>NC_083731.1:82052622-82368986 GCF_028564815.1 Eubalaena glacialis | reverse complement strand
ATACCAGGTTCTGTGCTATGCGCTTTAAATGTATTTCCTCATTTAATAATATTGAGCACGCTCCACTGAGCCCGAGTGTTACTCCCATTTCTACAGCTAAGGGAAATGAAGTATAAAGGGGTGGAGCAGGCTGTAGACGGTCACATGGATGGAGGTGAAGAAGCCTTGTAGGATGAACCAGTGTCATTAACCACTGAACCCTCGTTTGGGCAGGTTTATCATCTCTTCTCTGGATTTCTACAACAGCCTCCAGCCATGCCCTTTTCCAAGCTTCACTTCACACCAGAGTGAAATGATATTTCTACCTGAAGTTCTTTAGTTGCTTCCTGTTACCCTTAAAGTCCAAACTCGATAGTATGGGTTTTGACATTATTCTCCATGATCTGACCTCTGATTATGTTTCAGGGCCTTCTCATGCCTTCCCTCTCCCACCTACCACATGGCCCTAAAGCACCTTCTTTAGTTCCACAAACAAGTTTTCTTTAACTCTGGGTCTTCTCACATTTCTTCTTTGGAGAATCTTCCTCTCTCTATGACTGATCTGACTCCTTCACTCATCACCCCTCCCTCCGCCCCAGAAATATAATTTTTTAAATATTTATTTATTTATTTATTTACTTTTGGCTGCGTTGGGTCCTCGTTGCTGCGCGCGGGCTCCCTCCAGTTTCGGCGAGCGGGGGCCACTCCTCGCTGCGGTGCGCGGGCTTCTCACCTCGATGGCTTCTCACGGCGGTGGCCTCTCCCGTTGTGGAGCACGGGCTCCAGGCGCACAGGTCTCAGTAGCTGTGGCGCACAGGTCTCAGTAGCTGTGGCACACAGGCTCAGTAGTTGTGGCTCGCGGGCTCTAGAGCGCAGGCTCAGTAGTTGTGGCTCACGGGCCCAGTTGCTCCGCAGCATGTGAGATCTTCCCAGACCAGGGCTCGAACCCGTGTCCCCTGCATTGGCAGGCGGATTCCCAACCACTGTGCCACCAGGGAAGTCCCTATAATATTTTATCAGTTAAGTTTCAGTTTAGATGTCTCTTCTTCTAGGAACGCTCCCTGAGTCCCCAAGCCTGAGTGAAATGGTGCCGTAAGCAGAATAATGCTCCCCAATGACGTCCATATCTTAACATCAAAATCTGTGAATATGTCACCTTACGTAGCAAAAGGGGCTTTGCAGATGTGATTACATTACGGCTACCGAAGCGGGGAGATTATCTTGGATTATCGAGATGGATCCAACGTAATCACAAGGGTTCTTATAAGAGGGAGTCAGGAGAGTGAGAATTGGAGAAGGAAATGTGACAACAGAAGCTGAGGTCAGAGTGAGGCAGCCAAGAGCCAGGGCACACAGGGAAAAGGAGAGAACGCAGATTCCTCCCTGGAGGCTCCGAATGAACACAGCTCTGTGGACATCAGGATTTTAGCCTCGTGAGACCCATTTAGACTAAAGTGCAGAGCTGTAAGATAATAAATTTGTCTTGTTTTAAACCACTAGGTTTGTGGTAATTTGTTGTAGCAGCAACAGAAAACTAACACAGACGGCCTTCCATGTGCTACCAAGCCTCTCCTATGTCTTAAGACTCTTCAGATTCTACTTTAATAGCCTGATCACATGTTTATCTCCCTAGCAGCCTAAAAAGATCTGTAAGATAATACACTGAATCAATATTATTCAACTTATATCCTCAAGGACCAAGATGGCTCTCGGAACACAGCTGGTTGTAAATTAATATTTGTTAAAAGAACGCTGGTCAAAAGTATAGAAATTCTATAATTGATTTTCTGTGCTTCTCAGAGAATAAACTGTAATGAGAGAGTAAGCTTGGTGCTTCTTTGTAGGCTTGCCTTAATCATATCCGTATACGGAAGGAGCTACCGTTACTGCTTTTTCTCCATGGGATCATTCTTAGTCTGGGTTGGATTCGCTCAACTTTGCTCACCTAGAAATCCGCCCTCTCATAAGGCGCTTTCCTGCCTTGGCACTCCTGCAGGCACCATACCTCTTTCTATAAGAAGCTTAAAATAAATAACTTTCTCATCCACCAACCTCTCCTCTTTGAACCCTAAGGTTAGTAAGCTCAAACTACCTATGGTTGGCAGGTGAATTAGAATCGTTTTGGGGAGCTGGTAAAACTAGACCTTCCCTGATCTTGGCCCGCACCTGCAGTACCAGGATCTCTGAGAGAGGGATCTGGTTCTCCAGGCGATTGTGATGCAGATCCAAGTTGGGAACTCCTGAGACTCAACCCTACAGCAAGATGAAGTGCAACAGTCACTTCTGCCACCAGACGTCAGGCTTTTACTCTCCACTCTCTGCTTAAAGCACAGAAAATGCCTAGCTACGCCCCTCCCCCCTCCAGCTCCCACCTCAGGGGAAATTCAGTATGTTTTGGGCCAAGGGTTAGGATAGATGTTCTCATGTGCATTATCCCACTGAGCCTCACAACCACACTGCAAGTCAGGCATTATCCCCAAGTTACAGATGGAGAAACTGAGGCCCAGTGGGATAACCAGTAACTGGCTGAACTGGGATAACTCCAAAGCCCAAAGCCATGTTCTTTCCATTTAACCATGCTGCCTTAACTTGGTTGGTTTGGACAATTAACTGTCTTGCATGTAGGAGAAATTCAGTAAATACTTGTTTAATGCATTAACTAACAAACAGACAAAAAACAAAAAACTTAAGCCTAAGAGCATATCCAGGTGAAATCTCTAGGTTTCTCTCAAAGCAGTTTTATTGCAATAATTTATCTTTATTTTTATTTCTATTTTTATAGAAGGGCAAGGAAAAATAGAAAATGAGTTAAATGTAGTACCTTTTAAATTTCCCGGTAGTCTTTGGAGATAAGCCAAAGTTTAATGTTGGACATGCAAAAAAAAAATAATAATCCTATTCAGGATAACCAATATGGATACCTATAAAAGTGGGTTATTGTGCGGCTCAAAAGAACGAGGCCCATCTAAAGCTGTGGCTCTGTAATTCTGTCCCTCGGAGGCTTCCATTCCAGGAGGTGTGCTTGGTGAGCGTGTGTGTGTGTGTGTGTGTGTGTGTGTGTGGGTATGGGGGGGGGTGTGTGTGTGTGTGTGGACAAGAGTCAGGGACAGATCAAAGGGACAGGATATCGAAGGCTTTCAGCCTCCATTTCAACAAGAACACCCACATTTTATTGACTTTATGTGTTGGTACTTCACATAAGATTCAGCTTTGAAACATGGTTCCTACCATCATCAGCAAGTGGAAACTGTTGACTGATAAGCAATTGTAATATTCTGTGTAGAATTCTCATCTGCATTAGCAACATATTAAATAAAATACTTTGCACTTATTAAGATTTTTCAGTTAAGGAAAAAATGTTTAAGGTTCTCAAGAAAAAAAAAATAAAAAATAAGGCACCAAAACAATTACCTTGAAAATTCAAAAACTGTTTAAGAAGAAAGGTCCAGACAGAAGTATTCCCTTACCTATTCCATTATTTGTTTGTTTGCTTCTGTTAAGAGCAAACAGGACATATTAACACAAATGATGGATGGGACTAAAAATGAGACACCCTCCTTTTTAGCAACTCTGTCCTGAAACCAGGGTGGTGACTATGTGACAGAGGACACGCTAGGATCTGTGAAATGCATGTACAGAGGGGAGTCACATGGTGGGCATGTAAGCTGCTTGCTGAGTGTTCCCTCAACCTCTCTCCTCCCACGCTGCCCGGACTGCAGGAAGGAGTCATGCTGAAGACTGGGACCAGCAGAGTGAGCTTGCATGATTCGTACCATGTTCCCCCCTCTGAGCTGCTTAGGATCAAAAAGGGGGGAAAAAACGTTAGAAAAAATATCAATGTCGAGTATAAGTTTGGAAACACTTGGCTGCAATAAATTAGAACCACATTTCCATGATCAAGGTCCAATAACCAAAGGGAACGACCTTTCTCCTCTTTGGGAACTAGACTGTCTCTGGAGTTTGGGGAACATTCAGACCACAGGCTCCAGGCAAGGCTATGACTAGGTCCCACCAAGTTCCTGATGGCCCTTCTGCCACTTATCTCCCCTTGAACTATACCCCATCTCATTCCTTCACAAGGCACCACATCTTTTAGGGGTGGAAGGTGACAGCGGCATTTCCTGGAGATTTTGCAAAATCACCAAAACTCCCCAGGTAAGTTTGCAGTGACCTTCTCAGCCCTCAGGGCAAAGGGGCAGAATCAAGGCTCTTATGTTTTAGGGAATGGAGGCCATTGACAACACTGGTTTACAAAACTAAGTCATTCTGTTTAGAACAGCTATTCTTGTTTTCCAGCTTCCTTATGTTCTCTAGCGTTTATATATTCCAAGTGTACACACTTGCTTGTTCTTGCATATTTGACTCTTCTTTAAAAAAAGTCTTTCCTTTCGTCTGACAGGAATGAAGACCTAGTTTCTGAGCTGCAGCATCACAGAGAAAAGGTACCTGACACATAATATCCAGTGGTCTCAGGGGTCTTTCCTGATTGCCCCTTCTGATACCACTGAAGTCACTCCCTTTCAAAACATCTTGTTCTATTTATTTAGTTTTTGGTAGCACTTTACTCTTGAGGTAATGAGATGTTATTCTCTCTCTCCCAATTAGAATGTACATTCCATGAGGGTGGGGACCTAGTATAGCGCCAGCACATGACAGTTGCTCAATAAACGTTTGTTGAAAAATGGGCAAGAGGCTTATTTGGACAGTGAGGAGCTGGGACGGGGTGGCGGGCAGGTCTCATCCAGGACGTAGGAGTCCCAACACAACAGCTTAACATGTGAGTGCTCCGGGAGCACCTGGTAACTGGGTCACCTCTTCCCCTCGTTTCTGTCCCGTGCTCAATCCAGGTCAGTCACTGAAAACACGCAGTTCGTTACACTTGTGGATTAATGAAAACTGCTATCAAACTTTTACGTAAGACTCTGTTAAATCTGTCTTTTTTCTCCCACTCCTTCCCTTTTCTAAGGATTTTGGGAAAAGAAAGAAAAATGTAAGTACATATAGTTAGGATGAAGAGGAGAGGCAAAGATCTGGATCATTTGAAAGTGAAGTGGATTAAAACACGAATGACTGATTTCCGGTTTAAAAGCACTGAGTGCAAGGACAATTAAGCATATAAAAGTCTCACTTTTTGAACTCAGAAAGTGGTAGCTCATGGACTGAATGGATTTTCAACTCAACCAATTGCCTTTTAAAACACAACTAATGCTGTCTTTCTCATGACAAGTATTTTTTCCCACTTCAGTTTTTTCATCAGTGCCAAAGTTTCTTTACATTTAGGCCAGCCCCTGTATATGGAGTTGGGTGTGAATGCAAGTCATTCTTAAATTTCTTTCTATGTCCAAAGTGCTGCTCAGCATTACTTCCATAAGCATGCTTTAGGCTGGACCACTGATGTTTCTTTGTAATAGTCTCATGAAGCTAAAGCAACTTCACTGACTCTTTAAAACTTACTTTACAGTAGTGGGAATACTGAAGGTCACCAAGTCACCCAAAGGACAAAGGGCCCAGAATGTGCTAGAAACAACCCTTGCCTAGTCACAATTTTGTCTACAGCTGGCCTGAACTGGCATTACATATAAACTGCAGGGAGGCTATTACCAAAGTAGGTGTGTCTGTTGTGAGCTATGAGGTGGCTGTGTGAAAATTTCAGAAGGTCTTCTGCACTAAGCTTCACCCAGATTTCCCTGGCATTTTCCCAGCAATGTTGTGTTCTTGCCGGGAGGTGGTGAGCCCCTGCGGCCACCAGGGGCACAAAAGGGAGCCTGGCAAAGTGGGGGCAGAGCCCTGGAGGTCTGGCTGACTAGGCTGGTGTGCTGGTATCATGGCTTGGGGGACAGGGAGAAGAACAGCCTGTGCACATCTATACGATGGTTTCGATTTGAGGAAAACTCCACAGTAGACATCTGTATACACTTCAGAAAAAGAAATCCTACAGCATTTTGTCTACAGCACTGTTGGAAATGTTCCTGATCATAGCCACAGGGAGACTGAAGGAGAGGTTTAAATTCTGTACCTTGAAAATGGTCAGAAGAACCTAGGGGCAAGACGGGAATAAAGACGCAGACCTACTAGAGAATGGACTTGAGGATACGGGGAGGGGGAAGGGTAAGCTGGGACGAAGTGAGAGAGTGGCATGGACATATACACTACCAAACGTAAAACAGCTAGCTAGTGGGAAGCAGCTGCATAGCACAGGGAGATCAGCTCCGTGCTTTGTGACCACCTAGAGGGGTGGGATGGGGAGGGTGGGAGGGAGGGAGATGCCAGAGGGAAGAGATATGGGGACATATGTATAACTGATTCACTTTGTTATAAAGCAGAAACTAACACACCATTGTAAAGCAATTACATTCCAATAAAGATATTAAAAAAAAAAATTCTGTACCTTGGCAATCTGAGTGTTCAGGAAGGGAAGGAGATTAGTTCTGAAGGCATGTATTTCTGCGTTCCACTTTCCATATCTGGATGTTAACCATATTGCAGTTAAACAAACCATATCTGATTCTTACTAATGCTTTATGTTTATTTGGGGGGGGCTTTCTCCTTGAGGAAGTATAATTATTATGTTTGAAATGTTCATGGATCCTCATACTCTTTTGGAAAACAGACAAGCAGTATCCATCCAGCTCCCCTCCACCACCCACTTCACTCCTCTTTTCCCAAAGAAGCAAACTGAACTTCAACGCATATCACCATCAATAAGAAAAGGAAGCAGGGGTGGGGGATTTGTATGCACTGGGACAAGCACGGGACCGGAGCTCGGGGGGCATGACAAGACCACCTTTACTGCCGCCAGCCAGCAGCGTAATGTTGGAAAAAGTTAGTTCACATCTCGGGGTCCTAATTTCCACAACCGTAAAGTACAAAGAGTAGGCCAGGTGATTTGTGGGGTCTCTTCAAGCTCAGATTTTGGGATTAGAGTTCAGAAGGCAGCAGAAAGCCACAGCAAGAGTGTGGCACAGTGAGGACTCCCCTCTTCTTCTTCTCAGAGAGACCAGCTGCAGGTTGTGATTTGCAATAAAGAACATTCAACGGGTAGACATTTGCCTTCACTGTGACTATAGCTTCCAAAAGGAAAGGGAGAGAGAAAGAGAGGAGAGAGATTAAAACAAGAAGAAGAGTTTATGATTTAAAAAAAAAAGATAAGGGAAATTTATGCCGAGCTGAAAAACTATTTTTGTGCATCAAAAGAAACACTCACGGTGTGTGGATTAGGAGGTGAAGAGGTGAAAGAAGATAAATGATTTTTTAAAAGGAGTTTGATCCAAATCATCCCACACAGTATTGTATTTGAAGTAGTCCACAATCTAGAGTGCTTCGGAAATGAGAACTTCTGGATGGCCAAGTTTATTCAGCTATCTTTAAACCTTTTAAATTTTATAATTCTTTCTTAATGGGAAACTTTCTAAAATGTACATGTCCTTTTTTTATGAGACAGAGCACACTAACTGGAATACACGATAGAGACGATCCTTGGGCATATAAATATCAGTCATTACTCACTTTGTGCTCAATTTGTTCACTGTAGCTGTAGACGCAGATGTAGACATCGATTGTAGATTGTGGGTTGATGGAGTGCAGACACAATTATGGTCCTGAAATTTGTTTTTTGTTATTACTGCTTTGGAAACTCCCTGGTATCAATCTGCGTTAATACTCACTTGCCTCCTTTTCATAAAGGTGGCTGAGGCCATGACAGCTAAATGAATTCCTGAGGAGTTCAGCGCACTTGCCTCTGGGAACAGTAATGATCGAATGAAGACAATCTTCCTGATTATTGCTGTTAGTCCCTTTTCCTTGTAAGCACTGTTCAGTGCACTGTTACACTCAGACCACAGGCTCCGTGTCAGCACAGGTCACCCTCTCTCTCAATGTCACTCGTGGTGCCTCTTTAGAGTCACTTCTGCCAGGACTTTTTGCTTTGGGGTACGAAACTGCACTAACATGACAGCCAATCAGGGTCCTCTTTTCCTTCAGGACAGCACATCAACCCAATGTACTGTGTTAGTATAATCTTTAGGTATTGGACTCAAAAACTGTGTTAACTGACAGCTGGGTGTTCAAGAGCTGGTGTCTTTTTGCTGAAGAGAAAATTAAAATGAGCAACACGACACATCAACATATCAGCCATCACTGCAGTTATCTAAATGCGCTGGATTGGTCGGCTATGACGCACGCACCTCAACCCCCTCCAAGTGTAACAAGTTTTCCCTACGTGATCTCCGATTCCAACAGTCAGGCCAGGCCCCTAAGGCCTGAGGATGGTCAACAACAGTGATATTGCTACTCCTCATGGTGCAACCTGACATCCAGGGGATGTGCTCGTTTGTTTCTCAAGCAAAAAATAACAATCCTGAAGCCACATAACTGATAAGAAGTTACTTCACTAAACTCTGAGTTACTTTACTAAACTTTAGATATAAATTTGTCTCAAAATAACCTGACTTAAAACCAAAAGAATCATTTTAATAACAAGTTCAGGGTAGGATCTATTAGAATTCCTAATGTTTTCCCTTGTTTCCTATTGTTTATTCACAGTCAGGAAGTGTTTAGTTTGTTGCATGCAAGGCATGATATTGGAATTCTTTCCTTCTGTGAAAGACACCCCCGCTTCAAAAGCGTTGCAGTTCAAACCTCTTTCTGGCACATCTTAAGAACCGACGCTCATAGAAATTCACACAACACACGCGTGTGTGCAGTGTTCCAGCCGCACAGGCCTCTCCTCACGTTTTATCGTCAGGGTTTCCACCACGATGTTCTCTTAACCAGACATCTCAGGGCAGGAATGATACGGCTGTAACTTTAACATTTTAACTCAATCCACGTGTGAAACACTATCCAACAAAGTGGAAGAGGATCTTTTATCCAGGAAATTTTTGTCACACTTTGATTGGAGTTCTTAAGCAGCTGCAATCTGTGATGATGACTTTCACTTAGAGATTAAAAAAAAAATCCCCAGTTTAAACTTGTTTCCATTTAGCACATTTCGGTGTTTCTTTAAAACCATTTTAACTTCTGGTTCAAATTCAGGCACACACAGAAAGGGGAAAAGTGGTTTGCTTTTATGATGGTGTAACACAGGGCGGAAACATCTTATGTATTTACAACTTGAGATTTATACCACTGTCTAATTTCAAAACAGATCTGAGGTGGTACGTGGAAATGCTGACTTTGCTCTTATCTGGACGTCTTAAAATGTAATTTATGCTGGTTGTTTTATTCCATATATTTGCTGCTCCTTGGCATTTGGAGATTAATGCCTGTAAGTGGAACAAAACTTATACTGTGGGTATAAAACATCCTCTCGTCTGTGAAGTCTTGGCAAGCACTGAGACAACTGCAAGAGGAAATAATTTGAAACTGTACACTAGGTGCAAAAGAGCTGAATGGCCATTTTATTTTAAAGAGGAACTCAGACGGAAAGATAAAATCATTTTTTAAAGGGCATTTCCACCAGGAAACTGTCCATGCCTTCCTCTTTGCCCTCTTTGTGTATGTAACACTCAATCTTTGGTGTCCCTTTAGGAGAAGGAAATGCAACCCAAGCCAAGAAGGCAGGGCTGTGCTCTCGCCTCATTCCTGTTAGATTTAGGAACTAGGTGACAACTTTACACATTTTCGTTTGCATGGTGTCATATCTAAGGACTCTTGGAAAATATAAATCAAACAAGTTTGACATCGTGTAAACAATGGACCTTTTATATTAATCTCTCTTTCCAATGTGGCGTTTCACGTGACACGTAGGGAAGTAAAATACGGAAGAGGAGGAGGAGGAGAGCGAGACTGAGGAAGGAAAGGCCGCAGCAGACGTGCGTGCTGGGGTCGGCGGGTGAGCGGCTCCCCACCGTTTCATGGGTTGGCCGATGGCCGACTGCTGTTTCCCAACAGCGCTGACTGGATGCCTTGGCCCGGACGAAGCAGTGGCAGCTCTCGCCGCCTCTCCTCCACTCCCTTTCTGTGCCACCTGCCCTGGTACCTCTGTGTGTCCCCACTTCCTCCAGCTACTCTTCTGGGACACAGCCCACCTCTTGCCGAGCCAGGGGAAGAGGCACAGACACAAGAGGAGAAGCGGCCTGTGGAGTGCGGAGGTGTCAGATCCACAGGGCAGCAGCCTGCAGCACCGGGTGGGGGACCAGCAGGCAGCGGACGCAGTGGGGCTGGCCCTCAGCTCCTGGTTTGCAGCATCAGGAGGTGTGCCTGTCGAGGGGCTCAAAATCAGAATCACCTGCGCTTTTTACAAACTCACTTCCCTGGGCTCTGCCGTGGGCCACGTCAACCATGACCTCTGTGGGTAAGGCCCAGGAATCTGAATTTTTAATAATCTCCTAAAATGAGTAGGATGACCCTAAATCTGATATCCACTGGGCTCTCATCTAGATTGTCTCTTGCTGACCACTCAGCACTAACACTTTATGATTCTAAGGCCACTCGAGTTTGACTTGCTTTATTCCCTCTGAAGGGAAGAAGCCCTGAGTCACAGACGTCCAGCAAGAACTCTCCGAGAGCCCCATCCATGCTCTCAGCCCTAACATCTGCGAGCGTCTTTCTCGGCACATCTTGGCAGACACGACGTGCAGGTGCAGATGGGTCGTGTCTCGATGGCTGTGGAGCTGGGAGCAGAGCTCGTCCCAGTGCCGCCTAGCGACTGATCCCTACTCGTGGTCACGAGGAGGCACTCAGGATGGGCAACGAGGCACCCTGCCGCTGGACCCACAAAGTGCACAGCAAGGAGATTAATATTATACGGAGGCGGTGAGATGGAGAATCAGGTCAGGCTGGCGGGAGAACATTCTGGATGACATCAGGATTGTCAGGAAGCTGGGGAAGGAGCATGCTGGGTCAAAATAAGCCATGAGTCCAAAAGGGTCAGAGACAGAGCCAGCCTTCCTGAGGGAGAGATCCTTCCGGAACACCCTGTCTGCTGGACTTCTGGGACATTCCAGGGGTGCAGAGAGCCTGCCACTCTGAGAAACCACTGATGTAAAGTCCTAGAAACACAGCCAGATCTCTGAGAGAAGCCAACTCCTTCTCTGACAGTCCTTTCTTCTCACAGCTCACTAAGAACACAGTGTAACTTAATCTCTCTGGACCTCAGTTTTCTCACCCGTAAGATGTGAGTGCTCAACTAGAAAATCCCTACAAACCTTCCAGCTCTATTTCTATGAAAACAAAACAAAATAAATGAGACAGAAAAAAAATGAAAAGAAGTTTTTACACAAGAAAGGAGGGGAAGTATAAAAGAATTTTCTGCAGAGCTGAAAGTCGCTAAAGGGCGGAAGGAAAGCTTGGCTAAAGCAAATCAGTGCAGCAGACCAGATAATGGGCAAGGATGGGAGGGATGCGTCCAGAGTCCAAGGTCCACACTTTGGATCTGACACTGTACGGGGATGTGGGAAGAGGTGGGGCTCAGCTTGAGACCATCTAAGGTCAAGTTACAAACCAAACTGCTCAGTGCAACCACTGATAATAGCATCCTGCAAATAAAATGACTCAAACTCCTCAACCTACTTTCAAGATGACACTGTTATTTATGTAAAAGATGCCCATGCATTAAAGGCTCCAGGGAATACTCACTCCGCTCAAATCCTCAGCAATGGTGAGCATTAACCTTTCAAATAGCAAGTACGCTGTCCATAGTATTTTTAAAAGTCTGAGTAAATTGAAAGAAAATGCAACATATTGAATACATGTTCTACTCTGCAGCCTCAAGTGGCACAGTGGCCCTCAGTTTCCCGGTGCGCTTCTAGTGTCCGGGCAGAGGGCTCCTTTCGGGGGAGCTACTGCCACCCTCAGCCACGAGCCCTCCCGGGCAGGAGGACAGTGGTTTCTTCAGCAGGGGCTACAGCTCTAAGGTGTAGGACCTGACGCGGTACCCCTTCTGATGCATCTTACCCCCCAGGGACCTAGAGCCTCAGCCAGGAATGAGGCCTCCTCACAGTCACAGACAGAACTCTTCTTTTGGAGCTTGATTCTGCCCCGGACTGGACTGTGCAAAACCTATCAGCACCACCCCTCTCTTCAGACAAGGTAACCAACACCTCTTTTAATCCCCAGCTCCCCCCTCTACAGCTCCTGGCAACAACGAGAGATGTGCCTTCACTGAGGGGTTTGTCCCTGTCCGTCTTGGGGTCGATGGGACAGGGCTGGGCCCCTTGCACCATCGATTCCATCAGAGCACAGGAGTTTGCTCACTGAGAGCAGCCCCCATCCTAGCTGCTCCGTCCCTGTCTCCGTCACAGAAATGGGCTTGAGGAGCGTGGAAGGAGCAAGTCACTTCTCACCGCTTTGGAATCCTTATTCCAGCAAAGTGGGGCTACACACGCTTTTACAGAACTGAATATCCTTAATGGACAGAAACAGGACGCATCTCCTCTTGGAAAGCTTTCCGAGATGGCTGCTGAACTAAGGCTGGTGGAGGTTAGGCAGATGTGAGACTGCCTTCAGGAAGAAAAGGGCAAGACCTAGTAGGTACTTTCTTCCCTGATGTAAACTGAAAAGCAGCCTTGTCCTCTCTGATACTGTCCACATTAGTTGTCTTTCTTCAACTCTGTCCTAAGTGGAATTTATCATGTTTTTTGATTTTGATGTGACATTTTTCATTTCCAAGTTCACAGTTGGTTCTTTTTCATTGTTACTTGTACCTGTTTCATTTCTCCTTATTTTTACTTTATGGAGTTTTTTCCTTGTTAAAAAGTTATGCGTTATCTTTTTGAACACATTTAGCATACTTATTTAAAGGTCTGGCCAAAAATATTCTACAAAATTGAGTCCATAAAATATCCTATAAAAAATGTTTCAACTGCTGATTTTGGCTGTCTTTTGTAATGTTAGACTTCAGAGTGTGTTTGTCTCCCTCATACTAGATTTGCCATTGCTTCTTCCTGCCCTCGGAGCCTCTGAAATCAGGAGGAGGAAGGGGAGTTCAGATGCCTGTCCTACTGTCAATATCAGCTGGAGACAGCAGGGCCCCCGCAGAGCCAGCAGGAACTTGGTTTACTGCCTCACATTCCCTAAACCCACATGCTGCTTTCTTAGATGCTCAGCTCTCTAAGCACCATAGCTCCAGGAGGAAGCTGCACGTTGTTTTCCCTTTACTGGTGAGTGTCTTTTCATGATGAGGATGGGAAAGCCCCACCTCAGCCTCTGCCTTCACACCATGAGCCTGGCTCCTTCCCTGTGTGTGATGGAGAACTTCAAGTCCCTTCACCCTGCAGAACCTGGGTGTCCAGACCCAGAGCCCAGCAGGCTTTTGTTTTCAGCCAGCTCACCCATCTGCATCTCAATTCCATCTCTGGTCCAGGATGAGAGTCCTCTTGTTTTAAATTCTGGCTAAGGTCTTTTGTTTTTCTTTTTAAATATGTTCCCCATCATTGCTATATTTTACTTCTTATTTCTGTACGCGTTCACTTTCCAAGAGTGAACACCTGACAATAACTCCAAAAGTGTGGTTATATTCCTGCATTAACCTATGCAAATCCTGCTGTGCCTTCATGCATTTTACAAACATTTGTTAGTTCCTAGTATGTACACTGTTCTAAGCTCTATGTGAGTGTGGGTCGGGGTGGGGATGGGGGAGATGGGTGCAAAACGTTTTGACTTCCAGGTCCCTTTAATTTAATATGGGATTAACTCTTATACTCAAATAACTATAATGTGGACCGTGCACATCATCTTCTGAACCAAAAATCAGGATGCATGGTCTAACTGTAAGCAAACAATGTAATCTTCTTAATACGTTTCCCTATCTACAAAACTTTAACAATAGTAACACCTACTACTTTGAGTCATTTTCAGGATTAAATAATATAATCCAAGTAAAGCACTTAGCTCAGTATCTGGCACAAAGAAAGTACTCAGTGATATTAGCTATCATCTTTTTTTTTTTTTTTAACATCTTTATTGGAGTATAATTGCTTTACAATGGTGTGTTAGTTTCTGCTTTATAACAAAGTGAATCAGCTATATATGTACATATATCCCCATATCCCCTCCCTCTTGCGTCTCCCTCCCACCCTCCCTATCCCACCCCTCTAGGTGGTCACAAAGCACCGAGCTGATCTCCCTGTGCTATGCGGCTGTGTCCCACTAGCTATGTGTTTTACATTTGGTAGTGTATATATGTCCATGCCACTCTCTCACTTTGTCCCAGCTTACCCTTCCCCCTCCCCGTATCCTCAAGTCCATTCTCTATGTCTGCATCTTTATTCCTGTCCTGCCCCTAAGTTCATCAGAACCATTTTTTTTCTTTTTTTAGATTCCATATATATGTGTTAGCATATGGTGTTTGTTTTTCTCCTTCTGACTTACTTCACTCTGTATGACAGGCTCTAGGTCCATCCAGGTCACTACAAATAACTCAATTTCGTTTCTTTTTATGGCTGAGTAATATTCCATTGTATATATGTGCCACATCTTCTTTATCCATTCATCTGTCGATGGACATTTAGGTTGGTTCCATGTCCTGGCTATTGTAAATAGTGCTGCAATGAACATTGGGGTGCATGTGTCTTTTTGAATTATGGTTTCCTCAGGGTATATGCCCAGTAGTGGGATTGCTGGGTCATATGGTAGTTTTACTTTTAGTTTTTTAAGGAACCTCCATACTGTTCTCCATAGTGGCTGTATCAATTTACATTCCCACCAACAGTGCAAGAGGGTTCCCTTTTCTCCACACCCTCTCCAGCATTTATTGTTTGTAGATTTTTTGATGATGGCCATTCTGACTGGTGTGAGGTGATACCTCATTGTGGTTTGACTTGCATTTCTCTAATGATTAGTGATGTTGAGCATCCTTTCATGTGTTTGTTGGCAATCTGTATATCTTCTTTGGAGAAATGTCTATTTAGTTCTTCTGCCCATTTTTGGATTGGGTTGTTTGTTTTTTTGATATTGAGCTGCATGAGCTGCTTGTATATTTTGGAGATTAATCCTTTGTCAGTTGCTTCATTGCAAATATTTTCTCCCGTTCTGAGGGTTGTCTTTTCATCGTGTTTATGGTTTCCTTTGCTGTGCAAAAGCTCTTAAGTTTCATTAGGTCCCATTTGTTTATTTTTATTTTTATTTCCATTTCTCTAGGAGGTGGGTCAAAAAGGATCTTGCTGTGATTTATGTCACAGAGTGTTCTTCCTATGTTTTCCTCTAAGAGTTTTATAGTGTCTGGCCTTACATTTAGGTCTTTATTCCATTTTGAGTTTATTTTTGTGTATGCTGTTAGGGAGTGTTCTAATTTCATTCTTTTGCATGTAGCTAAAAATATGGAATGCCTCACAAATTTACGTGTCATCCTTGCGCAGGGGCCATGCTAATCTTCTCTGTATCGTTCCAATTTTAGTACATGTGCTGCTGAAGTGAGCACTAGCTATCATTATCTTGATAGGCAATATGCCAGCCTCAATCACCAGATATAAAAATAAATAAATAAATATATATATATATGGTAGTCTCCCAGGCAAACTATTGGCATTTAGAAAATTTTCTTCTCTAAGTCAGACAGGGAAGGACAAATATCGTATGATATCACTTATATGTGGAATCTAAAAAAAATGGTACAAATGAACTTATTTACAAAACAGAAATAGAGTTAACAGATGTAGAAAACAATCTTATGGGTACGAGGAGGGAAAGGGGGGGGAGGGATAAACTGGGAGACTGGGATTGACATATACACACTACTATATATAAAATAGATAACTAATAAAGGACCTACTGTATAGCACAGGGAACTCTACTCAATACTCTGTAATGACCTATATGGGAAAAGAATCTTAAAAAAAGTAGATATATGTATAACTGATTCACTTTGCTGTACAGGAGAAAGTAACACAACACTGTAAATCAACTATGCTCCAATAAAAATTTAAAAACAAACAAAAATATAAAAAATTTTCTTGTCTCCCAATTCTTGCTATCCCTGTGTTGTGGAAATCACTTTTTTGTCCCCTTCACCATTTTATTCCTGCGCATCCTCACCTCTGCCCGGGAGGGATTTTTCCAGCACAATCACATATCTGTGTTACACATGAAAGAGCTTGTTTGTTTTGAAAGGGCTCTGCTCTGAAGAAGGTGAGAACTCACCATTTCCTCTTTGGATGAAACCACAGATGGGTTTCCCGAGGCTCAGAAAAAGGGTCATGTGACAAAGAGGGTCCTGAAGGTGGGCAGAGGGTGGAAAAGGATGAAAAGCAGGGAGAAGGGCCCCCTAGAAGGGCTTCACTCTGAGAAGTCCTCTGCATGGTCTGAAAAATGACCAAAGGGAACAGTGAAGAGATATTTTAGACCATCCTCCTGACTCAAAGAGCATTTGTGATTGGCAGGATTCTTGCCGGTAATAGGCTACCCCTGGACCCTGCAGAAACGGCAGAGTTATGCCAGTTGTTACAAAGACAGAAGCTTGGTCCCAAGTTTGGTGCCCGGAGACAGCAGACCCTGGATCACTGCAGGCTAACAGGGAAGAAGGCAGTGCTTGTCCAATGGATTTCCATAACTCATGTGGGATATTTGGGGCCATGAAGTGTCCTGGGAGTGGCCCCTTCACAAATATTTTAAATGGAGGCTCTTCTAGAAAATCTAAGATGAATGGACACCAGAGCGGGGTAGATGCCACGCAAACCACTGGACAGGAGAAAGGCACAAGGGCTGCTCCTCTCTGACCAGAAAGGCCTGTAGGTGTCGTGCGCACAAGGTCTTTCTGAGTGAATTTAGCAACGTAAAAGCAGAACGATGTGTCAGCACTAAGAGCGAACTTATTTTTTTCCTGTCTTACAACCACAAAGAGAGCTGAAAAGAGAAACATAATGTTGGCTGATGGCCTGTTTTACTGATGAAAATGAGAAGGCTGTAAAGGAGGTAAAAGCCCTGCACACATGGCTAAGGGCCCCTGGGGTCATGCCTAACAAGTCAAGTTCATTTGGGTGAACACAGAAAAAAATAGTAAAGCTTGAACTTAGTCCAAGATTTAGAATGGATTTTAAAAAAAAAGTCAACCAGCCACACTCATTTTTCATAACCTTGGTGTCACAGCAAGAATATTTTTGAGGTACTGGAGCTTCCATAAATTAAAACAACCCTTTTGAGCAGCCACATTATTTCAGCAGAAAGCAGGCAGTGTTAAGACTCATTTTTAAACATTCTCTTGGATTTGATGTGGGGTAGATGGAAGTCGCAAGACTTCCCTAGGTGTGCTGTGATTTCCTTGTCCCCAAATGCTAGATGCTGACATGGGACTTCATTAGTATATTCATCTCAGGAGCTGAAGAACATTTTTATTTCCTCCAAAATTTCTCTTCTCCCCAACACTACAAATTAGAAAATATAGAGGGAGTTTACTGCTTTCTAGGATTTTGTAGGAGTAATGCCTCCGTGCCTGGGAAGGTCTGGAGCACGCCTTGGCTGCCAGGCTGGGCACAGGCCTGCAAGACTCCTAGGGATCTGGGGAGCCCTGTGTATGTGGCTTCAATGTTTGGGTGCAATTTTATGTTTTTCTCCAGGAGATTTTCAAATAAGTTAAGACCCAATCAAAATGAAGCATGGCCGTCCAGTCAGTCTCAAATGAAGGAGAGAACGTGGAGTATCATTACCATCAGTGTTCAGAGATGCAGGTCTGAGGCCACGAAATACCTGGCTCTGCCAAACCCAAAGCTGAAGCAGAGCAACATGGAGATGCTTTTGGCCAAACCCAGGCCCAGAACACCTGCTGGGATGTGTGTGGGATGGCTCAGAATTTATCTTAAAGTTGATCTGTTTCTGTACATTACCTCAAATACAGTGTCAAAATAGAAGGAAGACCTTAAGTTGGATGAAGGCTTCCTATTGGGAAGAAGGTCATTTTCCACTTAATAATTTTAACTGAATGGTCTTTCACAGCATTTGGTTCAGGTTACAGAATGCATACGATCAGTATTTAAAAACAGGTTTATTTTTCATGTTGCTTTTTCTCATTTAAGTGTCATAATCCATTAAAAGCTGCAATTTGTTAATTTTTCTCACTTCTTCACTTTTCACTGCTCCATTTTACATGCACTGTTCTCAATCCTATCTTTTTCAGGGATGCCTTTATTTCTTCCTGCTTGCCACTTTTTGAGTATTATGGCATTTTGATGATTTTGTTCTCATTGGTTTGATGTATTTCTTTGTTCCTGTATCTTATCCCTATGTTGAAGGCTCCATGTCCTTTCATAATACGTCATTTTGGAAAAATAGGCTTTGATATTTTCCAACTCTTTTTTTTTTCTTTAACATTACTTGCTACCTCGTGTTTTTAGAATGATACTTTTGCCAGATCTCAAGTACTGACAAAAGGAATCAATTAACATTTTCTCTAGACTTTTCTTTTTTTTTTATAAGTTTTTTTTTTATTATTATTAATTAATTTATTTATTTTATTTTTGGCTGTGTTGGGTCTTCATTTCTGTGCGAGGGCTTTCTCTAGTTGCGGTGAGCGGGGGCTACTCTTCATCGCGGTGCACAGGCCTCTCACTATCGCAGCCTCTCTTGTTGCAGAGCACAAGCTCCAGACGCGCAGGCTCAGTAGTTGTGGCTCACGGGCTTAGTTGCTCCGTGGCATGTGGGATCTTCCCAGACCAGGGCTCGAACCTGTGTCCCCTGCATTGGCAGGCAGATTCTCAACCACTGCGCCACCAGGGAAGCCCATAGACTTTATCTTGGAAATAAAAAGACAATAAATAAACTTCCCCACGCTAAAAAATAGAACATAAGATTGTCCTTGTGTTCACCATGGTCAATTCAGATTTGGGATTTGAAATTAATATCTAAATACAAAGTAAATTTATAAACAAGAGAATGCTATTAAGAAAAAAAACTCAAGAATTACTTTTTATAATTAGTCACAACCATTACTGTCTTGTCTGAATGGGTGAAAGCAGAATATTCTTGATTGCATTAAAACAAACATGAGCTTTTTATGCTTATATTTACATACCCCATGTCTGTTCTCAGATGCCAGAAGAAGTAATTATTAAAATATATATTGAAAGAATGGGGGTCCTGGTACATGAAATTCCCACATCCTCATCTGTGATAACATCTCCTTTGGTTTGGTAACCTTAGAAAAGCCTTTGCAAGGAATCCAGGTCTTAGAATAAATGCTGAGGTGAAACCCAGCTAACTACAAAGTAACAACATTAATGAGATGTGGTCTGCCTATTTTTTCCTCTGGAGTGTCATCATTTTAATACCAGAGGTTTCAAGGAAGTTTCTTTTTCCATTATGGGTATCAAGAAGCTATAAAATCAGATATAACAATGGGGAAGATTTATTACCAAAGTTATGCATAGAGTTACCCATTCCAAGAGACCTGATAGAGTCAAATACTACAGTGATGCTCTTGGACAATTATCTTCGAAATTTTTTGTTTGCTTTGTATAAAATCAATACTATATCATGTACCCAAATATGTTACAGCCAGACAAAAATAGGCTTAGAAATATTTCCATCATTGATAACTACCCATATCTACTTGAAAGTCCTCAGTGTTTATGAGATCGCCCACTCCAGTCTTTTTATTTAAGAAATAATATTGTCTCCTTTTAAATTGTATTTTTCAAGTAATATAGGAATATATTCTCTCCGAAAACTTCAGACATGAATAAGCTAGTGTTCCTCAGCCCTCAATTTCCAATCCTGGTTCCCTTCCTAGAGGTCACCACAGTTATCAATTTACTGTATATAATTCCAGCCCTTTTATTTCTTCTATGCATTGTCATCTAGATCTACAGCCATACAGCCATTTGATCACCTGGGCACCATAAGCATAATGACAAATGTCTCCCCACTTTTCAGGGGTATTTCGTATCGCCTCTGAAGTATAAAAAGAAAACTAAACAATTGAAAAATAATGTTTAAATCACTACCAAATTTAATGTTGTCAAACTTAGTATTCATTAACAAGTTATTACATTTGAAAAGATTGGATTCTCCTCACTTCACAATTGTTCCCAAATATAAATGACAATTATTGAAAAATCATACCTAATTGCAAATAAATTACTTGTAACCAAATCTTTTCAAAAGAAAAATTAGAAAAATTCTTCCTATTTTTGCAACAAAAATTTACATTTCATTTGAGAAATACATCCCAAATTAGGTGGAGCAGCGCCTTCAAAATTTAAGATTGATTAGGGCCTACAAATTTCTTAAAACAGCCGTATACAAATATATAGTATTATTTAGTGTAAGTATTTTTAAACTTACTTTATTCACTCAAATGGCTTCGAGATTTTCAATACGAGGAGATCTGTATCCACCTGCTTGTTTTGTAACTGACTAGTAATGTTTCACGATGCCAACTGGGAAGGGGAGGGTATGGTGGTGTGTAGTTAACAATGGAAATCAGTGGATAAGGGTGGTACTCAAAGACTTATTAAGCATAAGCAAACTAAGAACTGTGTGTGGTTACAAATAAAAGTCCTGAAAAAAGCAGGTATCATAGCACACAACAGGCAGCCTAGAGGGGGAAAAAGAACAGCACGGGATATTAACTCACTTGGTCACTCACTCTATCGGTAAATGCTGTTGAGATCCTAGCATGTGCTCCTCACTGTGCCAGACATTGGCTACAGCGCCAGCACACTATATATAGCACTATATATATATATATATATATATATATGTATATCACCACTATATAAAGTGGATCCCATCCTCATAGAGCTTACAGCCTCACAGGGAGGACAGACATTACACAATAAAGCATAATGACGTATTACAGGGAAAGTAGAGGGTGTTCTAACCTATTTTAAGGGTGCAGCAAGGTCCCTTGAGGAAGTAAAATTTAAGCTGGAGCTGAGGGATGAGTAGCATTTTGCCCAGTCAAATGCAGGTGTCAATCTGGGTTGGGGAAAAAAATGGCATTACAGGCTAAGACTAGCACATGGGAAGGCCTAAAAGCAAGAGAGAAGATGGCTGCATGCATAAGATAGTAACCACGAAAGGAGGCAGGGGAGCTGGGCAGATGTCAGAGGCTGGAGGGCTTTGGAAGCCTGGTAGGGAGCTGAGTCTTACGCCTAAAGGCAATGGATGGTCACTGAAGGGTTTTGGCAGGACTGTGGCCTGGTCAAACCTGTCTCTTAGCAAGAGAACCAGAGTGATTGTGTGATGGACGGATTGGAGACGAGCACCCCTAGAGCAGGGAGACCAGTGTGGAGGTCGCTGCAATAATCCAGATGAGAGACGGAGAAGATGTGCACTAGGGTGATGGAGAGAAGTTCACTGATTCAAGAGGCAACAAGAGGCAGAAGCGCCAGGACTGGTGTTGGGAGGGAGCGGGGGGAGAGGTGGAGAGATGATGCCTAAGTTTCTGACTCCAGAAGTGAGAACCAGAGTGGACCACAAATCATCTTTTAGCCCAACTGGTGAAGGTTATCACCCATTCCTTAGTGGGGGTAAAACTTAGTGGTTCTTCGTATGTATGTATGAATGGTAAAGAGTACATCCTTCATTCCAGAGCACAGTTGGTCATTTTCGAGAATATGTTTTTCATTATTTTTATCATCTTAAAGAATGCCCTGCTCTATGTACCTAGACTTCTTACAATTAACAGTTCAGATCTTGGAGTAAGCAAAACCAGGTAAGTACGATATGGAATTCTGAGTTAAGGAGGTTTATTTCTATTTGGATACGTTCTCTATTTTGACTTCACATGTGTAAACACCTATGATTCTCAATACAGTCCTCTGAGCCCGAACGACAGATGTTATCTGCTTTATTTTACAAAAGGGAAAGGTTAACTGACGTGCATGAAGTAACGTGGAACCAGGATATCTGACTGCGGTTTTGAGAATTCTTTCTAGTTTAATGCTCTCGTGTCGCCAGCTAACTCAAAGGCTGGGAAAGGACTGGCTGGGAGAGGGATGGCTGCTGTGGGTGCCCAAAGCAGGGAGGCTGGGAGGAGGGGCGGGAGCACCGGGCAGGGTCTGGAGAGAGAAACCAACAGACTGTGTCAAAGTTCCCCGCGTCTGTGCTGAGACTGCACAGGTTTTGTCTGTCAGATGACACCCAAATGGGATCAGAGAAACATGGATATGTTCGAAACAATGACATTTTCACCCTGAAGAGCAGTGTACCTTAGGCTCCTAATCTTGAAAACGGGTGTCTCTGAGTACCTGGGGGAAGGGCTGGGGTCAGTGAGGAGTCTGGGGGTCCCCTCGGAGCTCCACCTGCTGTATGGTGACATCAGCGAGCTGCAGCACCAGCTGAACATGAGGCTGATCCCAAGCCCCCCTCCAGGGGGCACTAATTCTGACACCAGCTCCCCCCATTTCATACTGGGCTGATCAGCAAACTGTAACTGAATGAAGGCCCTTTTAAGGCCATGGACACATTGGCAAGGCAGTTTGACAAACTCCTGTTGTTAACAAAACAATTCTATTCACATAGCTCAGGGTGTGTGTGTGTGCGTGTGTGTGCGCGCGCGTGTGCGTGTGATGCTTGAGATTTTGGACTTTTGTTTTGGCTGTTTTGATTTTTTTAAAAATATGACTACTCATACAAGTAAGAGATTTGACTAACTTTCGCTAGTGGAAAACTGTTTTGGCTAAAATGATTTAGTTTAGAACATGCAATATATCACTTATTTCTTATACCGCACTTATACGCAAGAAATAAGTGATATATTGCATGTTCCAAACTAAATCATTTTTATGAAAAAGCCTTTTCTTGTGCACATGCTCTTCTGTATTACACACAAAAGATCTCACATTACACACGACTATTTTAAGAACTGTCTCAAATATGTAGGCAAAGTAGAATCTGTAAATTTAAGAAAAGCAGCTTCCCTCATCCTAGTCCTCCCCCTTCCGATTTTTTTGGGAAGACGTTTCAGATAGGCTTGTGATAATTTTGCTTGGAGAGCATTCCACGGTCAATTTAGAGTGCATAAATCTTGTTGCCTTTTCTACTTTAAAAATGTCAATTACTGTCGCCTTCTGAAGCTGCAGAGTCTGCCAGCAGGGCACATCTGTGCCATCTCTTCTTGGCCCCTGTAGGCCCTGGAGCAGAATGAAGGGATTGGTCCATCTGGCTCTCATGGCGGCACAAGTCTGCAGGCACAGTGATGCTACATATACCATGGGAGTCCCACTCAGGAAAGACAGGAAGATGGGGTTCAATTATCTGTACAGAGGTGCTTGATGTGTTCCTTTGATTCTAGACCAGAAGTTTGGGAGCTGGCAGTCTCTGAGCTGCCCACAGTAAGATTTGTTTTGTCCACACAGTGTTTTTCTTTTAAAATTAATTAATTACCAATATTTTTATATTGTGGTATTTTTATATTAAAGTTTGGATTTCAGCCTCTCTAGAAAAATCAGAAGATCTAGTGACATGGGGTTTCCAGTCCTACACGCAGCAAGAAGCCTGTTTAGATGAGGCCTGTGCGCCTTCCTTCGCCACATTCCTCACAGTTATCAGTATCGTTTCCTAATCACTGGGCTTGCACTGTTGTATTTCTCATACCAGACTGGCTTTGCTATTTATGTTCCCTGCTTCCGTCTACAGGCATTTAAATTTGTGACTCCTGTTCTAGTACATTTTACTTTAAAACCCTGATTTGGCTTTAATTTACTTGCTTTAAGCTAACAAGAACTAAGTCCCTGTCCTGTAGACTTTACATGTAAGCTGGAAAAAAGGTATAATCGTTCATTCATTCAATATTTCTTGAGTACTTGCTGTGTTCAAGGCATTGTGCTCTAGACCCTGGAATACAATACAAAATAATCCCTGTCCCTGCCTTCATGATTTTACAGTCCAATTATACTATCATTATTTTAATAATATGATAATTACAGTCCAATTCAATGATAAAAATGGTAAATATTTGCTATGAGAAAGTAAGTGGTTGCTATGGGAGAAGGGAAGACGAAACCTTAATACTACATAAAACAATCAAGGAAACTTTTCAAAATATGAGACATGCTCTCTGCTTTTGGAGTGAGTGGATGATGTGATGCTCTCAAGTATACCTGTGCTGCAGAACTGGGAGATGTCATACAAGAATCACCTGGAATACTTATTTTCTGAGATTAGGATTCAACTGTGAAGCTATAATGAACCATCATTTGATGACTGTGAAGTCATCTCATGATATCACTGAGCCTCAAGACTGTCTTCAGGAGCATCAGACTTCACCGTACTGTTTTGTGTCACTGGGAAAGTCCCTTAATCTCTCTGGGCCTCACCATCCCCTTCTGTAAAAGATCTCTAGGGTCTCTTGTAGCTCTCAGGTCCTATGATTTACGTATGAAAGGGCTAAAAACACATGACAAAGGATTTAGAGTATTAACAGGGTACCAAAGAATCTCTGAGGAATGGGTAAGTTTGGCAAGGTGAGCTGTCTTTATTACAGGGTACCAAAGAATCTCTGAGGAATGGGTAAGTTTGGCAAGGTGAGCTTTTAAAGTCTGGGTCTTGAAGAAATTTGAGGATTTAGTTTAATAGAGAGAACTTAAGAGAGTATCCTATGTTGGAGATGAGAAACAAAGGCAAAGACACAAAATGTGGGTCATGATAATTAAAGGAACAGGCAAACCACAGGGCACCAGCTGAAGAGAGGGTTGGCACCAGGGAAAAGCAAGATAGAAGCTCACAGTGAGGCCTGTAAATTGAAGGTATTGTATCCTAAGGTAGAGAATTTAGTCTTGATACAATAAGAAGGATTAAAGTAGTGTTTTAAAATGATTATTTGGACAATTATGTAGACCAGGCTACTGCTTTCCTGTCACCCCCCCAACATCACTGACTTTTTTTCAAAGCCACTTAGCATCTGGGCAAAGCCTCCTGAGTTCTTATGCAACAAAGGCCTACAGCCTTCTGGTCTTAAAAGACTTAGTCACAGCCTAAAGTCAATTGAGCAGAGAGAAATAAAACTGTGATTGAAATAAAATTATAATTATAAATTATAAAGTAGAGCTAATACTTATCCTTCTCAAACTATTCCAGAAAATTGAAGAGGATGGAAACACTCCCAAATTCATTCTATGTGGCCATCATGACCCTGACACCAAACCCAGACAAAGACACTACAAAAAAAGAAAATTATAGGCCAATACGTTTGATGAATATTGATGCAAAAATTCTCAAGAAAATATTAGCAAACCGAATCCAACAATACATAAAAAGGATCATACACCATGATCAAGTGGGATTTATTCCAGGGATGCAAGGATGGTCCAATATTCACAAATCAGTCAATGTGATACACCACACTAACAAAAGGAAGGATATAAATCACATCATCTCAATGGACAGAAAAAGCATTTGATAAGATTCAACATCCATTAATTATAAAAATTCACTCTCATCAAAGTTGGTATAGAGGGAACATATCTCAACATAATAAAGACCATTTATGACAAACCCACAGCAATGTCATACTCAATGGTGAAAAGATGAAAGAAAGCCTTACCTCTAAAATCAGCAACAAGACAAGGATGCCCACTCTTGCAACTTCTATTTAATATAGTACTGGAAGTCCTCACTACAGCAATCAAACAAGAAAAATTAATAAAAGGCATCCAAATTGGAAGGGAAGAAGTAAAACTGTCACTATTTACAGATGACATGATGCTACATATAGAAAACCCTAAAGTCTCCACCAAAAAAACTATTAGAAGTAACAAATGAATTCAGTAAAGCTTCAGGATACAAGATTAACATATAGAAATCTGTTGCTTTTCTATACAATAATAATGAACTATCAGAGAGAGAAAGCAAGAAAACAATCCCATTTAAAATTGCATTGAAAAGAATAAAATACCTAGGAATAAGATTAACCAAGGAGATGAAAGACCTATACCCTGAAAACTATAAAACACTGATGAAGGTATTTAAAAATGACACAAAGAAATGGAATCAACTATACTCCAATAAAGAAATGGAAGAAGAGCCCATGTTCTTGGATTGGAAAAATTAGTATTGTTAAAATGTCCACACTACCTAAAGCAATCTACAGATTTAATGAAATCCCTATCAAAATACCCATATTTTTTGCAGAACTAGAATAATCCTAAATTTATGTATGGAACCACAAAAGACCTCAAAGTGCCAAAGCGATCTTCAGCAAAAAAGAACAAAGCTGGAGGTTCATGTGCCCTGACTTCAGACTATGCTACAAAACTACAGTAATCAAAACAGCATGGTACTGGTACAAAAACAGGCACATAGGTCAATGGAACCGAACAAAAAGTCCAGAAATAAACTCACACACCTATGATCAATTAATCTATGACAAAGGAGGTGAGAATATACAATGAAGAAAAGACAGTCTCTTCAATAAGTGGTGCTGGGAAAACTACATATAAAAGAATGAGATTAGAACATTTCACCACACCATATACAAAAATAAACTCAAAATGGATTAAAGACCTAAATATAAGACCTAAAACCATAAAACTAGAAGAGAACATAGGCAGAACACTCTTTGAATAAATCATAGCAATATTTTTTTGGATGTGTTTCCAAAGGCAAAAGAAAGAAAAGCAAAAAGAAACACATGGGACCTAATTAAACTTAAAAGCTTTTGCACAACAAAGGAAACCATCAACAGACCAAAAAGACAACCTACTGAATGGGAGAAAATATTCTCAAATGATGACCGATGAGAGGTTAATACCCCAAATATAGAAACAGCTCATACAACTCAATATCAAAAAACAAACAACCCAATTTAAAACTGGGCAGAAAACCTGAATAGACATTTTCCCAAAGAAGATCTACAGATGGCTGACAGGCACATGAAAAGATGCTCAATATCTCTAATCATCAGAGAAATGCAAACCAAAACCACAATGCGATATCACCTCACACACGTCAGAATGGCTATCATCAAAAAGACCACAGGGCTTCCCTGGTGGCGCAGTGGTTGAGAATCTGCCTGCCAATGCAGGGGACACGGGTTCGAGCCCTGGTCTGGGAAGATCCCACATGCCGCGGAGCAACTAGGCCCGTGAGCCACAATTACTGAGCCTGCGCGTCTGGAGCCTGTGCTCCGCAACAAGAGAGGCCGCGATAGTGAGAGGCCCACGCACCGCAATGAAGAGTGGCCCCCACTTGCCGCCAACTAGAGAAAGCCGTCACACAGAAACGAAGACCCAACAGAGCCATAAATAAATAAATAAATTAAAAAAAAAAAAAAAAAAAAAAGACCACAAACAACAAAGTTTGGTGAGGATATAGAGAAAAGGGAACCCTTCTATACTGTTGGTGGGAATGTAAATTGGTGCAGCCACTACGGAAAACAGTATTGAGGTTCCCCAAAAAACTACAAATTGAACTATCATATGACCCAGCAATTCCACTCCTGGGTATATATCTGAAGAAAACTAAAACACTAATTGGAAAAGATACATGAACTCCAATGTTCATAGGAGCATTATTTATAGTAGCCAAGATATGGAAACGACCTAACATCCCTCAACAGATAAATGGATAAAGAAGACGTGAGATATATATATCAATATATGATAGAATATTTATATTCTATCAGCCATAAAAAGAATGAAATTCTGCCATTTGCAACAATGTGGATGGACCTAGACAGCATTATGCATAGTGAAATAAATCAGAGAAAGACAAACACGTTATCACCTATATGTAGAGTCTAAAAAAACCATAAATGAATGTATAACAAAACAGAAACAGACTCACAGATATAGAGAACTAGTCGTTGTCAGTGGGCAGAGGGAAGGGGGGGCAAGATGGGGGTATGGGGTTAAGAGATATAAACTACTATGTATAAAAACATAAGCAACAAAGATATATTGTAAAGCACAGGGAAATATAGCCACTGTTTTGTAATAACTTTAAATGGAGTATAATCTATAAAAATATTGAATCACTATGTTGTACACCTGAAATATAATATAATATAATATTGTAAATCAACTAAACTTCAATAAAAAAATAAATAAAATCATGAATACAAGCAGCCTTACAGATCGATATATATTTTTAAAAGCCAATGGCTGAAACATTTTCAGCAGCCTACAGTCTGTTTCAGTCATAGGTAACTTGCCATTGCCAGACACTCTTCCCCTCCTCCTAGGTTAAGAAAATACAAGAATCTGTCAATAACAGATAAAAGAAGAAAGAAGTAGAGTTTATTGATTTCCAGGCTCTCTGACTTAAAATACAATCTACCTGGTTGTTTTGTTAAGTGGCAGGTGGGGTGCCATTTTCCTGGATTCAAGAAGTTTGAGATTTGAGTTTTCTAAATTCCCTCACCTCTTTTAAAAGTGAGAAATGAAAAACGGAATAGTACCCTTCTATGCTGGCAGAGTAGAATTGGGGTCATAAAGCACCAAAAGATGATTTCCAAATTAAGATGATTTGAAACACAAAGGATGAAACAGGATCCCTGGCTGTATCAGCAAGCGTTCCAAAGCACAAACCTGAGCAACCATGACTTACTTTCTTCAGTCCTTCAAGGTATCTTCAGAAGCAATTTTGTTTAACTACTTTATGTCTTCTGATTTTGAAAATCATTAACTCAGCAGGATGCTAGCCATCAGAAGCAAACTCTAAACTAAATTTAGAAATTCCTTGGAAAAATACCCAGGGACTATCATACATATTGTTGCTCTCATTTTGAGAAATTTCCTTATAAGCTGTCCTTTGCGTATCTTAAGGGATGAAGTGAATCCCCTCCCAGCTGTGTAGACAGCCCAGAAAATTCTTCACTCACGGCAACATCTCAAAGCAAAGGAAAAGGCAAGTCACCTTAAGGTTTCAAAGAACTTACACGATTTTGGTGGGAAAATGGAGGATAAATGACAGGGAATTTCCACATCTGAATTGTCTGGAGCACTGTTTTGATACTTTGAAAATATTTATGGTGTGGGTGGTACAAAATCAATCATTTTATCAGGTTTAAAGTTGGGACAGTTGCTCTAAGCAGAACTGCTTTGTGACACTGAAAAATGGAGCCACGTGGCATTAAAACACTGAGAACGCCTGGGCTTTCTTGGACTTCACCTTCCATATCAGAGGTATGTCTGCTTGCTCCAAAGGACGGGCTAAGGGCTTACTCTATGCAAGCAGAACTTTGTAAATAAAATCATATTTTAAATGTATTGTAATAAGGGAGCTTCTATTTAAAGAATTCGACTTTCCAATCCATCTTCTATATCATCTCTAAAATGATCTTTGTCAAAAAGTTACAAATCAGAGCATGCCACTCCTGCTCTTGCTAAAAATGTTCAGTAATTTCCTATTACCGACACCTAATCTCTCTCCAGAAACTATCAATTTCCCTGCTCCAATTATAATCACCACAACAATCTTTTTGTTCCTGTGGCATAAAGTGAGGATTACTCCTAATTTCACATGAGTCCTTCAGTTATGATATCTAAGTGGTCCTCTAGATTGGAACACCATGAATGCAGTGGAAACGATGGCAACACATTGATTTTTTTTTTTTTTTAATACCTGCTTACTTTTCTATTTTGTCATCCTTTAGGAAAGCTATCTCTTTTGGTCTGGTGAACCCACTCATTGCCTCTTGAAGCATCCCCCTCTTTTTGTAAACTTGCTGAGTATCTGCAGTAGTTAACTGTCTTGATCACTGAATTCCTAGAGTGTCTGAGCCTTTACTATAACACTTGAGAGTGACTGTAATTAGGCCAGAACATCTTGGTTCCTCCAGCTACTCTGAGACCTGTGAGGGCAGCAGATCCTGTTTCATACAGCTTTGTGCCTTCAGTGCCTGAAATATAGTCTGCACTTAACAAATGTCTGTTAAAAAAAGGAATGAATAAAACAATGGTGAATTCTTTTATAAAATGAAGAGCTCTTTTTGTGATGCAAGTAACCACACCCTGACCCATTTGGTTTATGAGTTTGGATATCTGTCTGCTAGATTTCTGTTCATTGTGGTGCAACAATATGTCATGTAGCTTCAGAAAGCAAAACAGGAAATATTTCTCAGCTATTCCTCTACCTGATACAGTGATTTATCCACTGGAATGTCATGATGACTAAGGAAAGTGGTGGAAAACAAAAGAAAGAAAATCCCAGGCTTCAATCTACTTTGTTACTGATTTTCAACCTCTTTTTTTTTTTTTTTTTTTTTTACCGGACTGGAAAAGATGTAATAAAATTGTCTGGTTTGAGTTTCCTCCCTCATCCCTAGAAGGCCTAACATTATCCAGAGGCTGGCGGGACCCTGGGGCAGGAGATCCTTGCTTAGTCGTCACATCCTCTCCTGTCCTCTTCATCGATTCAGGTTTAGCTGACACCTCCTGAAGAAACACCTCTAAACTCCCCCCCACTCCAGGAGGCCTCCTTTGATCAACCCCTCAGTTCCTAGGTTCCCAGTCTGAACACAACTGTATTGTGTTTGTTGTTATTTTGCTTTGTAAACATCCTTAAGCATTTCATATGTCTGCGCAGGATTCCTATGTATAATGAAGTCTTCCTCAGGGACATGTGTACATGTTCCGTTTCTTTGATATCCTCTTTCCACACCCAAAGGCAACCAGCACAGGAGTCCCCTAATGTTGACAAGTAAATATTTACATCTGTAGGAAATATTTACCATGTCCTCAACTTTCTCTTCACCGCCCTAACCTCCAGAAAAGTGATATTTGGAATATTTAATTCAGATGATTCCTTCCTTTTTTTCATTTAGAAAATGTTGTAGCATCTCTTAAAATTAATTAGAAGTCCCAAATTGCCAAAAATAAAATCCTATGACACTGTAATCTCAAAATCAGGATAGAACAAATGTTGTGCTAAGTCAGGAAGCCTGAGTAATAACAGTACTCTGCCACTGTCACAGAGCTGGTGGAAAGATTATTTAGATAGGATGCAAACACACTTTGGAAAGAGCAAGCCAGTACCTTTGAAGCACCCTCATTTCCTTCCACGTGTTGTACAGGACACACGTACTCGGTGGTGTGCTAGTAAATTGGTTCTCTGGGGGGAAAAGACCCCAATTTGCAGCATTTACTGATTTCTGTGGTATAAATACTCCCACCATGGTTGATTTCAAGCTATCAATGGATTAATGATCAGTTTGCAAAATTCTTGACTATTTAAACAACTGGTTCTTGATACAGGCCGGCCTCAGCCCACTACTGCAAATATCTTGACTCTGAGGTCGTATATTAGATTAGGTCATTGTAAAAAAAAAATAACACTAACCCCTAAATCAGCCATTTTCAATGTGAGAAAGGGAAGATGACTCCTAACCCTAACCTAAGTCCTCCTATCGTTATATCTATTTGGTCTTCTAGGTCTGAATACCATGAATACAGGGGAAACATGACAATAAAAATCAACACATTGATTTTTTAACAATACTTGCTCATCTTCCTATTTTGCAGCAGTTAACAAAATAAGATTTGCTGTGGCCACCCAGTTAGAACTCAGTGGCTGCAGCAATCTCTTCCCAGCTAATTATGTTACATCCTAAGTGAAATGCAGAAAAAGTAACACAATTATTATTATATCTAATGTTTAATGAATGCTCATGATGTGCCATGCACTTGATGTTTGTTAATTCATCTATTCCTCACAACCATCTCGTGCAGACGTGTAATTATTATGCCCCATGTTACACAGCAGGAAATGGAAGCGCACAGCAGGCAAATGGAGTGGGGTGCAATCCTAGGTAGCTTGGTGTCAGCCCAGGCTCTACCACTAAAGGTTAGTAGCTCCAGTCTGTTCAACGTCTTCACACCTGTTCTCCCAATGGGAAGAGCTGGCTGCATTTATCACGATGCAGTCATGTTCCATATCCACCCTTGGCCCTACAGCAGGAAGCCTACTTGAAAACTTCTGCTGATTAAGAGAGGAAGCTAATTCGTTTCTATTAATGGCTCAGATATATTCACCTCATCATCTAACCTTGACATTCACTGTTTTTTTCCATATGGTAATTGCAGATTCCCCTGCACTAGATATGTAGCAGGGTAGAGTGGTTTTTTTTTCCCCCCCAAAACCACTGAAATAAACAGAATAATACAATCCTATTGCATAAAATGAACTCTTCCTGCTTTTTACTCTCTATACGATGCCTCTGTCTCTGGCCCTAAACATAAGTTTTCTTACTTGAACTTTGGTTTTCATACTATTTGAATTTCCTGCAAGTAGATTCAGTTTTTTTTCTTTAATTACACCAAGACCATGAGAAGAATAAAGTAAACACTAAGTGCTCAGTAGATTGGGAAGGAGGGTCATGGTGGAGATTTGGGGGAGAAGTTTGATTTTTAACGAACGGTGGTTTACAGAGTAGGGGTACAGAGGAGTGTGAGTTGGACTTAATTTTTACAGCAGAGCAAAAGTTATGAAAGGCTAAGCTGCAGTTCCATTCTCCCAAGGAAAGAGCTAAGAAAAACTGCTCAAACAGACTACGTAAGAGATACATTAACTTTTATTAACTGCTACTGGAGAAGAATTCTATTGTGCAAAACTGTTTATTGTCCTGGTATCTCATGCCCTGTTTGGAAATTCTCTATATAAAATGGAAGGAGTAGGGAAGGTTGGGGCTCAAGGAGGCCCATGGGAGGACCCAACCCATCTTTTTCATCGTGGAAGGATTCCCCAAACTTCCTTTTCAATGCACACCAGTGAAAACATTTTCCTGGCTATGTATGTAAAGCGTGTTGCCCGGAACCGTTCTGCAAATAGCCATAGTTCAAAAAATTTGATTTGACCTGTGACCTATCAGAACTTGCATTGCTACAAGCAAGCCATAGCAGGGTTCTATTCTATTGGTATTTTAACAATTGTCTCTTCTAACATGAAAAGATGCTCAACATTGCTAATCATCAGGTAAATCAAAGCAAAATCACAGTGAGATATTACCTCACAACTGTCAGAACGGCTACCATCAAAAAGAACACAAATAACAAATGTTGGCGGGGATACAGAGAAAAGGGAACCCTTGTACACTGTTGATGGGGGTGTAAATTGGTACAGTCACTATGGAAAACAGTACAAAGGTTTCTCTAAAAACAGAACTACCATATGACCCAGCAATTCCACTCCTGAGTATATATCCAAAAAAACCAAAACCACTAATTTGAAAAGACATGTGCACCCCAATGTTCATAGCACGATTATTTACAATTGCCAAGATATGGAAGCAACCCAAGAATTCATCAACAGATGAATGGATAAAGAAGATGTGGTATGTGTGTGTGTATATATATATACATATATATATACACACACACATATATACACACACACACATATATATATACACACACACACACAATGGAATATTATTCAGCCAACTAAAGAATGAAATTTTGCCATTTGTAACAGCATGGACGGACTTGGAAGGTATTATGCTAAGTGAAACAAGTCAGAGAAAGACAAATACTGGTATGGTATCAACTATATGTGGAATCTAAAAAATACAACAAACTAGTGAATATAACAAAAAAGAAGTAAACTCACAGATACAGAGAACAAACTAGTGGTTCCCAATGGGGAGAGGGGCAAAGAGGGGTAGGGGACTAAGAGGTACAAGCTATTATGTACAAAATAAGCTACAAGGATATATGTACAACACAGGGAATACAGCTGATATTTTATAATAACTATAAATGGAGTATAACCTTTAAAAACTGTGAATCACTGTATTGTACACTTGTAACTTATTAATATTGTACATCAATTATACTTCAATAAAAAAATTAAAAATTTTAAAAATTTTAAAAATTTTAAAAACCAAAATTGCCAGGTCTAGATAATGGTCTCTGCTTCCTCCCTCTTTCTTTTAAAAATCTCATTTTAGAGTTACAAAATTCCTAAAACTATTTTTGGAAGAAAATGATTGTATAAATAATCAATAAATAGCCAATTCAGTCTATACCATAAGACTTTTCTCTCTCTATTTAGCCTCTGAGTTTCACAAATACTTGATTAGTAGTTGCAAGTGCTAAAGGAACAATGAAAGAAAGAAGTAGTGAGAAGTACAGGTAAAAATGAATGTCCTAATTTGAGTCTTTTTGGTTCAGTTAGGGACAAAGGCAATTCAAATAGTAATTCAGCTAGAACTATATAAACACGAATGTTTTAAAAACATTTCCAGTCATAGAAGAGGTTTTTATATGGTGAATGCTAAATTATATTTGTAATTTATTTCCATTTTTATTTTATTTAGCTTTTCCAATTTTTAATGTTTCTTAATGCAATATATGCACAACGTTAAAATAAAACAATAAATGAGGTGTGGCACACAGTTGGTATTCAATAAGGTTCTGTTGAATGAATGCATGGATTAAAGAATTATAAACCCTTTCTTGGCCCTAGCGAGTTCCAGTTCCCAAAGACAAGCACTTTAAAAAAAAAACTATTTTTTTTAAGATTTCATTTTTCTTAGAGAAGTTTTAGGTTCACAGCAAAATTGAGATGGGACAAAGATTTCCTTCCCCCTTACCCCCTGCCGCCACCTATGCACAGCCTCTTCACCAGAATGGTACATTTATTATAACTGATAAACCTACACTGACATATCATAATCATCCAAAAAGCACAGTTCACATTATAGTTCACTCAGTATTGTACATTCTATGGGTTTGGACAAACATATAATGGCATGTGTCTATCATTACAGAATATTTTCACTGCCCAAAAAATCCTCTGTGCTCCACCTATTCATCTGCTTCCCTTTCCTCCTCCATCCCCTACCCCCGAGCAGCCACTCATGTTTTTCTTTAATTTTTATTTAAAATTAAAAAAAATTTTTTTATGATTTTTAAAGGTTACTTCCCATTCACAGTTATTACAAAACATTGGTTATACTCCCTGCATTGTAATACATCCCTGATCCTATCTTATACCCAGCAGTTTGTGCCTTCCCCTCCCCGACGTCTTTTTTGCCCCTCCCCCTTCCCTCTCCCCACTGGTAACCACTAGGTTGTTCTCTACATCTGTGAGTCTGCTTCTTTTTTGTTATATTCATTAGTTTGTTGTATTTTTTAGATTCCACATATATAAGTGATGTCTTACCAGTCTTTCTCTGTCTGACTTATTTAACTTAGCATAATGCCCTCCAAGTCCATCCATGTTGCTGCAAATGACAAAATTTTGTTCTTTTTTATATGCCTGTTGGCCATCTGCATTTCCTTTTTGGAAAAATGTCTATTCAGTTCTTCTGCCCATTTTTTAATTGGGTTGTTTGTTTTGATGTTGAGTTGTATGAGCTGTTTGTAAATGTTGGATATTAATCCCTTAGTGGTCGTATCATTTGCAAATATTTTCTCTCATTCAGTAGGTTGTCTTTTCTTTGTGTCAAGGGTTTCCTTTGCTGTGCAAAAGCTTTTAAGTTTAATTAGGTCCCATTTGTTTATTTTTGTTTTAATTTCCATTACTCTAGGAGACGGATCCAAAAAATATATTGCTGTGATTTATGTCAAAGAGTGTTCTCCCTCTGTTTTCCTCTAAGAGTTTTATAGTATCCAGTCTTACATTCAGGTCTTTAATCCATTTTGAGTTTATTTTTGTATATAGTGCTAGAGAATGTTCTAATTTCATTCTTTTACATGTAGCTGTCCAGTTTTCCCAGCACCTTTTTTAATTAATTAATTAATATATTTATTTTTGGCTGTGTTGGGTCTTCATTGCTGCACGCCGGCCTTCTCTAATTGCAGGGAGCAGGGGCCACTCCCCGTTGTGGTGCACGGGCTTCTCACTGCAGTGGCCTCCCTTGTTGCGGAGCACGGGCTCCAGGCGCACGGGCCTCAGTAGCCGTGGCACGCTGGCCCAGTAGCTGTGGTGCACGGGCGGGCCCAGGCGCTCCGCGGCATGTGAGTTCTTCCCGGACCAGGGCTCAAACCCGTGTCCCCTGCATTGGCAGGCGGATTCTTAACCACTGCGTCAAACAGGGAAGTCCCAGCACCACTTACTGAAGAGCCTGTCTTTTCTCCATTGTATATTCTTGCCTCCTTTCTTGTAGATTAATTGACCATAAGTGTGTGGATTTATTTCTGGACTCTCTATCCTGTTCCATTGATCTATGTGTCTGTTTTTGCAGCAGGCACTCATCTTTTTACCGTCTCCATAGTTTTGCCTTTTCCAGAATGTTATATAGTTAGAATCATACAGTTTGTAGCCTTTTCAGATTGGCTTCTTTAATTTAGTAATATGCATTTAAGATCCCTCCATGTCTTTTCATGGCTTGGTAGCTCATTTGTTTTTAGTGTTAATATTTCATTGTTTGGATGTACCACAGTTTATTTATCAATTCACTTACTGAAGGACATCTTGATTGCTTCCACGTTTTGGCAATTATAATTAAAGCTGCTATAAACATCCATGTGCAGGTTTTTGTGTGGACATAAGTTTTCAACTCCTTTGGGTAAATTCCAAAGAACGTGACTGCAGGATTGTATGGTAAGAGTATTAGCTCTGGAAGGAATCATCAAACTGTCTTCCAAAGTGGCTATACCATTTTGCATTCCCACCAGTAATGAATGAGAGTTCCTCACCAGCATTTGATGGTGTCAATCAACGTTCTGGATTATGGCCATTCTAATAGGCATGTAGTATCTCATTGTTGTTTGAATCTGCATTTCCCTGATGACATATGATGTAGAGCATCTTTTCATATGCTTACCTGCCATATATACATATCTACTTTAGTGAGCTGTCTGTTAAGGCCTTTGGCCTATTTTTTAACTGGGTTGTTTGTTTTCTTACTGTTGAGCTTTAAGGGTTTTTGCATACTTCGGATAACAGTGTTTTATCAGATGTGTCTCCTGCAAATATTTTCTGCCAGCCTGTGGCTTGTATTCTCATTTTCTTGACGTTGTCCTTTGCAGTGCAGAAGTTTTAAATTTTAATGAAGTCCAGCTCATCAATTATTTCTTTCATGGATCATGCCTTTGGTGTTGTATCTAGGAAGTCAATGCCATCCTCAAAATCATCTTGGTTTTCTCCTATATTATCTTCTAAGAGTTTTATAGTTTTGCAATTTGTATTTAGGTTTATGATCCACTTTGAGTTAATTTTTGCAAATAGTGTAAGTTCTGTCTAGATTTATATTTTTGCATGTGGATGTCCAGTTGTTCCAGCACCATTTGTTGAGAAGACTGTGCTTGCTCCACTGTATTGCCCTTGCTTCTTTGTCAAAAATCAACTGAATATATTTCTGTGGGTTTATTTATTTCTGGGCTGTCTATTGTGTTCCATTGACCTACTTGTCTATTCTTTTGCCAAATACCACACTGTCTTGATACTGTAGCTTTATAGTAAGTCTTGATGTCGGGTAGTGTCAGTCTTCCAACTTTGTTCTTCTTAATATTGTGTTGACTCTCCTGGGTTTTTGCCTCTCCACGTGAACTTCAGAATCAGTTTGTTGATATCCACAAAACAACTTGCTGGGATTTTAATTGAGATTGCACTGAATCAAGAAAAACACTTTTAACAGTTTTTGTTAAGATAGTTATCTCCTTTGATTCTACATGATATGTTTATATCACTATTTCTTGATTTTACATTTAACACATAACTACTCACTATGAAAGACAAGGATGTACCTCTGTAACTTATGCAGGCTGTTATCTCCTTGTTCAAATTTCTGAGAGTTCCGTTGCTTGCCTTTGCAACTTTAAATGACACGTTTAAACTTCGATTTGTTTCACTAACTTTAGATATTATATCTCAACTTCCCACTCTGTTAGATAAGGATATTAGTACCTGCTTCCTTCCTCCTTTTCTGCACACTTTCCTTTTACACAGTCAAGGTTAATGGTGTTTATAATGTTTTGTAACTACATTTAAGATGAGGATTTTTTTCAATGAATTATCTCTTAAAGTTGAAAAACAATAAATAATATTTACCAAAGTATAACCATATGTAAAATAGAGCGTTAGAATTATATTTCATTCTCCGTGGGTATAATGTCCTAACTGCTATATCACTTGAAGGAGACAATTCAAAGCATCCAAGCTAAGTGGATTTTCTTTCCACTTCCTTCTGTTGTTCGAAATCATGCCATAGTTTACTTTGCAATGTATCTGACATGCCTTTCTTGTACAGTTTTATAGCTTTCTTAGCTGTTTTAATTATTTTATCCTCCTCTTGTTGAGAGCAGAAACATATTTTTGTTTTTATTTTCACCATTTTTTACTAATATAAGAAAGCTCTGAAGTCCTTGCACATTGCTTAGAATCAATCCTATTCCCTTTTCTCCTTAGAGGCCAATGGCTTCCTATTTTAACTTGAACCAGTTGCTTACTAGGCATTCTGTATAACTGACAGGTCAGGAACCATTTTCATCGAGTTCCTCACTAAGGTTCATTATTTATTATATCCCATGATTTCCTTTCTCTTTACCCCATCCTTCACAGAAAGGATGTATGTGAGATAATGTTCTGAGCCCTATAATAGCTAAAAATGCTTTTGTTTGTCTTAAGCATCATTGACAATATGGGTAGGAATAGTAATCAAGGCTTAAAACAATTTTCTCTCAGAATTTCAATGCTATTACTCCACTGTCTTATGGCATTTGGTGTTGTTGATGAGACAGCCAATGCCTGTCTGTCTCTTATTTTCTGTGTTTTGCACTGTGGAAATTTAAGGCCTTTTCCCATAGCACTATGAAATTTAATAGCACTATGTCTAAAAAGTTGTTTGTTTTTCATTCCTTCTTCTTGGGTCCTACAGACTCTTAAAATATGAAGGACTCATGTTCCTTTTCAGCCCTGGGAAAACTTTTGCTCTTATTTATTTAAAAATTTCCCCTCTTATTTTATCCCCCTCTCCTTCTGGAACACCTGTTGGTCAGATGTTATAACTCCTGGATTAGTTTCTTTTGTGATTTTTATGTCTCAATCTTTCAGTTCCATATTATAAGAGATTGCCTTGCCTTTAATTCCAAACTTCTATTATATTTTTAAGAAATTATTTTCAAAATCATGTTTACTTTCTAAGAGTTCTCTCTTGTTCTTATTGTTTCTATTTCATAGTATCTTGTTCTTGTTTAATGAATGTAATATGTTCTTTTTTAAAACAACTTTAGCGAGGTACAATTTACATACTGTAAAATTCACTCAATTTAAGTGTATAATTCAGTGATTTTTAGTAAATTTATAGGGTTGTATAGCCACCACCATAATCCAGTTTTTGAACATTGCCATCACTCCAAAAAGATCCCCTGACCCCATTTTTAGTCAATCCCTGCTCCCATCCTCATTCCCAGACAAGTAATCTACTTTGCCTCTAAAGATTTGCATTTTATAGATATTTCATATAATTAATTCATACAATATGTAATTTTTGGCATTAGTTTTCTTTTATCAGCATGTTTTTGAAGTTTACTCATGTTGTGGCAAGTATTAGTAGTTGATTCCTTTTTATTGCTAAACAGTATTCCATTGTAGGGATAAATACTATATTTTATTTATTCATCATTGGTGGACATTTGAATTGTTTCCAGTTTTTGGCTGTTATGAATAACAATGCTGTATAAACATCTGTATTCAAGCTTTGAGTGGACATGGTTTTCATTTGTCTTAAGTAGTAATTAGGGTCATTTGGAAAGTTTATGGTTAACACTTTAAGGAAACTGTTAAACTGTTTTCCCAAGTGACTTCCTGCTCCTCACATTCCCACTAGCAATGTATGAGGGCTCCTGATTCGCCACATTTTTGTCTTTGATTATCATCATCCTAGTGGGAGTGAAGTGCTGTTTCATTTTGATTTTAATTTGTATTTCCCTAATGATTCATCATGTTTAACATATTTTTATGTACTTATTAGCTATTCATGTAGCCTCTTTGGTGAAATGTCTATTCAAATCCTTTGTGCAGTATGGAAAACAGCGGGAGCTTTAGCACAGTTGTGCCAGTTTACCTTGTCCCTAAGTCCCATGGGTGACATGATGGGCCCAGACAGAAGCTCTGCCTGCAGTGTGTTGCACAAAAGCTGAGGAACCCAGGACTTAGGGTCTAGCACCTTTGTAACAAGCAGCAAACAAATCAGTCCCTGACCCTGGGGAGTTTGCCTCCACTTACTGGTTGCAAAAATTGTTGTATTCTATTCCTTCTTTCTACTTAATTTCTTTCTCTTCATACTTTCCTTTTTATTTTTCTATTTTTATTTTCATTTTCCCTTTTTTTCAAGTGTTTAAGCTGAGAGGGCCTGCTTGCATTTAATGTCTCAATTATCTTTTAAATCACTTTTGGAAACTTTTTTCCCTTTCAGAAACATTCCAGAGATAATAACTTTTACATTTTATTTAGATACTGTGTTACTGTGTTGGATTTCTCCCTCCATCACCAAACATAAATGGGTAACTCCCATACCTCAGTGACAGCTGATAAAAAGATAGGTGCGAATTTCAGGAAGAGAAAAACAGGGGGAGAGAAAGAGAGAGAGGGAGAGGGAGGAGGGGGAAGAGAAGAGGAGGGAGGGGAAAAAGGAAGGAAGGAAGGAAGGAAGGAAGGAAGGAAGGGAGGGAGGGAGGGAGGGAGGGAGGGAGGGAGGGAGGGAGGAAGATATTTCTTTATAGTTTTAGGAATTAAGTTTCTTTATAGATCTTATTCTGGTACTGTATTCAAGAGATCTTAGGAAAACTTTTAGGAAAATTTCCTATCGTAAACAGAGGGAAACATGAGATTTTCCTGAAAGAAAAGATGTCCTGAAGGACAGAAAGGAAAGGGATTATCTCTTGTTAGAGTCCTACCCCTATGAGAGCCTCATAAACAGCAATGTAAGTCTCTCACTCTCCCTCTTGTTTAAGGCCAGCTGCTCTTGAATAATGGAAGGGTAGGTACATGGAATAATTTTGTAACAACTTCTCAGTCCTGACACAAAAGAAGTTCTTTATTAATGCACTGAACTGAATTCTAACTTAATAATTCAAATGCCTTTATCTCAACAAACATTTACTGACTGGCGACACAGTTGCATCTCAAGGAGAAGCACACCTTGACCAAGTGAATAGGTTCTGTAGTTTTTAAACATAGGAAAAGAAGTAGACTCACAGATACAGAGAACAAACCAGTGGTTACCAGTGGGGGCAGGGAAGCGGGGAGGGACAATATAGGAGTAGGGAAAAGGGTTATTATGGGAAATTATGGGATTTTATGAAATCATGTGTGTGAAACTTTTGAAAACTGTAGAACACTACAGAATTTAAAGAATCTTCCATTCAATAAAAAATCAAAACAGGAGTTTGTACTCTAAAATTCTTTTGTGCTATAATCAAGAGATGTGCCCTTGAATGGACTCTGTGTGTGCTTCAATAGAGTAGGCATGGATAAACAAAAAAACCGAAAGAAAAGGAATCTGGGTAAGACCGTAGATCCAAATATCGTAGCCAAGGTGTTGGCAGCCGAAAGCAAATGTAAGTTAATGTTAACAGACGGATGTCTGCCGTAGAGGCTATTCTCAGAGTCACCCTATCTTAAGTGACTCAGGCACAGAAGAAATGTAGAATAAATATTCCAACCCCAAGAGTACATGTGTTCTGGCCTCACAACCTTCAGGATCAGTGACACTAATCAGGACACATGCTTCTTTGAGCCTCAGTTTCCGTGTCTCTTAACAAAGTATGACTTGGTTATGAACATGAGCTTTGAGGGCAGACAGTTTAAGTCTGGCTCCATCATATACTAATGCTTTAAACATGGATACATTACTTAACTGAAGCCTTTTTCAATGTTTATTTTTATTTTTGTTCTTAAGCTGTGAAATGAGAATTACAAAAATACATACTCCGTAGTGTTGTGAGATTGAAATAATTTAATCTATTTAAAGCACTCAGCCTCAAATCCTGGACAAACTGCCCATAAATGTTGCTGTTATTATCATTATCTCAAGTTTTTAGTGTATTAGTGTCATAATATCTAAAGATTGGTTGTAATGTTATTAATACAAAAAATAAACATTCATTAGAAGTGACCAATAGCAAGAGCCTGGATAATTATTGAGGCTATTTTTCCTTACCTGTTTATAAAATGTTGGAATCAAATGGTCTTAACCAAGTATCCTTGAGGCTACATATGCACTTAAAGAGAAGAGGCAATTTGCGGTGGGCCTTACTGGGGCTCACCAAAACCCAGTTCTTCCCTACTCCTTGGACTATATGTCTTCCTTATGAAGACTTTATTTCCAGCTACCTTGCAAGTTAGGTGGGTGCATGTGACTTGTTCTACTCAGTGACAAGCAGGTAGAAATGTAATGTCACATGGTTAGAGGCAGATTCTCTGGGCCTCTCTCCCTCATGCTGAATGATGGAACCAGAGGATCTAAGCCACTTGGAGCAGTGAATCACTGCGTGGAGAGCAGCTGATCTGGAGAGTCAGCCACACCCAGGGTGGACTTGTATGAGTGAAAAACTTTTATTGAGTAAAGCACTGAGATGACGGGGCTGTCTGTTACAGCTGCAAAACCTAGGCGATCCTCATTAATACATTATGAAGCTTGAAGTGACTCTTTATTTTTCATACCTTAAATTCAGAGCATTAAGTAGTTATATAAGACAGAGGTCACCCAAGTAGTGGCAAAGCTCAGACTAAAATCCTGTTTCCAGGTTTCCTTCTACTATATTGTTCTGTCAACTGATATTCTAGACCCCTAATCCTAATTTGTAGGACTATTGTAAAGAATACAGGCAAGGTAAGTAAAGTGCCTAGCACAAGACCTATCCCATGATGCATAATTTAAAAAATGGTAACTAATGTTTAGATTCTCTATCTTTAAAAACCTATTTTAGACTGCTCCATGCTTCTGCCTGTGCCAAACATACTGATTAATGACCTTTAATTCTGAACCACTATTAAACCAGGAGTTGATAATGTAACTCAATTTGGGAGCAATTACATTTTTATAGCTTAGATTGCTGGCACGGAATCTATACTTCACTCCATTTACATCTATTTAACACAAGAGAAATGCCTATCCGTTTTTCAAACAATGACAGAAAATTCATTCACATTTTATGCATCTAGAAACTTTGAGAATTTATAAAAGCAGAAGCCAAATTCCTGGGAATTATTTTATCATCATCCCTTCTTGGTTTTAATTCCTCTGTTCATGAATCTCCTCTAACCTTCCTTATCCTTACTGGTGCCCTTTTTGTTGTTCCTCTTGTATTTTGAAAGATGCATTATCACATCACTGTAAATTCCTTTTGGCACATCTAAGATAACATCTGGCACTGGCATAATTCAAGGACATCAGAACGCATTCAAACTATTAATAGAAATATAGTGCCTTCAGTTTAAAAGGGGCCTTGTAGGTCATCCAATTCAGAGTCCTAAATTCTCATCCAAACAAATACCCCAAAATTGCCTGGGGCGCTTCTAAAAAATGTCCATTCTTAACACTCCCCAACCCTAGTTTCAGTTCCTACTTGATCCTGCAATCACCTCTACAAACTCCTCTGGAAAATTTTTTCCTACTATTATACATATCGTTCTCAATTTGATACTATTACCCACTATATTAGCTATCTGTTCCTTTATCTAGAACTTCATATCATCTATAGAGATGATAAATAGGAGTTGTTTTTTTTTTTAATTCCTAAAATGTTGAACTGGGGAGAGACCCTAGCCCTGACAAAATCAAGGATAGAGATAGATATTATGCCATAGAGATCTCCCTTCAGATTTTCATTGATAATGAGTAAATAATACTTTTTGTATAAACACATTTTCTACTTTTAATAATCACTAAATCCTACTTTTAAAATTGATAGTAGCAGTGTTTTTGTTTTTGTTTTAAAATTAATTAATTAATTTACTTATGGCTGTGTTGGGTCTTCGTTTCTGTGCGAGGGCTTTCTCTAGTTGTGGCAAGCAGGGGCCACTCTTCATCGCGGTGCGCGGGCCTCTCACCATCGCGGCCTCTCTTGTTGCGGAGCACAGGCTCCAGATGTGCAGGCTCAGTAATTGTGGCTCACGGGCCTAGTTGCTCCACGGCATGTGGGATCTTCCCAGACCAGGGCTCGAACCCCTGTCCCCTGCATCAGCAGGCAGACTCTCAACCACTGTGCCACCAGGGAAGCCCCGTAGCAGTGTTTTAAAATTAAGGTCAATGCTAAGGCATTTTGAAAACTTTTATTACAATTTGTTTTAAGACCGAAGGAATCCTCCAGAGTTGAATTATAGGCAGTTGTTACTCAGAAATTCAACAGATGCAAGTAGGCTAAAGTGGAAATATTTATTGCAGCCTTATTCATAATGGCCCTAAACTGGTAACAAATCAAATGCCATCAATATGAGAATGAATAAACAAACTGTGGTCTATTCAAGCACTGGAATACTACTCAGCCAGAAAGAGGAACAAACTAATGACACATGCAGTGACATTATAAACCTCAAAAGCATTATGTTGAGTGACATAAGGCTGATTCCATCTGTATGACTTTTAAGAAGAGGCAAAACAATTTCTGGTGATATAAGTAAAAAATTTTTTGCCTTGGCATGAGGAAGATTACATGGAAGGAGGCACAAAGCAATTTTCTTGGATAATGGAAAAATTCTGTACCTTGATTTTGGATGGACTTACATGAGCATGAACATTTCTTAAAACTCATTGAACAGAACTCTAAAGATGTATGTGTTGAATGTAAATTACACCTCAAAAACAACAGCAGCAACAAATACAGTGGAACAGACAAATTTGGAAAAGCCTGAATTAGAGATGAAAATCAGAGGTATCATCACTGACATATCACAAACTTCATGGAATTTCTATCCCAATATATAATTTGGATGGGACAACATATAGGTTATAAAGACCTTATACACCATCCTCTTCTCCCAGAAAACAGCTTTGCACAGGGGGGGTGGGAGTACTGGTAAGCCTCCACTATTGCTTGGTTACTACTAGAAATAACTGGTAAGAACAGACTGTGGATTTACCATTTACCTTGCAGCTCTAGGGACATCATAGTTCAATTCAAGTGTGGAAACCACATTGTGCAGATAATCAGGAAGACCGAGTCATGGGTAGGTAGGACAGGAATAAAATAAAATACCTCTATTATCGCTACTTTTACCTCCTTTCTCACCACACACAGGAACTGGTTAGGCCTCAAGTTTCTTCTATGAAGACCTGGATGGGTATCCCTATTAATTTCTTACTGACTTTAGCTCAATTACTACATCAATATGATCCAGTATTTAGCATGCTGATTATATTGATGGTCTCCAATATACATAAACTCTTGTTCTAAAACTGTAGTCCCTTCCCACTCTAACGTTGAATGTAGGCATGTGATTTGCTTTGATTAATGAAACAGTAGGAAACTTGATACAAGTGGAGATTTGAAAAGGTACTATCCTGTTTCTACTTGCTCTCTTGCACCCCTTATCCTACCATGAGAACAAGCTCAGGCTAACTTGGTGGAAAAGAAGGAGTCATTTGAGGATAGCAGAAGTACCCTATCTAACAGTCAGTCAGCTTCCAGAATCAAAGCCACCAAGCTGACATGAAGTTGCCTGCAGATGCATGAGGGAGACTAATAGGAACGAGAAAAACTGTTTGAGTTCAGCCTAAATTGTTGTTCCACAGAATTATGAACTATGGCTATTGTTTTAAGTCAAGAGTTTGGTGAGGTTTGTCAGGCAGCTACAGCTAGCTGATACACAATACCAAATAAGCAATCACCTCTCCTTAAAAAAAAGAATAGAAAAATCATGGTGTTAGTAAAGAGATGTTATAGTACAAAAGAATTACAAAGTCTATCTTTTTTTGAAATATATTTAACAAAAGGAAGGTGAAAAAATCTCAGAAAACATTTGAGTTATATTTATATTTTTCAACATGATTTGAGAGGATTTTCATCAATGAAGTTGAAACAGTCATAATTAAAGTATTGATACAATCCACAGTTTGAAAGATCAGGGAAAACACAATTAACAAATTAAAAACTGATTTAGTACATGAATAATAGATTTAATGATGAAAATATTAAACTTCTGAAGGAGAAAGCATTCTCCCAGAAATAAAGTAAAAAATATAAAGAGACATAAAAGGAGGCTCAATTTCCTATATCTAAACTACAGATTAGAGGAATTTCAAAGAGAAGTACGAAACATACAAACATTGATCAAACAGAAACATGCTTTACAGATCTAAATAAATAAAATCTTAACCTAAAAATTGAGACTGTACATCTTTTTATGAGAAAAACAATGATAAAAAGACATTCTGGTAGAATGTTCAAAGATCACAGGAAGATCCTAGAAGCAGCCAGGAGAACATGTCCAAGTCATCCACAAAGAGAAACAAATCAAGTAGCTCTCAGAGCACTCCTCAAAAACAACAAATGCTAGAAGGCAATGGAGCAACACCCAAAGCTCCCAACAGAACAAGACTGTGACTAAAGTTTACATTGAGGACCGCAGAACACTGTCATCAGATGTTCCATGGTAGAAAACACAAATTTAAAGAACAATTTAAAGATCTTGAGAATGAAAAATAGAAGTCATGGAAAAGTATCAATATTAGCAGGGAAACCTGAACTTAGCTGAAGATATAGAAATAAGTAAGGCAATTGTTTTATTTAGTCATCCCCCCCAGCTTTATTGAGGTAATTAGCAGATATCATTGTGTAAGTTTCTGGCATACAAAGTGATGATCTGATATATGTATATATTGCAAAATTATCACCACAATAAGATTAGTTAAAACATCCACCATCTCACACAGTTACCATTCTTTCATGTGTGCTGACAAGTTTTAATAGTTACTCTGATATGGTATTGTTAACTATACTTGACTTGCTATACATCACATGCCCAGAACTTACAACTAGAAGTTTATAGCCTTTGATCCATTGCCCATGTCTCCCACCCCTACCCACCCGAGCAACCACCCATCTATTCTGTTTCTATGAGTTCAGTGTTTAGGTCCCCATTTAAGTGAAGTCATGCAGACTTTCTGTCCGGTTTATTTCACTTAACATAAAGTTTACCCATTTTGTAGCAAATGGCAGGATTTCCTTCTTTTCTGTGACTGAATAATATTCCATTGTGAGTGTGAGTATTATGTATGTGTTTCATATTTTCTTTATGTATTCATCTGTCTACACTTAGGTGGTCTCCATGTCTTGGCTATTGTAAATAATGCTTCATTGAAATCACTCTCTTAGAGACAGTGATTTCATTTCCTTTAGATACATACACAGAGGTGGGATGGCTGGATATACGGTAGTCCTATTTTTAATTTTTTTGAGAAACTTCCATTCTGAATTCCGTATTGGCTGCAACAATTTATATTCTCACCAACAGAGAACAGGGTTCCCTTTTCTCCACATCCTCACCAACACTTGTTATCTCTTGTCTTTTTGATAATAGTCATTCTAACAGGAGTGGAGTGATATCTCATTGTGTTTTTGATTTGCATTTCCCTAATGATTAGAAGACGTCAAACACCTTTTTATGTACCTGTTGGCCATTTATATGTCTTCTTTGGAAAAATGTCTATTCAGTTCCTCTGCCCATTTTAAAATAGATTCTGGGTTTTTTTTGTTTGTTTGTTTGTTTGCTATTAAGTTGTATCAGGTCCTTATATATTTTGGATATTAACCCCTTACCAGATATATGATTTGCGAACATTTTCCCCCATTCCAAAGGGTTACCTTTTCATTTTGTTGATGATTTCCTTTGCTATGCAGAAGTCTTTTAGTTTGATGTAGTCCCACTTGTTTACTTTTGCTTTTGTTTCCTGTCATAGCCAAAAAAGCATTGCCAAGATAAATGTCAAAGCTGTTTACTTGTGTTTTCTTCTAGAAGTTTTACAGTTTCAGGTCTTACACATTTAAGCCTTTAAACCATTTTGAGATGGGGAGGGTGGTGCTGCTGGCTGTGTTCCGCAGTCAGGTGGGGTCACTAGCTGGGCTCTGCAATCATCTCTGGTCAGGCAGGGTCACAGGCTGTGTTCCCTGGTAGGCTGGTGCCACTGGTTGGATTCCAAGATTGGACATGGCTGTGCGCTCTGCTCCATAAGTGCTCCTGGTCGGTTGGGACCTCAGTATATTATACTCTGCACCAGATGGGGCTCCAAGCTGTGCCCCAAAGCAGGTGGGGCCACAGGCTGGGTGAGGCCACGTGGTAGGCAACTGGCTGCGCTCTGCTGTTGGGTGAAACTGTTGGTCATGTCTCTGGTCGGGGAGGGCCTCCAGCTATACCCCACAGTGGGGTGGAGCTGGAAAGTGTTCTCTGCTGTTCGGCAGAATCTCTGTTCAGCCTCTTTGGTCAGATGTGGCCACTGGCTATGCTCTGCGATTGGGTAAGGTCACTGGCTGGGCTCCTGCAGGCTCTGTTGAGCAACCTGGCAAGGCCACATGCTGGGCTCCACTGCCAAGTGGGATTGTAGGCTGGACTCTGCAGCTAAGTGATATCATCGGTTGGGCTCTGAGGCTGCTCAGGGCCACTGTTCAGGCTCCCTGGGTATCAGGGCCAGGGGATGTGTTCGGCAGTTGGGCAAGGCTGCTGGCTTGAGCTCTCTGCCCAGCAGGCCATAGCATGTGCTCCATGGCTGCCGGATATGAATAATGCTCCAATAAACATGGATGTGCAGATATCTCTTCAAGTTCTTAAAATATATACCCAGGAGTGGGATTGCTGGATCACATGGTAGTTCAATTTTTAATTTTTTGAGGAACCACCATACTGCTTTCCATGGTGGCTGTACACTCCCACCAACAGTGTATAAGGGTACTCTTTTCTCCACATCGTTGCCAACATTTGTTACCTCTTGTCTTTTGATAACAGCGATTCTAACAGGTGTGAACTGATATCTCCTATCTCACTGTGGTTTTGATTTGCATTTCCCAGATGATTAGTGATAGAGCATCTTTACCTATACCTATTGGCCATTTGTATGTCTTTTTGTGAAAATATCTATTGAGGTCCTTAGCTCATTTTTAAATTGGATTATTTGCTTTTTTGCCATTGAGTTGTATGAGTTCTTCATATATTTTGGATACTAACCCCTTATCACATATATGGTTTGTGAATATTTTCTCCCATTTGGTAAGCTGCCTTTTCAGTTTATCAATTGTGTCCTTTGCTGTGCAGAAGCTCTTCAGTCTGATATAGTTTCATTTGTTTATTTTAGTTTTCTTGACTGTGCTTTTGTTGTCTTATCCAAGAAATCATTGTCAAGACCAATGTCAACGATCTTTTTCCCTATATTTTATTATAGTTTTTCAAGTCTTACATTTGAGTCTTTAATCCATTTTGAGTTAATTTTTGTGAGCAGTGAAAGATAGGGGTCCAGTCTCATTGTTTTGCAATGTGGATATCCAGTTTATCAACACCATTTATTGAAGAAACTATCCTTTCCCCACTGTGTGTTCTCGGCTCGGCACTGTGGTCAAAAATTAGTTGACTGTATACATGTGGGTTTATGTTTGAATGCTACTCTGTTCCACTGGTCTATGTGCCTGTTTTTATGCCAGTACAATACTGTTTTATTACTACAGCTTTGTAACATAGTTTGAAATCAGGAGTGTGGCTTCCAGCTTTGTTCTTCCTTCTCATGATTACTTTGGCTATTTGGGGTTTTTTGCAGTTTTGTACAAATTTTAGGATAGTTTTTTTCTATTTCTGTGAAAAACACCATTGGAATTTTGATAGGGGTTGCACTGACTCTATAGACCCCTCAGGTATTATGGACATTTTCACAATATTAATTCTTCTAATTTAAGAACACATTTATTTGTATCTTTCTCAATCACTTTTATCAATGTCTTATAGTTTTCACCATACAGGTCTTTCACTACCTTCGTTAAATTTATCCCTAAGTATTTTACTGTTTTTGATGTTATTGTAAATAGGACTGCTTTCTTAATTTCTCTTTTGGATAGTTCATTATTAGTGTACAGAAGCACAGTAGGAATTGACTCAAATTGTGGAGGGTGAGAAGTCCCAGGATCTGCAACTGGTCAGCTGGAGACCCAGGAGAGTGGATGGTGTAGCTCCAGTCTGAGTCTAACGGCCTGAGAACCAGGACCAATAGTGTAAACTCCAGTCAGAGTCTAAAAGGAAAGAGATGACCAATGTCTCGGCACAAAGATGGTAAAGCAGAGAGAGCAAATTCTCTCTTATTCATCCTGTTTGTTCTATCCAGGCTTTCAATGGACTGGATGAGGCCCATCCAACTGGGGAAGGCAGTTTGCTTTACTCAGTCTGCTGATTCAAATGTTAATTTTATCCAGAAACACCCTCACAGACATATCCAGAATAATGTTTGAGCAATTCCTGGGTACCTCATAACCCAGTCAAGTTGGCACATGGAATTAACCAACACAATATTTTTCTCTTCAAGCTTGTATTCTAGTTCAGTAACTTTCTTAATAAAATTTATGCTTAATGATAATAAACTTACAAGCAAGATGTCCATGTTCCAAATGTATGCCAAAAATAATGTTAAGCAAAACATTCTATACAGCAAATCTGGAAAAGATATGCAATATAAAATCTAGGAAAAAGTATTATATCTAACAAGGGTACAGTTGTACACCTGCATACAAGATAGGTAACCTCAACTCAATAGATAATCCATTAGCAACTAATTAAAAGCCACATGAAAAATTTCCACAAAGCAACCCCAAAACACTAAATTTCTGAGACTAACTTAATGAGAACTGCATGGACCTTAATGTTACTGGAAGATATTTAAGAAGATATAAAGATATACCATATTCTCAAGTGAGGAATTCTCATCACAAACCTAACAAAATCTGATATCTGAATTTCAAAGTCCATTGCAAAGAATAAACAAAGAAAAGCTATGAAATTTTGAAGGAATAAGGGGATGGTTTTCCTAAAAGATATCAAACAGTGTAAAGCTACAGGTGACATATGCTATATGGTGGCTCACTCAACGCTGATTTCAATCCCTTTTGTCTTGTCTTCTAACTTAAAGAGGCTATAAAAACAAAACAAGCAAACAAACAAAAATAAAAACCATAAAACCCTCCTGTAGTTTCTTGGACTCTCTTGCAGTAAAGTGACCCTGTAGCATAGATATTGCCTCTTCCTGTTTTTCCTTCTTCATGCAAATGAGCGTGTAGTGGCTGGAGATGCAGAAGTCATTACGTTTGACGAAGCAAGAAGAGAGAAGAATTCTGAATTTCTGATAGTATCACAAGCAGCTGAATCCTCCCTGGGCTACCAATCCCTTGACTTCTTACTGAGTGAACAAAATAATGCCTTCCCTAGTAGGGATTTCTATTACAGTTGAATACCATCCAAACTGATATATTACAACATTAAAGTTGTCTACCTCTGATATAAGAAAAGACATAGATCTACTGGGTAGAAGTTAAATCCAGAAAATCCAAAAACGAACCTTGCTATATATAATAGGTTAAATAACTTAATGTAATAATAAGCCAAATATCATATATCACCCAGAGGGGAATGAATTATATAAACGATTTCCTCGGGGGAAAAATATTCAAGGTTTATATAACATACATTAAGTTCCACCTGGATCAAATAGATACACATAAAATACTAAACTATAACAAAAATACAGTTAAAAAGTACAATATACATTAATTTTTTAATCTGATCTCAAACTGGAGAACTTCCCAAGTATAAAATCATTGAAAAAATCCAAACAAAAAACTTGATTTGACTTCTTGAACATATATAAATATGTTGTATGCACACGTAAACCTAAGTTTAAAAGTCAAACAAGATACTGGAAAAATATTTGCTTCAAATGTTATAAGCAAATGCTACTTAATATATAAGGGAAAATGCACAGAGGACATTTCCAGGACAATTCATAGAAGGAGAAAAGCAAATGACCAATAAGCACAAAGCATGTTCAGTTTCACTAATAATCAAAGACATCTGAGATAAAGTAATGAGTTGCTTTCGGTTTAGGTTATCAAAGAATATGCAATAAAAAATAATCAGAAATAGGAATCAAAATTTATGCATCTTAGGAGAATGTGGAATTCGTGTCTTCTCACAACCAGGGCACCTACCAGGCACAGGTGGGGGACCACAGACACCTAAGGGGACAGGAGGAACCCCCAGTGACCAGGTAGGATGTGGGGCATGGGGGGAGTGAAGGGGGAGGAGAAGTGGAGGCGGGATGGGACTGGCGCCCCTGAGGGGCGGCTGGGGGAGGGGAAGGGATCCCACACCCGAAGGGGGAAATTGGGGAACCACTGGGAGGGCAGAGGATCAAAAGGGAGTGTGGCCAGGTTTCCCCTACCCACATGGGTCCCCAGGAACCTGCTGAGATCCCAGGCCTGATCCTCTGCCCACCGAGGCCCCCTCCAGCCACGCGGGTCCTGACGGAGAGGGAGGGAGGGAGCAAAAGTAAAGGCCGGACCTCTGGAAACGGCATCCCTGGGGGCAGCTGGGGGAGGGGAGGAGTTCCTACACCCAGCGGGACCCACCCATGGTTAGGGGTCCAGCAGCAACATGTGAGACCCTGGGGGACACAGTGTGGGGGGTGGTGGGGGGGCATGAAAGAACATAAGGGAACGGCCAGTGCTTTCCCTGTCCACTCAGGCACTGGGGAGCCTGCTGGGCTCCCGGGCCTAATCCTCTGCCCGCGGAGCCTCCCTCCTGTAGCGCAGAGCCCAAGCCTCGCCCCTGCACCCCCAGCCAGGGCCCCATCTCTACACTCGGACACCCCCTCTGAGACCCCCTCCAACACACTGGGCCTAAACCCCCCCCACCCCCCACCCCCACCTCAGGGCCCTACCTCCAAACTCTGGAACTCCACACTCCAGAAGCCCTCCTTTACACCTGCTACTGCTCCCCTTCTGCAAAGGTTCTAAGCAGAGGCCCCGCCCCACACTTGAACGTCACCCCCCCCAGGTCCCACTCCACCCAAAACCCCGCCCCTGCCTAAGTTCCACACCCCCACCTAAATTCCACCCACATAGCCAAGGTTTTTTTTTTCTTTTTTCCTCTTTTAGATTGGGGCTCTGTTTTACCTTGTTGATTCACTGCTGTTGATTCTCTCATATTTTTACTTTTCCTAGTAAACCTTTTTTTTTCTAATTTTATTTCATGCTTTATACTTTGTTATTGTTCTGTCCTTTAGGCTTGTTTCCCCCTCCCCTTTTTCTTTCTTTTCTTTCTCTTTTTTCTGTTGTGGTTTTATCTTGCTGCAGTTGTTTCAATTATACTTTTATTTTTCCTAATATATTATTTATCTTTCTAATTTTATTCTGTTTTTTATTCTTTGATATTGTACTGCTCCTTTCTTTCTCTCTATCTTTCTTTATTTTTTTCCCGTGCCAAGAAGCCTGCAGGATCTTGGTTCCCAGGCTGGCGGTCAGGCCCGAGCTCCTGTGGTGGTAGCTCTGAGTCCAAACCGCTGGACTAACAGAGAACCTCAGACCCCGGGGAATATTAATCAGAGTAAGGCCTCCCAGAGGTCCTCATCTCAGCATCAAGACCTGGCTCTATCCAACTGCCTGCAAACGCCAGTGCTGGATGTCTCAGGCCAAACAACCAATAAGACAGGAATACAGCGCCACCCATCCAAAAAAAAAAAAATGAAACGACAAAAAAATATGTTACAAAGGAGCAAGGTAAAAACCTACAAGACCAAATAAACGAAAACAAAATAGGCAACCTAACTGAAAAAGAATTCAGAGTAATGATAGTAAAGATGATCCAAAATCTTGGAAACACAATGGAGAGAATACAAGAAACATTTAACAAGGATCTAAATGACCTAAAGAGCAAACAAATAGTGATGAACAACACAATAAATGAAATTAAAAGTACTCTAGAAGGAATCAATAGCAGAAAAACTGAGGCAGAAGAACGGATAAGTGACCTGGAAGATAAGATGGTGGAAATAACTGCTAGGGAGCAGAATAAAAAAAAAAGAAAGAAAAGAATTGAGAACAGTCTCAGAGACCTCTGGGACAACATTAAACACACCAACATTCGAATTATAGGGGTCCCAGAAGAAGAAGAGAAAAAGAAAGGGTCTGAAAAAAATATTTGAAGAGATTTTAGTTGAAAACTTCCCAAATATGGGAAAGGAAACAGTCAATCAAGCCCAGGAAGCACAGAGAGTCCCATACAGGATAAATCCAAGGAGAAACACGCCAAGACACATATTAATCAAACTATCAAAAATTAAATACAGAGAAAAAATATTAAAAGCAGAAAGGGAAAAGCAACAAATAACATACAAGGGAATCCCCATACGGTTAACAGCTGATCTTTCAGCAGAAACTCTGCAAGCCAGAAGGGAGTGGCAGGACATATTTAAAGTGATGAAAGAGAAAAATCTACAACCAAGATTACTCTACAAAGCAAGGATCTCATGGACATATATACACTACCAAACGTAAAATAGATAGCTAGTGGGAAGCAGCCACATAGCACAGGGAGATCAGCTTGGTGCTTTGTGAGCACCTAGAGGGGTGGGATAGGGAGGGTGGGAGGGAGGGAGACGCAAGAGGGAAGAGATATGGGAACATATGTATATGTACAACTGATGCACTTTGTTATAAAGCAGAAACTAACACACCATTGTAAAGCAATTATACTCCAATAAAGATGTTTAAAAAAAAAAAAACCTTTACACACAAGCAAAAGCTAAGAGAATTCAGCACCACCAAACCAGCTTTACAACAAATGCTAAAGGAACTTCTCTCGGAAGGAAACACAAGAGAAGGAAAAGACCTACAATAATAAACCCAAAACAATTAAGAAAATGGTAATAGGAACATACATATCGATAATTACCTTAACTGTAAATGGATTAAATGCTCCAACCAAAAGACATAGACTGGCTGAATGGATACAAAAACAAGACCCGTACATATGCTGTCTAGAAGAGACCCATTTCAAACCTAGGGACACATACAGACTGAAAGTGAAGGCACGGAAAAAGATATTCCATGCAAATGGAAATCAAAAGAAAGCTGGAGTAGCAATTCTCATATCAGACAAAATAGACTTTAAAATAAAGACTATTACAAGAGACAAAGAAGTGCACTACATAATGATCAAGGGATCGATCCAAGAAGAAGATATAACAATTGTAAATATTTATGCACCCAACATAGAAGCACCTCAATACATAAGGCAAATGCTAACAGCTATAAAAGGGGAAATCGACAGTAACAATAATAGTAGGGGACTTTAACACCACACTTTCACCAAAAGACAGATCATCCAAAATGAAAATAAATAAGGAAACACAAGCTTTAAATGACACATTAAACAAGATGGACTTAATTGGTATTTATAGGACATTCCATCCAAAAACAACAGAATCCACTTTCTTCTCAAGTGCTCATGGAACATTCTCCAGGATAGATCATATCTTGCATCACAAATCAAGTCTTGGTAAATTTAAGTAAATTGAAATCGTATCAAGTATCTTTTCTAACCACAACACTATGAGACTAGATACGAACTACAGGAAAAAAACTGTAAAAAAATACAAATACGTGGAGGCTAAACAATACACTACTAAATAACCAAGAGATCACTGAAGAAATCATAGAGGAAATCAAAAAATACCTAGAAACAAATGACAATGAAAACACGATGACCCCAAACCTATGGGATGCAGCAAAAGCAGTTCTAAGAAGGAAGTTTATAGCAATACAATCCTACCTCAAGAAACAAGAAAAATCTCAAATAAACAACCTAACCTTACACCTAAAGCAATTAGAGAAAGACAAATTAAAGAAACCCAAAGTTAGCAGAAGGAAAGCAATCATAAAGATCACATCAGAAATAAATGAAAAAGAAATGAAGGAAACAATAGCAAAGATCAATAAAACTAAAAGCTGGTTCTTTGAGAAGATAAACAAAATTGAGAAACCATTAGCCAGACTCATCTAGCAAAAAACGGAAAAGACTCAGATCAACAGAATTAGAAATGAAAAAGGAGAAGTAACAACTGACACTGCAGAAATACAAATGAGCATGAGAGATTACTACAAGCAACTATATGCCAATAAAATGGACAACCTGGAAGAAATGGACAAATTCTTAGAAAAGCACAACCTTCTGAGACTGAACCAGGAAGAAATAGAAAATATAAACAGACCAATCACAAGCACTGAAATTGAAACTGTGATTAAAAATCTTCCAACAAACAAAAGCCCAGGACCAGATGGCTTCACAGGTGAATTCTATCAAACATTTAGAGAAGAGCTGACACCTATCCTTCTCAAACTCTTCCAAAATATAGCAGAGGGAGGAACACTCCCAAACTCATTCTACAAGGCCACCATAACCCTGATACCAAAACCAGACAAAGATGTCACAAAAAAGGAAAACTACAGGCCAATATCTCTGATGAACACAGATGGAAAATCCTCAACAGGATACTAGCAAACAGAATCCAACAGCACATTAAAAGGATCACACACCATGCTCAAGTGGGGTTTATCCCAGGAATGCAAGGATTCTTCAATATATTCAAATCAATCAACATGATACACCATATTAACAAACTGAAGGATAAAAACCATATGTTAATCTCAATAGATGCAGAAAAAGCTTTTGACAAAATTCAACACCCATTTATGATATAAACTCTCCAGAAAGTAGGCATAGAGGGAACCTACCTCAACGTAATAAAGGTCATATATGACAAACCCACAGCCAACATCGTTCTCAATGGTGAAAAACTGAAACCATTTCCTCTAAGATCAGAAACAGGACAAGGTTGCCCACTCTCACCACTATTACTCAACATAATTTTAGAAGTTTTACCCACAGCAATCAGAGAAGAAAAAGAAATTAAAGGAATCCAAATCAGAATAGAAGAAGTAAAACTGTCACTGTTTGCAGATGACATGATACTACACATAGAGACTAAGATGCTACCAGTAAACTAGTAGAGCTAATCAATGAATTTGGTAAAGTAGCAGGATACAAAATTAATGCACAGAAATCTAATGTATCTAAATACACTAATGATGTAAAATCTGAAAGAGAAATTAAGGAAACACTCCCATTTACCACTGCAACAAAAAGAATAAAATACCTAGGAATAAACCTACCTAAGGAGACAAAAGACCTGTATGCAGAAAACTATAAGACACTGATGAAAGAAATCAAAGATGATACAAACAGATGGAGAGATATACCATGTTCTTGGATTGGAAGAATCAACATTGTGAAAATGACTATACTACCCAAAGCAATCTACAGATGTAATGCAATCGCTATCAAACTACCAATGGCATTTTTCATAGAACTAGAACAAAAAATTTCACAATTTGTATGGAAACACAAAAGACCCCGAATAGCCAAAGCAATCTTGAGAAAGAAAAATGGAGCTGGATGAATCAGGCTCCCAGACTTCAGACTATACTACAAAACTACAGTAATCAAGACAGTATGGTATTGGCACAAAAACAGAAATATGGATCAATGGAACAGGATAGAAAGCCCAGAGATAAACCCACGCACCTATGGTCACCTTATTTTTGATAAAGGAGGCAAGAATGTACAATGGAGAAAAGACAGCCCCCTTCAATAAGTGGTGCTGGGATAACTGGATAGCTACATGTAAAAGAATGAAATTAGAACACTCCCTAACACCATACACAAAAATAAATTCAAAATGGATTAAAGACCTAAATGTAAGGCCAGACACTATAAAATTCTTAGAGGAAAACATAGGTAGGCAGAACACTCTATGATATAAATCACAGCAAGATCCTTTTTGACCCACCTCCTAGAGAAATGGAAATAAAAACAAAAATAAACAAATGGGACCTAATGAAACTTAAAAGCTTTTGCGCAGCAAAGGAAACCATAAACAAGACGAAAAGACAACTCTCAGAATGGGAGAAAATATTTGCAAGCAAGTCAACGGACAAAGGATTATCTCCAAAATATACAAGCAGCTCATGCAGCTCAATATCAAAAAAACAAACAACCCAATCCAAAAATGGGCAGAAGACCTAAATAGATATTTCTCCAAAGAAGATATAAAGATTGCCAACAAACACATGAAAGGATGCTCAACATCACTAATCATTAGAGAAATGCAAATCAAAACTACAATGAGGTATCACCTCACACCAGTCAGAATGGCCATCATCTAAAAATCTACAAACAATAAATGCTGGAGAGGGTGTGGAAAAGAGGGAACCCTCTTGTACTGTTGCTGGGAATATAAATTGATACAGCCACTATGGAGAACAGTATGGAGGCTCCTTAAAGAACTAAAAATAGAACTATCATATAACCCAGCAATCCCATTACTGGGCATATACCCTGAGAAAGCCATAATTCATAATGAGTCATCTACCACCATGTTCACTGCAGCACTATTTACAATAGCCAGGACATGGAAGCAACCTAAGTGTCCATCGACAGATGAATGGATAAAGAAGATGTGGCACATATATACAATGGAATATTACTGAGCCATAAAAAGAAATGAAACTGAGTTATTTGTAGTGAGGTGGATGAGCCTAGAGTCTGTCATACAGAGTAAAGTCAGAAAGAGAAAAACAAATACCGTGTGCTAACACATATATATGGAATCTAAAAAAAAAAATGGTTCTGACGAACCTACGGGCAGGGCAGAATAAAGACGCAGACGTAGAGAATGGACTTGAGGACACGGGGAAGGGGAAGGGGAAGGGGAAGGGGAAGGGGAAGCTGGGACAAAGTGAGAGAGTAACACTGACACATATACACTACCAAATGTAAAACCAATAGCTAGTGGGAAGCAGCCGCAGAGCACAGGGAGATCAGCTCGGTGCTTTGTGACCACCTAGAGGGGTGGGATAGGGAGGGTGGGAGGGAGACGCAAGAGGGAGGGGATATGGGGATATATGTATATGTACAGCTGATTCACTTTGTTATACAGCAGAAACTAACACACCATTGTAAAGCAATTATACTCCAATAAAGATGTTAAGAAAAAAAGTATGAAGCATTTGCTCATTATCCTGCACACAGTAAGTTGCTAAAAGTTTATTTCTCATTTTACGATTTCTCATTTTATGATCTTATAATTCAAGCTATAGTTTTAGTTCTTAATTAAAGAATGATTAAGATGCACAGCAGCTTCTCATTTATAGTAAAAATGGGCTTTACTTATATGAAATTGTTTTATAAATGCAAATAGTACTAGGGAAAAGGCAGAAAAAAGGAAAATTTGAAAATGTATTCTGCACACCAAAGTCTCATAAAACAAATATTTAATGAATGAATGAGTGAACGAAAGAAAAATCTCATGGAGATATTGGCTATAGACTTAAGTGTTTTACACTGAGCAAAGCTAAGCCTCAGGATGCCAGTTTTATCTCTTCAGCTATCAAACCTGCAACTTGGATATCACTGTCTGATGAATTACCTAAATCAGTAGGGTATCCAATAGGTATAGCTGCTGGAGTAAAGATAATTTAATAAACCTAACTGTACTAAAATAATTACGTGTAAGCAACTGTCACTAATTACTGGCAGGGTTTCTCATTTCTAATGAAGAGTACAGAGAAAGGATTGCCGATCTTCAGGCATCAATTAAAAGTTAATGGGAATATATACACACTACTATATATAAAACAGATAACTAATAATAACCTGCTGTATAGCACAGGGAACTCTACTTAATCCTCTGTAATGGCCTACATGGGAAAAGAATCTTAAAAAAAAAACAAAACAGAAGTAGAGTCACAGATGTAGAAAACAAACTTATGGTTAGCCGGGCATAAGGTGGGGAGGGATAAACTGGGAAACTGGGATTGACATATACACACTACTATATATAAAACAGATAACTAATAAGAACCTACTGGGAACTCTAGTAGAGCACCGGGAACTCTACTCAATACTCTGTAATGGCCTACAAGAGGAAAAAATCTAAAAATAGAATGGATATATGTACATGTATAACTGATTCACTTTGCTGTACACCTGAAACTAACACAACATTGTAAGTCAACTATACTCCAATAAAAATTAAAATAAAAAATTAAATTGTCTCTGACACATTAAAAAAAAAAGTTAATGAGAATAGTTTTAGGTTCTGCCTAAAAGAAATAGGATGAACTATCTTGTCATGCAGTTTCAATTCCAGCACATCTTTCTCACCAGCCTTACTGAGCCCTTCACGAGGAGGGTGCCCTATCCCGTCTCACTGCCCATAAAACCAAGCAGCTCAGCGGACTGTCGCCAATCAGTGATGAGCACCCCACCACGTGGTTTTCTGCAAGACACTGAGACCACGCTTCTGCAGACTTTGAACTGGTGCTTCAAATCAATCAGGATCTCAGAGCATCGCTGATCAGACATGTTGCCTACATACCTGTGTTCTTGGAGACGCCTAACAAGATGCTTAGCGCAGAGCTAGTGCTAATAATGTTTACAGCACTGAATAAATGTTTACGGGTGAAGAGGTCAATGCAGGTTTTTGTCTACTTGGGTTTTGATCTTTGTTTTCTCTCTACACACAGGAGGAAGAGACTGTAAATATGTGGTTAGAATAATTTGATACTTAAAAAAAAAAATCAATGGTTGAAACGATGGCAGGTAAAATTATCTATTGTGTAAACCTTTGCCACCAAAGCCATCTCTGGCCACAGTGAAGGACTGTTAGAAGTTGTGAGGGACTTTCAGCCTCTGCCAAAAGCCCAAGTGACTCACAATTAGATTCCTTCTCTATCTGTGTAATTTTACTCTTACCTGATTTGTCCACCTATGGGGAAAACAAAAACAAGCCACATTACAGTTTGTTCACAAGTCAGGAAAACTGACATGCTTTAACTCTATCTTCATTAGCGAAGCTATTTATTCTGCTGCATTTGTGCTTTGAAAAAGTTTCAAGAAAGACACAAAATATGGAGCAGGAGAGGTAGAATCACACACCAGATAAGAGCCAGAAAACTTAGGCTCAAATATGGCTCTGCTGTGTGACCTTGGGTAAATTACTTCACTTCTCTATGGCCTGAGTTCCTCAGTTGAAGATGGGGGTGACAATAATATTAGTTAACTCACAGGATGCTGTGAGGATTGAATATATATAACGTATAAAGTATATATAAAGTATAAAGTATATATAAAGTGTCTAGACGTGCCTGGTACATAATAAATTGTACAGAAGTACCCACCATTTTGGTATTGAGCTTTAGAGTAAGTGTAAATGATGGGAAGAATAATTCACTTACCAAAAATTGTAACAATTTCATGAATATGAGCATATTATATACCAAAGAAATTATAAAGCAGAGTGTATTCTAACAACATATGTAAAAGAAAAAATATTTTACAAACCTATAAGTATTGAATTTACTATTCTAAAATCAGAGATATTGGTGGCATGTTGGAGGAAAAAAATTCCAGGGAGAGTTCCAATAGACAATGACTTAGAACGGTGATTTTCATCCTCGGGTCACGTTAGAATCTCTTGGGGGAAGCTGTTAGCCTCATACTGGGGGCCTAGGCCTCTGCAATTTTGTGAAAATCTCTAGGTGATTCTGATATAAAATGAAGATAGAGAGGAGACTTAGAGAATGAGGGGGAGCCAAGATCCGGATTCTGGGGTGGGAATGGGATTTGGATAAGCTGCCCAGGCAGCTGGACCACAGCGAATTTCACTCAGCATTACTAAGCCATAAATTGGAATAATCCACTCAAGTCAGATCAACCCATCAACTTGTTACTATTTCTGTTTTGGGTTCACATAAAAAAGGTGTTTATTTTCAAATCTACTATGACCTTTTGCTCTGACACAGGGTGAGAGGAATTGGTTTCTATAAAGAAAGTTAAAGCCCTACGCAGTAAGTCTTTCATCATAGCCAGTCTTACTTTCAACACTGGTAATGTGTCCCACTTTCTTCTGGTTAGATGATCTTTGTATTTGTATACATATTCTGAGTCTTTTGCCAGTAGATGATTCAAAATATTGCAAAAAGAAAAGCCTGAAATGTAAAATCTCTCCAGCTCCTACCCTTCTCTCCTGTTAAACCACTTTGGAAGGATAAGGTAGAGACAAAACAAGGAAAAGGTTTAATTTGGTGGTTGAGTAAATTCAAACTTTGTAGAAGTTTGAAAGGCTGAACTAGGTTTCTGAATCTTTACAAGGGACACTGGTCAGATTAAAATAACTTGTCTCGTTTCCTGAAATCAGGCCCTATCTGAAAGTAAAGTGAGTTTTCCTGAAAATTTGGTTAAAATTAAAGCTACCACATAAGGAGAAGCTTTGGAAATAGTGGAGAAAACAAGACACCAGGTATATCCACTTTATATTTATTTGAAAATATGGATCAGAATTTGGGAAGATTTGAAAGTGGAGATGTTGTCTCTTTAGACATTTGGTCTTATCAAACTCCCAGAATGGAGATATTTCATTCCCAGTACTGTGTTCCCTATTTCAGCTCTTTTTTTCCCACATGTCTAACCAATTAACCCAGTATTATATTCTTTAAAGGCTTTCATTTCCTCTCCAATTTGTGATGTTATTTTGAATTCTTATATGTATATATTAAGCTGCACTGAAGACTTAAATTATTATTTTAAATGCATATATGTTGGGCTATTCCTGAACTATTTATTTTGTGACATTGATTTATCTCTATTTCTGCATCCATATCAAGCTTGATTTCTTTATTTTTTAAACATCTTTATTAAAGTACAATTGCTTTACAATGGTTAGTTTCTGCTTTATAACAAATTGAATGAGCTATACATATACATATATCCCCATATCTCCTCCCTCTTGCATCTCCCTCCCACCCTCCCTATCCCACCCCTCCAGATGGTCACAAAGCACCGAGCTGATCTCCCTGTGCTATGAGGCTGCTTCCCACAGCTATCGATTTTACATTTGGTAGTGTATATAAGTCCATGCCACTCTCTCACTTCGTTCCAGCTTACCCTTCCCCCTCCCCATGTCCTCAAGTCCATTCTCAATGTCTGCGTCTTTATTCCTGTCCTGCCACTACGTTCTTCATAACCAATTTTTTTTTTAAATTCCATATATGTGGTGTTAGCATACGGTATTTGTTTTTCTCTTTCTGACTTACTTCACTCTGTATGACAGACTCTAGGGCCATCCACCTCACTGCAAGTAACTCAATTTCGTTTCTTTCTATGGCTGAGTAATATTCCATTGTATATATGTGCCACATCTTCTTTATCCATTCATCTGTCGATGAACACTTAGGTTGTTTCCATGTCCTGGCTATTGGAAATAGAGCTGCAATGAACATTGTGGTACATGACTCTTTTTGAATTATGGTTTTCTCAGGGTATATGCCCAGTAGTGGGATTGCTGGGTCGTATGGTAGCTCTACTTTTAGTTTTTTAAGCAACCTCCATACAGTTCTCCATAGTGGCTGTATCAATTTACATTCCCACCAACAGTGCAAGAGTGTTCCCTTTTCTCCACACCTTCTCCAGCATTTGTTGTTTGTAGATTTTTTGACGATGGCCATTCTGACTAGTGTGAGGTGATACCTCACTGTGGTTTTGATTTGCATTTCTCTAATGATTAGTGATGCTGAGCATCCTTTCATGTGTTTGTTGGCAATCTGTATATCTTCTTCAGAGAAATGTCTATTTAGGTCTTCTGCCCATTTTTGGATTGGGTTGTTTGTTTTTTTGATATTGAGCTGCAGGAGCTGCTTGTAAATTTTGGAGATTAATCCTTTGTCAGTTGCTTCGTTTGCAAATATTTTCTCCCATTCTGAGGATTGTCTTTTTGTCTTGTTTACGATTTCCTTTGCTGTGCAAAAGCTTTTAAGTTTCATTAGGTCCCATTTGTTTATTTTTGGTTTTATTTCCATTTCTCTAGGAGGTGGGTCAAAAAGGATCTTGCTGTGATTTATGTCATAGAGTGTTCTGCCTATGTTTTCCTCTAAGAGTTTGATAGTGTCTGGCCTTACATTTAGGTCTTTAATCCATTTTGAGTTTATTTTTGTGTATGGTGTTAGGGAGTGTTCTAATTTCATTCTTTTACATGTAGCTCTCCAGTTTTCCCAGCACCACTTATTGAAGAGGCTGTCTTTTCTCCATTGTATATTCAAGCTTGATTTCTATGATTTCTAAGATGTGTTTTAGTATTTGGGAAGATGACTTCCCTAGCCTTCCTCTTCCTTTTCAAAATCCACCTAGATATTTTACCTGTTAACCTAGCATTAAAACAATTTTAAAAAGCCTGTTCGGATACCTATTGAAACAATAAACTTTTAAATTATTTTGGAAACAATTAATGTTTCCATTATTACATCTGCCCATTAGAGAACACGGTGCACCTCTGCAGTTATCAGTTCCTCAGAACTCTCACTAAAGTGTAGTTTTCTTATGTTTAGGAGATTTCTGGCTGCTTGGTGATTATTGGTGCTATGGTGAAAGGCATTTTCTAACTGGTTATTGTTGGCGTGAGTGAGTTTTCTGTTTCTATTTCCATATGGTTTGCAAATAATTGAAAATGTTCTCTTTCGATAAATTTACTTATTTGTTTTTTGTGTTACATTAGCTGAAAATTCTACAATATTGACTAATATTACTGACTAATAAGACTATATCAGGCATCTTGGTTTTATTCTGAGTTTTACTGCAACTTCCTCTAGGATTTCCACTTTGAGGTTGTCTGTGGCTTAAAACAGATGTAATTTATATTATCTTATGAGAAACTATCTGGGATAGCCAGCCTCCAAGGTGCCCCTGACGATTCTTGCCTTCTGGTAGTCACATCTTTGTAGAGTCTCCTCCCATAATGAATATGGCTGATCCGTGTAACCAACAGGGATACTACGGTAATGATGTTTTGTGACATCTGGGCTAGCTCATAAAAGACAGTGAGACTTCTGCCTGGTGATTTTTTCCTGCTCACTCACCCTGAGGGAAGCCAGCTGCCATGCGGTGAGGACACTCAGTCAGCGCTACAGTGGTGAGGAGCTAAGGCCTCCTGTCCCGCCAGTGTGCTGCCACGCTGGGCATGTGAGTGAGCCTATGTATGCGTGGAAGCAGATACTCTGGCCCAGCTAGCCTTTGGAAGACTGCAGCCCTGGCCGGGATCTTGGGTGCAATCTCATGAAAGCCCCTGAGCCAGAATCATCCAACTCAGCTGCTCCTGAATTCTTCATAAAAACTTTGTGAGGTAATAAATGCTTATTTTTTTAAATGGCTAATTTGAGGGTAATTTGTTATCCAGAAATAGATAGCTAACACACTTCCAAAATTAAGTTTAAAATAATTTATCTAAATCAGTAATGGTAACAACTACACTGAATGCCTTTTCAATATGTATTGACATGGTTAATTTTTTTCCTCATATTTTATCAAAGTGATGTTTTATTTCATTAGCTTGCCTAATATTAATCCATTCTTTTCTTCCTAGATAAAATCTTCTTGATTATGGCAGATTATTATTCTAATATACAGTACTAATTTTATTTTCTAGTCATTTATTTGGAATTTTATTTATGCATTTTAATAAATGAGATTGGCTATACCTTTTCATTAAAATAAAGATTATCTTGCTTTTATAAAATTAATTTTTTTTTTTCCTATACTATTAGTTAAAGGGAATCATCTGTCCTTTGAAAGCTTAAAGGAACTAGACCATGAAAACCTTTGAGCCCAGGGCCTCTGGTTGTACTTTCTTTGGTAACTTTCTCAAATCTCGTCAAAGCCATTGGTCTATCCAGGTTCTCTACTTGAATCAATTTTTAAGGTTTATGTGTTACAGAAAATGTTAACTAAACCATTCAGATTATTGGTCTATATATTTGCTTTCAGTATTATTTGTCTTATTATGGTTTTAAAAAATCTGCCTGAAATAAGAAATGAATGTGAAAAAACAATCCATTAGCAGAATTAAACATCCAACGGGAGGGTGTGTCCTCTACAGTAGAAACCAGCCTTGGGGAATGAGTTAGCTATTTTGCCCAAGTGGAAATTCAACAAGCAGATGAAAGATTCAGAAGGAACTTGATCAGGGGAGTCCTCGGAAAGCTGGGAAGCTAAATTAAGGAAGCATGCTCATATATCTTGCTTGCCACTCACTCCCCCAAAGAAACAAGCTTTTGTAATTGACAGTTGAAGTAACTTATATGGACGCATTAGGCCACTGAGAGGAATTAACTGTACAGAAGGCAGCACACTTACCACTGTAAGGCACCAAATCAGGAGGAAAATGGAAAGTATTTTGGTTGCCTTCCCTTCCAGGATCAGTGATGTTTGCCCTCATTCCTGTCCCGCCAGCATTCTGCTCACGGCTCAGTCTTGGCCACAGCTTTCACCACGTTCATTATTCCCACTAGCATCTCAGTTGATGTGAAATAAAGGTTTCCCCTTGGCCTACGGGGTTTAGAGCTACTCGCTTCCTGAATGGTTTAAATCGACTGAACTCAGACACTTGCTCAGCACTTGCAGCTATACTGAGAAAAGTTTTTGACAGAGTCAGTAGAATTTTCCTCTCCTTCATAACCATCCCGAAAATTCCACCAAAGGAAAACCTCACTTCAAACATAAGTGTCTCTTCCCCCATCATAATTCATTGCACTTGGCAAAGCCATGCTTGGTTTCAAGTTATCATGTCAATGAACTGACACATGGAACACACACTCCAGAATCCTTCTAATCTTGTGGTGCCTTCTCTTTCGTTTTCTGCCATGACTCCTTCCACCAGCAAGAAAAAAAGACATCGTCTCCCACTTCAGCTTCAACAGACTGCCCGTGGATGCTGATGACTGATGTCTCTCTCTTCCCCAGCTCTGCCAGCATTTCCACATCTGGACTTTCCTTGAAGGCTGTCTTGTTTCACTAACTTATCAGTGATACATCCTCCTATGTTTTGGTCACAGCTACAGTGGAAACGTCACATGGTTCCTCCCCTTGACCAACTATTCTCCAGAGGCCATGAGTGATAAGGTTCTCCTTTGCTCCTGAGGCCCCATGTCTTAAAAAAGCTGTTGTTTCACCATTCAAGACCAATAAACGGTTTTTAAAAATCGGCAATTTAGGGGTATTGTGGTCACCACAATACATGCTAATTAGTTTCCTAAGCTCTCCACCACCCGGTAAGAACTTGAAATGCTGACACTTAGCATCAAATCATGGCCACGACTCTTAAGAATTTCCTTAAAGTTTCTGGGCCTAATTATTTCCTCACGGCCTCTTATCAATCAGTTTGATTAGCACTTTTCTGATGAACTATCCATTTTAAAGAGTCTGCCGCTGCAAACCATATCCAATAGTGTCTCTCTAGAAATGACTTTCCTCTTCCTGCAGGTCCAAATAATCTGCCTAGGCTATAGACTATTAACATTCTTTCCTCTTTAATGAACACGTTCTTGTGATGGAGATTGTTAAAGTGTTCCCCAAGTAGCAGTGAAGCCAGTCAGGAGGAATGTGGTATATTCTGACAGAGCCGAGAGCATGGACTTTGCCTCAAGTCCTGTCTCTACCACCACCAGGCAAGTGTCCTTGGGGAGTTTATGTCCTCTCTCTAATCCTGAGTTTCCATGACTGTAAAATGGGACGACGATAATAATACTTATCTCCCAGGGTGGTGGTGGTTGTTGTTGTTTTAATATAAAATGGCATACTACAAAGTGTTCTAGAAAGCATAAAACATCAGAGGATATTAATAACTATTCCACAGCTTCTGTTCTTGCAGAGGAGTATGGAAACACAGCATGCCTTTGTTTATTTACCATGTTCACAGATTCTGTTCCTTGGAGAGAGTTCTAGACATGCCTTATGGCAGGCTACCAGCACCACTGGTCTAACAGATCAGCTTTCGCTTTTATTCTCTTTCTTTGATATGGACCTGCAGTCTTGCCCAAGGCACGGATAATTCAGCCACAGAATGTCTGCGTATTAATTCCTCATCTCTGGGGTAGTTATGTTCTCTTTCTCATCTCTAATTTTGTTTGCTTTGTGTTTGCATTTTGCTATTTTTTAGTAAGTTTGCTAGAAATTTTATTTTAAAATTAAAAATAAACAGCTTTTGGTTCTATGTATTTTAGTAATTTCAGTTTTTCTAATTTTTCAGCTTTAAATTTTTTTCTTTCCTGTGTTTTTTAAATTTGAGTTGAATGTTTAATTATTTTCCCCCCAAAGGCATATGGTCTTTCCTAAACTAATATATAATCTTAAAATCACAATTATACATAAGGATACTTATATTTGCAAGTAATTGTTCTTTCCTGTTATAATCACAAGACATTACACATATAATAATATCCCTGTTGTCCGATGGGGAATTTATAGGGTTTTAAAAAGTGAGTTCCACAATGATCTCTAGCAAGATCATTGCTTAAGTTTGTTCTCTGTGCAGTGCTATGTTTTTCTGGGGGGAAAAAAAAGGAAAATAAAAGAGTATCTTGATAAACTGCATCTCTCATCCCTTTCCTTTTTTTCCTATATCAAGGTTATTCTTTGCTGTTGAATTTACATTCTCCAGCCCATGAATGACACTTAGAATAGCAAATACAGTTGGCCCTCCGTATCTGCAGGTTCTGCATCTGCGGATTCGACTAACTGTGGACTGGAAGTTTTTTTAAATTCTAGAAAGTTCCAAAAAGCAAAACTTGAATTTGCCACACACCAGCAACCATTTACATAGCAGTTACATTGTATTAGGTATTATAAGTAATCTAGAGATGATTTAAAGCATACAGGAGGATGTGTGTAGGTTATATGCAAATACTACACCACTTTATATAAGGGACTTGAACACCCATGGATTTTGGTGTCTGTGGAGTTCCTGGAACCAATCCCACATGGATACTGAGGGTCAATTGTGTAGTTCAAATACAAACTGCCGTAAAAAAAGGAAAGAGGTGCTAATTCTCATTATTAGTAGGAAAATGTGAAGGTAGCCTGTTTTGGTTAGTGAATTTGGATTAACTTCCGCTGATTCTGTTACCACCAGATGAGCCAGATGAAAATGTTAATTCATTTGGGTGAATTTGTACCAATACCTCTTAGTTAAAAGGTGTGAGATATTCCTCCTTATATCATCTGTTCCATCATCAAAAAGCTCTGGTCCTCAAGGGGGCAAGAAGTTTAATTTCTGTGTGGTTGCTCTGCCCTCAGCGTGTAATGTACTGACATCACAACTACATGCCTTTTAGTTTCAGCACAAATGGAACGTGCCACCTGTCTTACACTCCTGATTCCTTTTTCTAAGACAGCTTCTGGATGTTTAGCTACACACAAACACACACAAGAGATGGGACAGCATTCTGCCCTAGTTTACCCCACATCTGCCACACTAGATATGCTAGAATAATTCCATGCCCAGTGCGTTTTCTAAAATTTTTATGGAATCGGTGGGTTGCCTCCCTCTATTAGCTACTTGAGATCCTGAATCCACAAAGCATCGAGATGCAACATTAAAAGATGTCTGTCTTTTATAAAGGAGAGAAGCTGCAAAGCAGAGGACCTCTCCAATGAGTTCTTTCCATACTGTGGACACCACGACAGTCTCCACATGCTCCAACAGCTGTTATTTTTAGAACCCAGGACTACTGCAAACACTGTCCCCTTCTGGGCAGCACTCTGCATCTGCATCAGGAGTAGCCAAGGCATCGCTGACTCTTCTCTGCCAAGGAGAACATTCCGCAGCTGCTGCTTCCCAGGAACCCTACTTCCGGGGTCTTCTGAGGGGTAGAAACAGGCCCTCCCGGCCCAAAATGTTTCTCCCACTGACCTGCAAATACGCCTGGAGGCCTGAACTGAATGAAGACCTTAGGGTATCTGAAAGGAGTAACAAATTAGCTAGCTAGAATATTAGGTGGAATTAATGTATCCCTCCTTTCTCCTTGCAAAGGAAAGGAGACTCAGGTGGAAAGAGTTCCAGGGCAGAAGAAGTCAACGAGGTCTGGAGGTCGGAGCAACCTGGGGTCAGGCCTGAAAGCTGTTTAACCATTCAGTTACTAATCAGATGTTGCCCATCTACTGTGTGCCAGGGCTGTGTCAGGTGACAGGGTTACAACATTAAGTGCCATCAGAGGCCACCTCAGTAGCTCTGGGTGATGGAGGCAGATGACAGGGCTAACCAGCCACTCTGAAAAGCACATGGGTCAAGGAGCGCATCCTGCATTTGTGTCTGAGGGCACCTGGCCAGGTTAGGGCAAGACAGGCTCAGAACAGTTACCTCTTCCAATCAGCAAGTGTTTTCTGGCTGTGGAACCCGCAGCACAATTCCCAGCAGTGCCTCTCTGTACTTTGCTCACTCACTTACCCTTAACCAGAAATATCTATTCTAGCATAACAGGGGTGTAGCTTTCTTTCTTAGCTCTGGGTTATTCACAAGAATGTCAAATTGAAACAAATCTATGGGAAACACTTTCTACACAGCTCACCAGAGAATGGTGCTAATTCTCCCCTAACCTTCAGAAAGCAAAGCACTATGATATCACCTTAATTAAAAATAATTTCTAATGAAATACCTGATGCAAATGCAGAAGTAGCTATTGGTAAAATTCACTCCATGCTTTGAAATTAATTCCAAAGCCCACTGGCATTTATCTTTGATTTTAAAAGGGGAAAATTGCTTTACCTTTTTCTTCTTTAAAATTTATGTAACTATTACAGAGGGAAAATTAGAGTTCATGAAATCTAGAAATTGAATTATAATCCAGTGCAGCACATTTCCTTTCCCGGAAAGTCAAACGTCATTTGCCTTTGAGCTGATGAACTCCTTTGGGAACCTCAAAAAGACTTTTTTTTCCTTTCTTCCTCTTATATTCTTCGAATTAAAGTTTCATCATTTAAGGAACTCTAGTTGTTTTCCTTTTATGCAGGCTATGCTAAAATGTAATCAGGTTCTCTGAGAAATAAGTAGGTTACATGAACATACTGCAAAATAGGATTTGGTGCTTGCAAAGAAATGGATGGAAATTACTGGGGAAACAAAATTCAGGCATTTAATGATGGTGATGAAAACCCAATATTGCCTCACGTGGAATATGAGCCATTGGGTTTAGAAATTAGGAGGCCACTGGTGACTTTTCTAAGTGTAATAAAAGCATTTCTTTCTTTACAGGATCGTCTGAGCCTTAAGTGCACTTTACACCAATTTTAATTTTTTCTGATTGTAATTGGTATTTTAAAAAATACATACAAAAGGGCTTGGCTCACTATATTCTAGGGCTATGAGAGATAAGACTCAGTGAAGTTTGGTTCCTGTCCTCACATTGTTTTAAGTTTACTTTCTAGCCTGGCCTACAAAATTAGGTAACAGATGATAACATATGTCTCCTAAGATAGAGTTTTTATTCACCATCAGCTAAGGTGTGTAAAAGAGAAACAGAGCAAGATGCTAGTTAAGGGTGACAGATTTTATTCAGTATTATTGCAACAGGGGAGAGAGACATCAATAAAGCTGAGCTTAACTCCAAATACAGCAAAAACGGCTGGGGATTTACAGCCAAGCAGAGTGAGAGGGGCAATAAGTAGAAAATTACTAAGAGGGGATGTCAAGAGTAAGGAGATTCTTGCTAAACTGGTCTAACAGGATTCTTGCTGAAGGCAGGCCAAGGACTTAGACATCAATGGTGGGGGATGAGGAATTTAATCAGATATCAAACATGGGGAGACTCTAAGCCAACTTAACAGGTTTTTTGCTAAAACTGGGCTTGGTAGGCCAAGAACAGAGCCCAAGGAGGAGGCCTAGTTAAAAAGAGAGCTCAGAGAAGCCTACCTAAAAGTTTGGTCAAGGAGAGAGTCTTTGTAAGGTGGCAAGTATCATCCCACTTGCCCCCTGTAATCAATTGACAGTGGTTGCCTGGGAAAGCTTTAGAATAATACTGGCTTTTTCTCTGGGCTTGGAGTCAATTAGAAGTGCCCAGCCCTCCCTGGTGCAGCAGGGAGGGTGCAGCTCACACACCCCATGTGGGTGGACTTCTGCTTCAAAAGAATATGAAATCCTTTCATCCTGAAAGTAGCTCCTGCTCAAAGATTGGTTCCCCTAGTCCAGTGGTTCTCAAACCTGAGTGAGAATCAGAATCACCTGGAGGCTTGTTACAACAGAGAAGGCTGGACCTGCCCCTAGAGTTTCTGCTCCAGGAGGTCTGGGGTGGCGCCCAAGATTCTGCATTTCTAGTAAGTTCCAGGCAATGGTGATGCTGTTGCTTTAGGGGACCATTGCCCTAGGGACCTTTCTCCACCTCACCACTTCTCTTTGAAGGAGCTGCTGGAGGCATCCATAGCTCCCCAAATATAACCACCCCAACCCAGTAACTTCCAGATGACAGAGAACAGGTGTGTGCAGGCACAGGTGTTGGGGAGGTGGTGACTGGTGAGAGTGTATCTTTGCTAACAAACTGCCCACTCCCTTTACTGGACAGGAAATGATTTGTGAAGCAGAAGTGGGTGGAAATCTCCGTGGCGTGGAGCGGGCTGTGCACCAACTCCTCTTCAAGTATTTTGGAGAAATGAGGTAGGTATGTTAACATTAGGAAATAGATAAAATATGTGTCACATCAAAACACGTGTTTTTGTCGCATGTTCTTTGTGTGGAGTCAGCTGGCCCTCCTGCTGTAGGACTGGATTGGTTCCCTCCAGAACATTAGTTCTCTTGAAGAGGAGGTGAGTTTAGAGCTGAGCTCCGTGACACCTCCAGTGGGAATTCTCCTGACTTTCTCCCTCACATGTGCCCCCTGGGTCATTTATAATGCGGATCATCAGTTATTAGTCACAGAAATAACATTGGGATAAGGTCAAGCTGTCTCAGTCAACCCCTCTGCCACGTCTGTGGATACTTTAAGCTCATTTTGCTAAGCTGCCTTTTCTATCTTAGGGTAGATATTGAACTTAACGGTCTTAGCTAAAAATATTAGTATTGTTCCCATTACGTTTTACTATTAAATATTGTAATTATCCTACAGCAATTTCTACCATATTTATTTAATCACTAGATTTGAATACTGGATTTCACTTCATAACCTAAAAGTCCACTGATTCATCCAACAAGCCATTCTTCAAAGCCCCCTCCCCCATTCTCTCCTTTCAAAACTCTTCCAAGACATAAATTAGAGCTTTTATTTTTACCCCCATGTGTCTTAATTTCACTTTTGTTTTATCCTCTGTGCTGCATTTTGGTTGATATTCTTATACTTCTCTACAAATTTACTAATTTTCACTTTCTGTACATCTATTTTTCTAATCTTTTGAGCTTTTGAGTTCCAACGGCCATGTATTTAGTTTCAAGACTATCTTTTTGGTTCTGTCAAAGGTGTGCTCTTTGTTCATGCTGTCAGCATCTTATCCCATTTCTTTCTTTAAACATTTTAGACACGCTTGTTTTAAATTCTCTTTTATATGGTTCTATCACCTTCCAGTCCTGGAAGGCACATCTTCCAGCAATATCTACTTTCCTGATTCTCTTTGTTTTGCTTTCTCATGTCACTTTACAATTTTTATTAGTATTATTTTTTACTGTGAGATTCCCTTCCTTGGGTTGTTTTCTGTGGGGATCCCCTGTGTGCTGGTTGCAACTTCATCCTTACACAGTGGTTTCGTGTTTCCTATGTTGGGAGCACAATGGGCTCACCTGTGCTGGATCTCTCTTGTGTTAAGTTCTTAACCTGGTGTCCCTCCCACGTGAATGCAGACTTCACACTTACGTGCAGTGCAGGACTAGGGTTCAGATTTCTCATGAGTGGTTTTTTTTCTCCCAACCTCCTCAGGGGAAGGCAAACTCCCACTGACTTTCCCACCAGAGTTGCTCTTGTGCTCTGTCCTGGGGCACGCACACTGGGGTCAGAACTCACTCCCCACTCGGCCCTCAGTCCCCAGGTGTCAGGTCCCACAGATGGAATTAGTTCCCTGGCTTCAGCTTCCACTCACCATTCTGACCTGGAGTTTCATGTTCATTTCTAGATTTTGAGCTGAGTAATGTATTAAAAACTTTTTTTGGATCATATTCAGCATTTTTATGTTCTAGAGGTTAAAAAGGTGTTTGGGGTTTTTTTTGTTTTGTTTTGTTTTCATCCCCTGCATCAGTTCGGTCCACTTTACTGACCTCAAAGACCTGAAGCACTGGATCATTATCAATGTCATCCCTAATGAGGTTTGCTTTATTTAATATAAGGTGTAAAAATCCTGCCACTAATTTTTCCTACTTTTTGATTATCTCTTCCTCTTTCTCTCTTTTGTGTTCTGTCCACATCACCCCAACCGGAGGGCCTTTCCTGGTATATTTCTTTTGGTGGGGAGAATGATTTTCATTTTCAGTCTATGCTATAAAGGATTCCCCATCGGGCCAAATCCACTTTCTTCCCTATTTAATATGCACATCTTTCCTGGTGGCAGTAGTTCAGAGTTTTTAACCTTTAGTCCTTCCACATCCAATATTGGGTAGACGAGACTTCCACATACATTATCTCATTTGACCCTCTTAAAATCCAGCATAGCTACTATTATTTTAGTTTCATAGCTGGGAAAACTGGGCTCAGGGGATAATTAACTTATCCAAGGCTAGTAACTAACAAAGCTCCCCTTCCTCCACTGAGGAGAAACCCTGCTTAGAAACACGGCCCACACGGAGCTCACTGGCCCTGCTCCTTTCCTGCCATGGTGATGCATGAAATCTATAGGGCTCCTCTCAGCCAGAGAACTTATATTTGTAAACCCACTCAGAGAATTCTCTGTATGATTTTGCCCTTTGTTTTGCATATCTGAGAATTCCTTGGAGATGACTGTGATAAAAAAATGATTCTGAGAAATGCATTCATTTGCTCTCTAAAAAGAAAAAGCTGCGTGTTGCAGTTTTAAACTTCTTGGACTTATTATCTGAAATTCCTAGGCTTTATCTTTGGGCACTGACTGCTACAAAATTACGGAAAATGGCTTTGTAGACTCAACATATTTACATGAAGGTGTATTAGTTTGATAATTCTATATGATGGAATATTACATATTTTAATCCTCAGAAATTCAATTGGTATACTGATGTAAAATTCATAAAATTGAAATTGCTTTGGCTCTGATCTCCATAATGAAAGGTTTGTGATGCCTTTAAAAAATAGCATTAATGTCCTACTTTGAGACCCTCAGTTCTCCTTGTTATCTTTGTCGCTCTCACCCTGCAATAAGCGATCCCCTGAAATGACCCAATATTCTGTGCTTTCTATCTTGTTTGCCTTGTGGAATTAATAACAAAGGAGCTACAGGCAGCCTTGGGGGGCAACTCCCATTTCTTTCTGGTGTCCTCAAGGTGCCTCACAAGGGCACCCCTCTGTCTTCTCCTTCCTTACCTTCTACACAGAAAACGGAATTCGAAGGTATTTTCACCCTCCCTGCATTTGTTTTGTGGCTTCAATAATATGAAAATTGATCAAAAGTAGAAACTGCAGTTTTTCATAACATGTAGCAGTAGGGGTTTTTACTTTAAGGAGACAGAAGAAAAAGGAGCAGAAACACACAAATTGACAGTTAAACCTACAGGATCCAGAAACCTTCAAAGTTTTACTTTTAGGGTATTTTCAAAAGAGAAGAGGTGTTCTGAAGGTTTTCACATCTGGGTCTTAATGTACAAAGATGTTTTTGGCACTTCAGAAAGCTTTGATGTTTCATAGTTATGGGCAGATTTCTGCAAATTGTTCTGTTCTAATACTTTGCTCAATATCATTCTTCATTTCACCATTTTCAGTTACAGCTACACTTTAACATCTTTTAGATCTTGAGAGCACTCACTGTTATAGACTGAATGTTTGTGTCCGCCCCCCCCCCCACCAAATTCACATGTTGAAACCTAATCCCTGATGTGATGGTATTTGGAGGTGGGACCTTTGAGAGGTGATTAGGTCATGAGGGTAGAACCCTCCCTAAAGGAATTAGTGCCCTTATAAAAGAAGCCACAGAGAGCTCCCTTGCCCCTTCTGCCATGTGAGAACACAGCAGAAAGACAGTGCCTATGAACCAGGAAGCAGACCCTCACCAGATTCTCAACAGACACCTAATCTGCTAGTACCTTGATTCTGCATTTCCCAGCCTTCAGAACTGTGAGACATAAATTTCTTTTGTTTGTAAGCCACTCAGTCTATGGTATTTTGGGTACAGTAGCACAAATGGATTAAGACACTCACCCTGCTGCTCTAGGGAATTCTAATCTTACAAAAGCTAAAAATTTCACCTAAATACCACTGACTAGGTAAAGAAAAGAAACAGATGATGATCTTTAATTATTGCCTTCAGACAGACGCTCAGCAACTTCTGCCCACTCACTGTCCTGTAAAATGTTCTTAGGGGAGAAGGATTATCTGAGAGCTATGCTTATTTTGGTTAGTAAGGATCGATTTATATGTATGTGTGCATGTATTTTGCTATGCTCCCTAACTCCTTCTGTAAGCTTCTATTTCATTTTCTCAGTTCCAGGATATGTGTTCTCAAGAAAGGAAATTTGGGACACCTGATTTTTGCTCTGCATTTATTTTCTTACTGTTAATCTTTGGTGCTTCTCCCTCTAAGTACTTACTGTTAACATCGGGTAAACACATTTGGAAGAAGAATGTCAAAATCTGTATAGTACTACTGAGAGAATAAAAAAGTCTTCCAGAGAAAACATCTGACACACACAAAAATATCTTAAGCCTCATTCACAAAAAAAAAAAAATAACTCCTTGAAAAAAAGTGAGGAAAGCACTGAAAAAGAAATAGGATTTTGAACTCTGCCCAAGACAAACCAAATCAAAGAGATTAACTGTAAAGGCATTTTATGGTTTCTACATTAGAATGGAAGAAATGACCAGGTCAGAAGTGGTGCTTGTTTTTAGTAAATTATGCAGGACATACAGGGAGCAGTGGCTTGTTCTGATTTTCTAGTTGTCTTTCTAAGTACTTTTTTTAATGAATTCTAAATAATTTACATGACTTCTGGCCCTCCCATTCTGCTCACTGAATAGCATACAGGGCAGAATTCAAGCACAGTAAAGATAAATGTCTGGCATCAGGTCAGTAAATCAGTGGTAGGGCCAGGTCCTGAGTCTACAACCTTTAAATCATGCTCTGATTGATCTACAACCAGGGAGTTCAGCTTTGCCATTTCCAAATATAGACTACTGGTTTTTTAACAAATACCTCAACAATTAATCAAGAAATAATTATTTATGGAGCACCTTTAATTTGTTTTTCACTACTTAGGCCTGAGTGGGAATAGCCTTTATCTGTCCTCACACAGCTGATGCTAATCTGACTAGAGAGATGCGCTGTTTAATATGTATTAGACATGAAGCAACAAGCAAACTGTGCAAACCAGTATTATCAATACAATTAATGTTGTAAAGAGGAAACTTTCTTTTGGGTTCACAGACAGGGAAGATCTAGGAGAACAGAAACTATCTAGGAAGGCTTCAATCATGAAGGAGGTTAAATGAGCCAGGGGGTGGGGAAGGAAGATGCATTACTGGCCAGAAAAAAGTAAAAATATGCTGCAGCAAGATTTGTGGAATGTGGTGGTAAAGTACAGCCTACTTAGGGAAAATAAGATTGGGAGAGACGTGTAGGGCCATCCTACACCTTTACCCTCACATACCTACACAAATCTCCACACATCTTAAGCTTCAGCCATTTTTGGCCACTTGCCATTATCTCTATTTATTTATTCCTCTTTTTTTTTTTTAATTAATTAATTTATTTTTGGCTGTGTTGGGTCTTCGTTTCTGTGCGAGGGCTTTCTCTAGTTGCGGCGAGCGGGGGCCACTCTTCATCGCGGTGCGCGGGCCTCTCACTATCGCGGCCTTTCATGTTGCAGAGCACAGGCTCCAGACGCGCAGGCTCAGTCGTTGTGGCTCACGGGCTCAGTTGCTCTGCGGCATGTGGGATCTTCCCAGACCAGGGCTCGAACCCGTGTCCCCTGCATTGGCAGGCGGATTCTCAACCGCTGCACCACCAGGGAAGCCCTACTTATTCCTCTTTTCATTCAATCATGCAGGGAATACTTATGGAATGTTCATCTTATGCTAACAGTGTACCAGTCACTATGGGTACAAGGGTGAGCAAGGGGTCATTATATCACCTTGGTTACAAACATGGGTTTTGTAGTCAAATAGACTTAATAAAGGTCTGGTTCTGCCAGTTACCACCTGAACAAATTATTTAATCTCTCAAAGCATCAATTTTGTCATCAGCAAGTAAGAATACCTTATGTGGTTTTTATAGTTAGCATGTTTTTGCCTAGCCTTCCTTTCTCCTTATCAAATTTCCTTTAGAACTCCAAGATGGTGATATAGGAGATTCCTGAATTTCCCTCATCCCACAGATACACTGAACATATGGCTAATAAGTTGTAACTCCCTTTGAGAGAAATTCAGAAACTACGTGAGTGACTCCTATACATTGGACCCTGGCATAGCACCATACAATCGACAGGGGATTCCCCAGCTTCCAGCTTCTCCCTGAGAAGCAAAGGGTTTGGACCACATATCTATCACTCCCACTTTTAAGGCTCCCACCAAAGGGACAGGACCCCAAAACACCTAGCTCTGAAAGCCAGTAGAGCTTGTGTTCAGGAGACCCACAGAACTGTAGCAATGAAGAAGCAGTTCCTAATGAGGGCATGAGCATTCACTGTGGCTATCCCCACCCGGGCTCAGTGCAGAGGGAGCTGGCAAAAAAGTCCCTCTCTCAGTCTTCTCTGGCAGAGTTCCACTACATGTATCACAAGCTGCTGCCCAAGGGTCCAGCTTCTAATTAGCACTCATCTAGCTGCTAGCTGAGATTCTCCCTGGATCCCAGAAGGGTTGGTGGGCATTTCCATTGTCTTCTCTCTCTGGTTTGGTCCAGCAATAAATCGGGTCACCAGCAACTCTCTGGAAGGAGCTTATCCACATATCTGGCACCCCAGCTTTTGCAGCTGCAGCCCAAGGTACATGCCCCCAGAACATCTGACTCTGAAAGCCAATAGGGCTTGCATTCACTAGTCCTACAGAACTGTAACAAACAAAGAAATAGTTATTAACAAGCACACATGTAAGCACTTGCCTCAGCTCTTCCCCCAGGGCTCCGAGAGGCAGCAGGCAAAAACACCTATCTCCTAGTTTCTCCTGGGAAGGAGTTTAACAGCATACCTTCCCAGCTGCAGCCTTGAGTGTCCAGCTTCTAATCAGCCTGCATCTTGATGACCCTCCCCTTTGGGACACTGACAGGTCTTGGCACACCCTCAACCACCGGCAGCCACTAGGAACAAAGACAGCAGCTTGGACAATCACAAAGGTTTGAGAAGCAACAAAGGTTGGGCTGGACTGATTTACAAGGTTCATCTTCTGCTCAAGACCAGTCTGTCAGGACCAGAAGAAGTGGCTCTTTAATGTACAGAAACCAACACAGAATATCAGAAAAATGAACAAACAAGGAAATACGTTCCAGACAAAAGAATAAGATAAACTCCAGAAACCAATGTTAATGAAATGGAGATAAGTGATTTAACTGATAGAGATTTCAAAATAATAGTCATAAAGAAGCTCACAGAGGTCAGGAGGGCAAGGCATGAGCAAAGTGAGAAATGCAACAAAGAGACAGAAAATATTAAAAAGTACCAAAAACAAATCATAGAGCTGAAGAATACAATAACTGAACTGAAAAATTCAATAGAGTGGCTCAACAGCTGACTAGACCAAGTGGAAAAAAGTATCAGCAAACTTGAAGACAGGAGAGTAGAATTCATTCCGTAAAACGAGCAAAAAGGAAAAAGAATGAAAAAGAGTGAAGATAGCTTAAGGGGCTTAGGGGACACCATTAAGTGGATCAATATACATATTATAGTCCTTTGTCGCTGATCCTGAAGTTTCGTGTCTTGTACTGGCATCCATGAAACTGCAGCAGGCCAACTTACTGTGCTTCAAATAGAGTAAAATCTCAGACCCTTCACAGTTCTTGATTCTCATCTAATCTGTCCATGTGAGTAGATTAGGGACAGCTGGGATGAGTTCTTTCCTCTGAATGGTTAAAAGGACTAGGCCAGTGTTGATGAAACAAAGGGTTCCTGTCCATGCATGGAAAAAATCAGGTCGGAACAGAGGGAGACATGAGCCAGACTGCAGAGGAACTGAATGCTCTGCAGAGATCTCTCTGGTAATTACCAGGGAGTCATGGAATGATGTGGGGGGAGGGCAGTGAGGGTATATGGGATGATGAGTCAGAAAGATAAAAAGCTGTATTATTATTTTTTTAAACTTTATTTATCTTTTGTCCATACCACGTGGCATGCAAGATTTCAGTTCCCCAACCAGGGATTGAACCCGTGCCCCCTGCAGTGGATGCATGGAGTCTCAGCCACTGGACCACCAGGGAAATCCCCTGTATTATTTAAGATAGACTACACAGCAAAAAGTTCAAAATACAGGAAGAATGGTTAGGAGAGATTTGTCTAGGCATGAAGTGATGAGAAATTGAACCAGAAAGATGAAAAGGAATGAGGGCATATGAATGAATGTTTATTGAGTCCCTGAGTTCCCACTCTGACCAGGAATGTAAGATATGTGACTTGCTGCTTGACTGGAAGAGGGAGTTGCCCAGTTATAAGCAAGGTAGCAGGGACTGAGGCAGTGAGTACTGGGGATAAGGCAAGAGATGCTGGCAGGAATGGGGCATGGCACAGGCAGCACATAAGCTTCTGTCTGGCTACAGAGACCTTAATTGATTTAAGTCTCTCAATGTGAAGTCACGGAGAGAAGCAAAGCCTATGTGACCAATATGGCAGACTGAGGCAATCCAAAGTAAAGAGACAGTGGAAAAGTCAATGACAGAGTACCTATCATACATGCTATGAGGTAGTATCAGTGATGCTGTCCATTAGGTCTTACTGTTCTCATAGAATCTCTTTTTGTTGTTGTTCTCACAGAATCTTATACCATATTTTACTCCATCTTTTATTTAGCTTAGGCCAGCATTTTATTATGGGCAGCTCTGACCCTTTCCAGGTAACTCTGTTGATGGGATAGCTCTTCTTTGACCTCAGTTGGGCCTGCCTAATACAGTAAGTCCTAAGAAGAACTAGAAAAAGTCGTCTAGACTTTTTGTGAGACATTAAGCCATTCTGAAGCAATAAGCAGGACTGTCAGAAAAGTTCTATGTAGGAAGTTAAAAAACATCAGTTCCACAGATAACAACCGAAAGATCTAGATAAAATCCCTCACTTGATGATGCTTTCTTTTCAGCGTAACTCAGCTCTCCCACCGGGAAACTTCATAAAATATATATAAAGCAAAAAGTACACTTCTTGGCAGTGAAATTTTGGCAACTGCTTCTAAGCAATCTTGCTGAAGTGATGTGGGACCATTTAGCGCATTTTTCTGAGCCTCCAATATTTTGCCAATACATCAGCATGACACTGAGCTAGAAGTCGGGTCTAGAGAAGCTGCTATTTTCTTCGAAAGAAAAATGTTTAAATTCCAAACTGAAAACTTGGAAGATGATTTTTGGAAAGCAAATGTGTCAATATATGAGACTTTAAAATATTTAAACCTCTCAGCCAGAAATGATAAAAACAGACAAAGACAGGGAGACAAATACAGACAGATGCTCCTCTTAGCATTATTTATAGTAGCAAAAAGAGTAAACAGCCCAAACACGTAACATAAGGAGAAGGCTTCTATAATCATTATATTTGTTCCAGGTAATGTAATACAGCCATTAAAGCCATCTACAAAAATTAAAATAACAGGAAAATGTTCATAATGTCAAGCAGAAAAAAACAGGATCCAAAATCTATAATAAAGTGTCATCTTAGTTGTCAAAGTTTTCCTTCAGTATTGGACCATTTCTACCAGCAAACATACCTGCTCTATTATTGACCAACTTAAAAAAAATCCCTTAACCCAGATATCTACCTCAAGCTCCTAAATCATTTCTCTGCTCCCCTTCACAGTAAATTCTCTTGAAAGAGCTGTCTATACTTGCTTTCTCTCCTAAACCTATTCCAATCAGGATGTTGCTTTCACCATTACACCAAAATGCATGACCTCACTGTTGTCAAATACAGAGATCAATTCTCCTGCCTCATGGGAAACAACCCACCAGCAGTGTCTGATACAAGTGCTAACTCTCTCCTCCTCGACTTGCTTTTTCTTCTTGATTCTAGAACATGCTCTGTCTCAGTCCTCCTACTTTACTGGCTGACCCTTCTCACTCTCCTTTGTTGCATGCTTCCTCTTCACCTTCTTGCCATCTAAACACTGGAGTGCCCTAGGGCTCAGCCCTCAAACTTCTTTTCTAATACACTTACATGCTTTAAATCATCGGGTCTCATGACTTTAAATGTCATCTATGGGATGACTCCCCAATCTACCTGACATCTCTACTTATAGCTTCCACTTTCCTGACTAATCTGATTCTCCCACAGTTTTCCCCATCTCAGTAAATGGTTTCTAGTTGCTCAGGCCAACAAATTTGGATTCATTCTTGTCTTCTCTCTTTCTTATACCCCATATCCACACCATCAGCAGATATGTTTGACTTTACCTTCAGAAAAACTCCAATCTTCCCACTCTCCTCACCTGTACCACTACCTCCCAGGTCCAAGCCCATCCCCTTGCATCTCACCTACTATTTACAATATCCTCCAACTGGGCTGTCCCCCTCACTTCCTGTCCTCATCCTCTCTTGCTCTCTCCTGTGGTCCTTTCCCAGAGGTGCCACAGTGATCTTTGGAAAGGTTAAGTGAAATCATGTCTTCGCTCCTCTGCTTAAACGCTTAGAAATCTTCCCACCTGTGCTTGATACTGTGGATCAATACTCAGCATTAATTCTGAACCTCTCCAGTACGCAGAGCTTAAAACTACCTTGCAGTTGTGTTCTGGACACACATTAGATTCTGCTGATTAAGATGAGGCTAGCTAGCAGCTGCCTTAACTGCTGCTGGTGGCAAGCACCGTCGTAAACAGTGTGGGTGTTTTTTGTTTTTGTTTTGTTTTCTGTAGCAGCAGCCCAGTGTCCAGGAACCAGTCTGCTAGATATAGGGAGGCAGGTGCAGAGGCAGCAGCTTCTTGATCCCTGATCCCACTGCCAGCCGCGTGCTCCAGAGAAGAGTGGATGCTACGAGAGCCTGATTCCCTTCCTTCCTGATACCGGCAGAAGAGCAGCTTCCACGGCATGCCCTTGTGGGGGAGTTGTTCTGAAAGGTACTCCCAGGGGTCCACTGAGAACCCATTCCTCCAACTTTTCCAAAGATTTTATAAGGACCAAATTCACTGAATTTATATCCTTTTCTCCTTCGTTAGCCAGAGGTTTCCATTCTCTGATACCAACGAATATGCCATCACACCCGAATCAATTCCCAAGTCCTTACTCTCACCCCTGAGACCCTATGTGCTCTGCTGCCCTGTCACCCCCTTGGTCTAAGACCTTCCACTGTCCTCCTTGCTCATTCTACTCCAGAAACACAGGCAGAAAAATAAGCATACTGTTAAAAGAAAACGGAAAAATTGAAGATACAGCTGCTGAGTTGCATTCTCAGTCACTAACAAATATATCCACATTGCCCAGAATAAGGTAAAATACTCAATATGACAGCATTCACATGCATTGCTAATCCTAAAGAAGATTTTGAAAGCTGGCCTCTTCTAAGTGATTCTCTGGATTTGTTCTAGCTTTAGAGTTCTTATTTATCTGCTCTAATAAACACGGAATCCAAGATTACCATCTCCCTGATAGGAATACTCTGTTTATAAGGTATCAGGGTTTTTTTTTATTCCTCTGTGGGATATTCAGATTATTTTCAATAAAAAGTAAAAACAAAAAAAGTGTTTTTTCACATGAATTGCTGTTAAGGCTTGCATCCCTCAGTTTACATTTATGTTACTGATATTTATATTTAGAGGAATTTTACATTTGAATTTGTACAATTTCAACATACTGGCTGATGTCCTCCAAAGGGCCAATCTATGTGGATTTTATGAATTCTGAATCTGTCATCCTGGGTATTAGCTGTGAAGTTTACCACAGCTCAGCCAATCCGATTATTTTAGCTGCCTACACTCTTAAAGCTGAATTCCACAGTCAAAAATCTGTAAATATGTCCAAACAACTAAAAATAAATATGCTGAAATCTGACATGATGGGGAATTTAAAAAGCTACATTCATTTATTCTTTTAGCCTCCAAATTAACAGTGAACTCTAGTATCCTGAACTGCAAACTGCATGTACGTATGTATGTATTTTAAAATTTGTGTTTGATCTCCAAGAACAAAAACACATATTTATGCTTTAGTGACCTTTTTGATGATATCTGGATATTATCAAACCTACTGAAAAACACTTTCAAATTGCTCTGAATTAGCAGATGATTTTGATTCATCTTCTCCTCGTTCATAAATAGATGGATGGCTTTGTTCATGAAGAAGTTCAGATTTAAGAGTTAGATTTGAAGTAAATGCTAGAAATCTCTCTACTACAGGTATTTGTGTTTTGAGACATGGGATTTCATGGTTAGTAAGAGGACTGAAATGAAAAGCTTGCTGAAAGGCCTCAAGTACCCAGTATCACTGAGCCCATGGATTCTTGGAAGGAGACTACTTCCCTGACGATTTTGGTATGTCTAGTTCGTAACGTGGGAGTGTCCTAGAAAGGGGAAGGTGGAGTAGACCACTTTTAGCTTTGGGGATTCTGCCATAGTGTTGGTGGAGGACCTCGAAGGCAAAACACTTTTTGCAGAAAGCTAAAAAATACACTCAGTAAATGAATTTTTTTCAAATTATCTAGAAATAATTTCACTAGCCAAAATAGGGCCATATTTCAGCTTTTAAAAAACCTTCAAAATAAGTATAATTGACTATTTTACAATTTTCCCATTAATTTTGAGTTGGCAATATCCCTCACGAACATAGATGTACAAATTGTCAACAAAATATTGGCAAACCAAATTCAAGAATATATTAAAAGGATAACACGTCATGACCAATCACTGTTTATCCTAGGAATATAAGGTTGTATTTGAGGATAAAAATGATAAATCCGTATTGAGTTGTAAGGTTTACATGAGATGACAGACTTCAAGCAGTTAGTACAGTATCTCAGGTTAACAAAACCTCAATGGATGTCAGCTATGACGACTGATGGTCTTTTTTTTTGGGGGGGGGGAAGCGCTAGAAAATTAGATAATTTTCTGGGCATAAGGAGGTCAATACTTAAGAGAAATAATGAAGGTTTAGATCAGCCATGGAGGGGCATGGACAAAAGAGAAAACTGTGATGTAATGAGAGGATGGGTGGGCAGAGCCAAAGGCCCACTGGACACTTGAATTCAAGGATTGTCACGGCACCAGTATCCATAGTTTTGTCATAACATCCAGGAATGCTAGGCCATTCCTATCTGGAAGGGTAAAAGGCAGATTTCAGATCCAGGGTTAGATCTGGGCCAGTGAGTGCAGTGAAGGCCAGTGGTGGAGGGAGTTGAGGATGCTCAAGGGAAAGTAAACAGGACAGATGACGCAGCTGAGAGCCCTGGCTGGTAGGAGAAAGAGGGGGGCACATGGGGCCAGTAGCCTAGAGGCAGATGGAGGGACCAGAACTGCCACCTGCGTGAAAGTGGAAAAGCAGCTGCAGAAGGAGTGACAGAACAAGAGGTGGGAAGACGGAGGCTGTGGTCTTCACGGGAGGCAGAGAACTTCCTGCACCCTGGAACATCCACGCCCCCCCTTCAGTAAGCATTCCCTTTCTAGTCTGTAATATCATCGTCACAGACATGAAGTCTACATCTCTCAGACTCCAACTTGGGCTAAGTCAGGCCAGCGAGGTATAAGCAGAGGGTTGTGCGGAGCTTCTGGAAAGGGATGAAGTGAACCCTTTCTCTTTTCCACCTTTTACCTCCTTCCCCGCACAAGAGGCCATCCTGGCCCCTGAGGCAGCTCACTGAAGACGGGTGAGTAGCATGACAGAAGACCCTGCCTTGTCTCCCACCTCTGGAATTTTTTGTTGTGGTTTTGGTTTTGATGTGAGGAAGATATAAAGCCCTATGTGGTTTAAGTTACTGTTACTTTGGGATTTCTTATTTCTCCCAGCAGAACCTAAACCTAACACATACAATGGGACACTGAGTTTAAAGATTTCTGAAGTGAACCGTTGTCAGGATGTCCAGACTCCAGCTGTGAGAAGTACAAGAAGTGTTAAGTTTATATCTGACTTAGGAAAATTTTCAATTAGATTAAACTCTATGCCCCAGTAGCTTTCATTAGTTTCCTTAATCTTTCCCTAATATATCATACCAAATAAAATCAGTTTTACTATTTTCCCTCACGACATCTGAAAGCAGCAGTTGGGGCTCCAAGTCATCTTCTTTATAGGCTGCACATCCCCTGGTTTGTTGCGCCCTCTCTGAGTGGCAACGCCCTGCGTTTCTGCACCATCCTGCATACTTACCTCTGCACATGGTCTAGTGTGTACATTTCTTTCTTTAAGTGTGAGGTCTGGACCTCAACACGGGGCACAGGCGGGTCCGAGCAGGCTATTATCCTTCACTCCAGATGACATGCTTCTATTATTACTATATTACCTTTTCCAGCAGAGACACCACATTTTGCATTCATATGAAACCTTGTTTTGACTGAAATGTGTGTCTTTTCCACCCAGGTTGCTCTTAAAGACACATCTTCCCCAATCTCAACTTGTGTAGTTTTGATATTTTTCAAATGCAAGTGCACAGCCTTACAAAGCTAGTTCCATTAAATTTCACCTTGTAAGATCTGACTCACTGCTTCAGCCCATGGAGATTTCTGGAACTCTAATTCTGGCACCCATTCCCTCTTGTTAAGCCTTGTATTATTTGCACCTTTGATAAGCCTGGTCTCTGGTTCTTCATCTAAATCTCGAATCAAAAGATTGAACAAGGCACCTGGTTCCTGGACAAGGACCTTCCTCCCAGCTGCCATTCATCAACCAACTCATCAGAGTTTGGAGACTATATTTAGCAGCGAGTGATTGTTCTCCTGATTGTATTCAGGATTTCTTAGCACAAGAAAAGGAAAGCTTGGGGCTTCCCTGCTGGCACAGTGGTTGAGAATCTGCCTGCCAATGCAAGGGACACGGGTTCAAGCCCTGGTCTGGGAAGATCCCACATACCACGGAGCTACTAAGCCTATGTGCCACAACTACTGAGCCCACGCTCTAAAGCCTGCGAGGCACAACTACTGAAGCCCGTACACCACAACGAAGAGTAGCCCCCGCTCACCGCAACTAGAGAAAGCCCGCGCCAGCAATGAAGACCCAACGCAGCCATACATATACATACATACATAAAGGAAAGCTTAAGAAAGATTCCTACAGTAAATCATTTGGCCACTCAAGGTTATTTGGAGTTGGTGGATGTCATGGACTAAATGTTTGAGTGTCCCCAAAATTCGTATGTTGAAGCCCTAACCCCAATGTGATGGCGTTTGGAGGCAGGGCCTTTAGAAGGTAATCAGGTTTAGATGAGGTTGCAAGGGTGAAGACTCCATGATGGGATTAGTGCCCTTATAATAAGAGGAAGAGACACCAGAGCTTCCTTTCTCTGCCATGTGTGAATATAGCAAGAGGGCAACTGACTGTAAGCCAGGAAAAGAGTCCTCACCAAGAAATCAACTCTTCTGGCACCTTTATCGAGGACTACCAGTCTCCAGAACCGTGAGAAATGTCTGTTGTCTAAACCAGCCAGGCTGTTATAGCAGCCCAAGCTGACTAAGACAGTGGATTTCCAAACAGTGACCTTCTCAAGGTGCCTATAGTTCTCTGTTGTCAAAGCTCTGATGTGTCTAGCTCAAGCTGGGTCACTCTTCCTTGTGGCAATGATGTGTGTGTTAAGACAGGGTACTGAATCACTAGCCTGAATCCTGCAAGAGGCCACTGGAAGTGTGCCCATGTGGAGGAGGTAGTCTTAAATGCTTCTCCTATTTTAAGGCCTTGCTTTGGAACTGAGCCAGTGATCACATGAAATTGCCCAGAATTTTTGACTCTTAGTTTACATGCTGCATGGATTTGAATTTTTGTTCCTACTTTGTATTTCTGCCAAGCCAGAGAAGCCAACTTAGGCATGTTTTGAAGGGTGTCGAATTTCAGTTTCATTAGGCTTGGTAAGGGAAAAGTGTTTGAAATTTACACAAATCACCATAAGCTTTTATAAGACCTTGTCCTTTCTGGTTGGAGAGACCAGATGTTACTTTTTGTCCCCAGATGACATACTCATAAAGAAAAACAGTTGCCTTTTCAAAGACTTATTCTACTCAAGCATTCTTATCTTTTAAAATGCTAAAACTGTTAGACTTTCTTATTTTGATATTGGTATAGTAGGGAACAAATTTAGTTTCATACACAGAGGGCTTGAACCCAAGGAGATTCCAAGCTGGCGTATGTGATACTGATGGCAGGGTGATGATCTTAACCTTCTTCACTGGCTCTCAGGGGCATTCAGGCAAAAGAAGGGTACGTGGAATGAGAACTAAGAGTCTGATAAGAACATATATTGGTTCTGTGCCCCCATGAAACAGTTGGGGCCTTTGGGGACCCAGAAACTGATCCTCTGACTGTATCCCTATTCTGGGACCCTCAGAACAGGTGGAAAAGTGGCTCAGGAACAGAAAAGGTGGGCAGGAGATTCTCCGATCTGGGATTCCCTGTGGAGACCCAATCTGGTACCAACTATGATCCAAGCCCAAGGCTAGGCCAGGCGACACTATTAGTTCAGGGATTTCTTTCATGTAACTCTCTCACGTAATCTCACATCAAGAGCTTCTCTGCTCACATGTATCCTATGGTCTCCCAACAAAGACTGGGTATGGCTGTACTTTAACACTGTGATTCCCAAGCCAATCAGATATGTTCACATTTTTATTTCTTGTTCAACTGCTGGTATGTGTCAGGCACAAAGGTTTACAAATATCACATTTAACAAAAGCCCTCTGAGGTAGCTATGATACATTATTATTCACATGCTACAGATGCAGGCTGTGAAGGTCATATTGGTTAATCAATCTTAAGGTTACACAACCAGAAGCAGATGAGCCAGGACTTGGACCCAGGTCTACCCGACCCCGATCCTAGTTTCTTTTACTACACATGCTGCTCCCACATGCTCTGAGCAGCGGGAGTCTTCCATTCCAATTCTGCTCATGGAATATGGGGGGTAAGAGCAACCTGGAGAAGCAGACCGACAACGTAAAGTATCTGTCCGGTCCTGCTTAGCACTTCTTTCTGACTCATGTATGCTTGCTCCCGAATCTGCTCACATGACTCAACTACTTCAAGGTCTGTAATTTCTGAGCTTCAACTCTGACCTGACGTGGGGACTGATCCTGCTAAGGGGGAGACAATTTGCTCCACCTCAAGGGAAATATTATCAAATTCTTTCTGGTTCATATACCATTTGTAGTTATATGTGGCCACTGGCTTGGTCACCAGTGTGCTGGTCACAGGTAAGTGGTCCCACACCCTCAGAGAATGCCAGGACCAAGGGAATCTGGGATCAACATGAACGTGTGTTGAAAGTTCAAATAGAGACATTAATTCACATAGTTTTCATGGCATATCTGTATCTTGTTCTGAAGAACAAGAAATTCCTTCTGACAGAACCATACAGACAGGCATTAATTACTGCAGTTGGGCTCTAGGAATAAAAACAGCACAGCCAAATGTTGAAAGAGGTAGTAGCTCCAAGAGGCTCAGCTGAGCCAAAGGGCTCTACCCGCCAAGGAGACAGCCTCCCATTCAGTCTGAAAGCAGCCTTCCTGCCTTACAGTGATTCTGCAGCTCCTGTCAAATTTCCTTTGACCTAGAAGTGCATTTTTTTCACTGTCCAAACCTATTTTAAATACTAACCAAAGAAATAGTGGATTCTCAAAAACCTCTCTAATAGATGAATACCAGAAGCTTCATGGAAGGAGATGTTGTTACTGGTCACATTCAGATGGTTTCAAAATACAAAGAAATGTGAAAAGAAAATCTCATATGAGTTTTTAATTTGAAAACTACAAAGCAGACCTAGCACAATAAATCAGATATTACAAGCTAATTAGCCCACCTTTTCCATATCCTGATTGAAAATATGAATAAATCCAAATTTAGGAACTGTCTCCATTTGCTAGGGCTGCTATAACAAAGTACTAAAAATTGAGTCACTTAAACAAACAGAAATGTATTGTCTCACATTTCTGGAGGTTAAAAGACTGAAATCAAAGTGTCAGCTGGGTTGGTTCCTTCAGAGGACTGTGAGGGAGGGGTTTTATTCACCACAGTATTGGAAGTCCTAGCCAGAGCAATCAGACAAGAAAAGAAACAAAAGGAATCCAAATTGGAAAGGAAGAAGTAAAACTGTCAGGGTTTGCAGATGACATGATACTATCAATACAACAGAAAATCCTAAAGATGCCACCAAAAAACGACTACAGCTCAATGAATTCAGTAAAGTTGCAGGATACAAAATTATATACATATATCTGTTGTGTTTCTATACACTTACAACAAACTATCAGAAAGAGAAATTAAGAAAACAATCCCATTCACAATCACATAAAAAAATTAAATACCTGGGAATAAATCTAACTAAGGAGGTAAAAGACCTGTACTTGGAAAACTACAAGACACTGATGAAAGAAAAAGATGACTCAAACAGATGGAAAGCTATATAATGATCATGGATCAGAAGAATTAATAGTGTTAAAATGACCATACTACCCAAGGCAATCTACAGATTCAATGCAATCCCTATCAAAATACCAATGGCATTTTTCACATAACTAGAACAAATAATTCTAAAATTTGTATGGAAACACAAAAGACCCCAAATAGCCACAAAAATCTTAAGAAAGAAGAGCAAAACAGGACGTATCATGCTCCCTAATTTCAAACTATACTATGACACTACAGTCACCAAAACAGTATGGTACTGGCACAAAAACAGACACATAGATTAGTGGAACAGAATTGAGAGCCCAAAAATAAACCCACACTTATATGGGCAATTAATCTGTGACAAAAGTGACAAGAATACACAAAGGGAAAGACAGCCTCTTCAATAAATGATGTTGGGAAAACTGGACAGCTACTTGCAAAAGAATTAGATGGGACTACTTTCTCACACCATATACAAAAATAAACTCAAAATGGATTAAAGACTTCAATGTGAGACCTGAACTATAAAACTTCCAGAAGAAAACATAGGCAGTACAGTCTTTGACATCAGTCTTAGCAATATATTTTTGGATATGTCTCCTCAGGCAAGGGAAGCAAAAGCAAAAATAAACAAACGGAACTACATCAAATTAAAACCCTTTTGCACAGCAAAGGAAACTATCAACAAAACAGAAAGGCCACATGCTGAATGGGAGAACATATTTGCAAAAAATATATCTAAACAAGGAGTTAATATCTAAAATATGCAAATAACTCATACAACTAATCATCAAGAAAATGAACTACCCAATCAAAAAATGGGCAGAGGACCTGAATAGATATTTTTCCAAGGAAGACAAACAGATGACCAACAGACACATGAGAAGATGCTCAGTATCACTAATCATAAGGGAAATGCAAATTAAAACCACAATGAGGTATCACCTCACACCTGTCAGAATGGCTATAAATAAAAAGACAACAAATAATAAGCGTTGACAAGGATGTGGAGAAAAGGGCACCCTTGTACACTGCTGGCAGGAATGTAAACTGGCGCAGTCCCTATGGAAAGCAGTACCATATTGCTCAAAATATTAAAAATAGAACTACCATACAATCCAGCAATTCCACTTCTGGGTATTTATATGAAGAAAATAAAAACACTAATTCAAAAGGATATATGCACACATATATGTTCACTGCAGCATTAGTTACAACAGCCAAGATACGAAAGCAATCTAAGTGCCCATCTATAAATGAATGGATAAAGAATATGTGGTTATATATATGTGTGTATACACACACACGCACGCGCACACAATGGAATATTACTCAGCCATAAAAAAGAAATGAAATCTTGCTGTTTGCGACAACATGTAAATCAAACAGAGAAAAACATATATTGTATGATTTCACCTATATGTGGAATCTGAAAACAAAACAAATGAACACAACTAAACAGAAACAAAGTCATAGATACAGAGAAAAAACAGGTGGTTGCCAGAGGGGAGAGGGCTGGGGGAAGGAGAGAAATAGGTGAGGGAGATTATGAGGTACAAACTTTCAGTTATAAAATATTAATAAATGAGCCACAGGTATGAAATGTTCAGTGTGTGAATATAGCAATAATTATGCAATATCTTTGTGTGGTGACAGACGACACCTAGACTTATCATGGTGATCATTCTGAAATGTATAGAAATATCGAATCACTAAGCTGTGTACTAGGAACTAACATAGTGTAGTTAGTTACACTACAATTACACTTCAAAAACAAACAAACTCATAGAAAAAGAGATCAGATTTGTGGCTACCAGAGGTGGGGGGTCCGGGCAGGGGCAATTGGATGAAGGTGATCAAAAGGTACAAACTTCCAGTTAAAAGATAAATAAGTACTAGTGATGTAACGTAATACAACATGATAAGATAGTTAACACTGCTGTATGTTGCATATGAAAGTTGTTAAGACAGGAAATCCTAAGAGTTCCCATCACAAAGAAAAAGTATGTATTTTTCTATTTCTTTAACGTGTCTATATGAGATGATGGATGTTCACTAAACCTTTGTGGTAAATATTTCACGATGTATGTAAGTCAAATCATTATGTTGTCCACCTTAAACTTATACAGTGCTGTATGTCAATTATACCTCAATAAAACTGCAAGGAAAAAAAATAAAGTGAAGGTGAAGCCGAAAAAGATTAGAGGGTATCAGGTGCTGGCTGTGGGGTGATGGGGAGTTGTTGTTTAGTGGGTACAGAGTTTCTTTTTGGGCTAATGAAAAAGTTTTGAAAATAGATAGTGGTGGGCTTCCCTGGTGGCGCAGTGGTTGAGAATCTGCCTGCTAATGCAGGGGACACGGGTTCAAGCCCTGGTCTGGGAAGATCCCACATGCCGCAAAGCAACTAGGCCCGTGAGCCACACCTACTAAGCCTGCGCGTCTGGAGCCTGTGCTCCGCAACAAGAGAGGCCGCGATAGTGAGAGGCCCGCGAACCGCGATGAAGAGTGGCCCGCGCTTGCCGCAACTAGAGAAAGCCCTCGCACAGAAACGAAGACCCAACACAGCCAAAAATAAATAAATTAATTAATTAATTAATTTTAAAAAAAAAGAATTTGCTTAGCTATGAGGGGAACACAGAGATTCTACAAAAAAAAAAGTGGTGATGGTGTCACAACACTGAATGCAATTAATACCACTGAATTGTACACTTAAAAATGGTTAATATGGCGAATTTTTTGTTATATATATAGTTCACGAAATTTTTTTTAAATTTAAAGATACCTGAAGGAAGATACAGTAACCACTGTCTTTGAGGGGTCAAAGAGGAAAGGGAGTGTAACATTACATATCTTTAGCTCTCAGTGGAAATAAGTAACGATATTCAAGTAACAATATTTTATTACTATCATTACAATTACTACCCTCTTACCTGACTTCAGAGCTCATTACTCCTAACATTATGATGCTACACATACAATGGGCACTCCTGAATGTCGTCGTGAGAGGCCTTAACCAGGTATGAATCATGGAAAGGATGCAACAAATTACTGTGAATTCTTTGCACAGTGGAACACGGGCATATATTAAGGCAGAAAATCTGAGGTTTTATGGTCTGCCTAGTGAGTTAATAATAATGATGAATAAGCAACCTACCTCTATTAACTAGTCCTGCGAGCTCCCTGCTTTTCTCCACATGATTACCTCCACGAAATTCTCCTCACTTTTGTATTGGTTCAGTCCCCTGCATGGTTGCTTACTCCTTTCTGTTACTTTCTCAAGGGGGAAAAGAAAATCAATTCAGAGTAGCTGGAAGACATTCAGCTTTATCTAAAAGTGATCGATGGCAATAAATTTCATCTTTGTTATTCTCTTGTTCCAAGAGGCTGAGCTTCAAAAAGCTTTGCAGAAAAGAAACATGGTGAAGAGAAACACAAGGTAATAGTTCCCTCAGGGGGAGGAGCTCAGGAGAGCTTTGTGGCTCATTCAAGGGCACGTTCCAAATGCAAATGGGGAAAATAATACGAGTGTTAGCAAGGACAAAGATTAACAAAGAAGCCAAGGAAAACAGACTTTGACTATTGTTCATTTACTATGCATATTTAAAAACAGACTCAGTCATGAGTCTTCAATGAAAACAACCATGTTTGCTAAATGTTCCCTGGACAGCCTGGTAACTGCCTTGGAATCTTAGGAGATGGGTGCTCTGATTATCATCTTTATATTGCCAAAGGTAGAGAGTAGGATATCTTGGGAAAGAAGATCAGAAAATCACTTTGCTGTACACCTGAAACTAACACAACACTGTAATCAAATATGTTTCAACTATACTTCAATAATTCTGTATCACATGATGAAAAAGTGATGCATCTAGGTACTGAAATAAAATCCCTAATTTTCAATCCAAAGGGGAAAAATAACAATCTTAGGCAAGTTAAACTGAGGATTTCATATTGGGAAATTAGGTCAGTTTTCATACGCCGGTCTCTCATGACACCTGCTTGATTTAAACGCTTCACTAGTGGCAAAGCTGGCACTCTCTACCCTTGCTGGTAAGTCAGATACCAGAGAATGTTTGTCTATGCAATGTGGAGTCATTGCACCCTGCTGTGTATTCAGAAATGCACATTTCTTTCCTTGTGCGTGTTACTAATCAGGCTCTGCAACGGGACCAACTAAAATTGTTGGTGTTGAGTACAATTTACCTCTAGATAGAGAGGCTTTGCTACTTCCAAGTCCTGTGACCAGGCACAGATGCATGTGAACAAGGTATGGTTTGCTCTTAGGTGCCTCTGAGAGGTGGGAAACTTTCTTGAGGGGGATATTCTACGTTGAGTCTCCTGAGTGCTCTGTGTGTGAGCATCCGAGTGTGGTGATATCTTGTCCAACTGCTAGCCCTCCACAGGAGGTTCACAGGTTGTTAAACTAGGAGAACCCAGGGTTAAGTAGGGATTAGTGGTGCTCATCAGTTCCACGTGCCATGGAGAACAGGAGTACTTGCTCTCAGAGAAAGTGAAAAGATACTAAGAATGACTCTGCTAAGCTTGAGGAAGGCAATCCAGTCTCCTTGGATAGGAAGGAGTACCCAATAAGGAAAAGAGGATGGAATAAATTTAGAGGGACTAAAGGGAAATCAAACGAAGGTGGAAGAATATGGTACCTGAAAGAAAGAGAAGGCTCTCACTGTCGCATTACACCTCCAGGGCTATGCATCAGGCAAAAGGCTCTGTTCTCAAAGGTGATTAAGACCTCCAAAAAGAAAGCTGTGGTTTAAATAAAATGGAATATTAAGAAGAGGAAAGGAGAACTTCTGTCACAGACGACAGAGAGGAGGAACAGATGAGTCAGGGCTGCCGGTCACTCCAGAGAGGTGGCTTAGCGGGTCAAGGGACCTGTGAGAACACTGGGCTCAATTTCCTCCTTTTATATGCGAGTAGCCAAGGGACTCCTGGAGTCACGTGAGCTGAGTGGGCTCAAACCCACAATCCAATCCCTGCTTTGGTTTAACCACTGGACTCACGGGGAGCTCTTTTTAAGGTGTATGTAACTGTGGGAAAGAATAACACCTCAATCTGCAAAATATTCCTAGAGCATATAAGAATCACAGCTCACACTGATTGAGCACTTCTGAGTGCCAGGCATTGTTTCAGGCACTTTTACGTATATTATTTCATCCTCACAACAAACCTATGAAAAGGTTACTATTATTATTCTCTTATGAGGAAACTGGAGACATACACCAGGAGCTAGGAATGAAAAGATTAATTTTGTGTCGCATCTTTGAGTATAAAGGGAGATTTTTTTAAAGTATTCTTGCAACATACAGAAATTAACATTTTCTCAAAGCATTCGATCACTCCAAGAAAATCACATATCCAAGTAATCGTAAGGCCCAATTACCACAACCATAAAAGTCATTTCATCACAGTAAAGGAGCCATATTCAAACACATTTGGAAATTACACAGCTCCTTCTATAGCTATATTCTTTCCTGTTTTCCTTTTCCCAGCCTGACTTCACTTTCATATTTTAGATTACATACTAATTGTGCCTTGGGGATTTGAAGCCATGAAGTGGAATATCTATCAATTTTTAAGCAAGAGCATCCTTTAAAAAATGTTACTAATTGCTAAATGGTCGCATTTATTTCTTGTAAAATTACTCAATGATAAATTCAAGCCAAATACTTTGAAGCAAAAAGGGGATAGAGTTCTTCCACTTAAATAATATTTTAGTGGTGGCATGCAAGTCTTTTAGGCAGTATAAGCCCACTACCCCTTCCCCATCCACTTCCTGCTCCCATATGAGGAAAGAGGCAAATGCCAGCAGAGCAAATTCTGAGGACCAGACCGGTCCAGCAGCCATGGATCGGGTGGGCACTAGAAGAGGCACTTTCTACTTCTCTCCATTCCTGTGGTAGAAGGTTAATTTGGTGGCTCCCAATGAACCATGCCTCCTGGTATTCACACCCCATGTAGCCCCCAAATGGGCTTAACTATGTATCTAGTTTTGGCCAACAGGGCATTAGCAAGTGTGAAGAACATGGAGATGTGATAAGCTCTTGCACTTGGGGCTTATACTCTTGATACACTGCTTTCTGAAACCCAGCCACCATGCTGTAAGGAAAGAAGCTCAAGAAGACACACGGAGGCAAATATGTGGAAAACTGAGACCGCTGGTTGAAAGCCCAGCTGAGGTCCCAATTTGTGGCCCGCACCAACTACCACTCACATGAGTGAGGTCATTTAGACCTTCCAGCCATTCCCAAGCCACAGTGGACACTGCATCATGCAAAAGAACCAATCACTCACACCACAGAATCACAAAAAAATAAACTGTTCTTTTTTGAAGCCAGTGAGTTTTGGAGTAGATTTTTACACACCAATAGGCAACTTAAACAAGTCCTCTGCACCCTGCAGTCCAGACCATCATTAATTCCCTTCTGGATTACTGGCATAATTTGGGGGAAAAACTCCCTATACCCAAGCCACTCCAATGTACACTCCAAACTAACCAGAACGATCTTTCTAAAAACCATCAACGGCTCCCTAGGGTTTTTAATATAAAGTCTAGCTTATAACACAGAACATGATTATAATATGACCCTTACTTATCTCTCCAGTTTAGCCTATTACTTCACTCCAGCCCACACTTTATGTTCCAGTAATAGTGGTTATGCTCTGCTCTACCAAGAGTCAGGCTCTCTAGAACCATCTGTCCCACTTTCACCTTACCATGCTGACTCCTCTTTGCTTTTTAGGACCTGGACCATGTGTATCTCCCCAGGATCCTTTAGCACTCTGCTTACATCCATCATAGCACTTACCTGCTGCACTGCAATTGTATCTTTTATTTCTCTCCTTCTTAAACTGTAGACTATTTGAGGACATGGAATAAATATTTCCTTTGGTCTGAATGTTTGTGTCCCCCCAGTATTCATATGTTGAAATCTTAATGTTCAATGTGATGTATTAGGAGGTGGGGCCATTGGGAGGTTCTTAGGTCACGAGAATGGAGCCCTCATGAATAGGATTAATGCTTTTATAAAAGAGACTCTCGGAGAGTTCCCTAGCCCACCTCTACATATCAAGAAGGCATTGGCTATGAACCAGGAAGAGGGTTGACACCAGAATGTGACCATGCTGGTGCCCTGATCTTGGACTTTCCAGCCTCTGGAAGTGAGAAATAAATTTCTATCATTTATAAGCTGCCCAGTTTGTGGTATTTTGTTATAGTGGCCTGAAGAGACTAAAACAACATTCACTTCTGTTTCCACTACCAGCCACAGTGCTTCGCACATTGTAGGTGTTCAGAATGTGTTTGCTCAATGAATATTATTTATTCCACTCTGCCATCATTGCAAGATGACATTTGTTTTTCCCAGGTTCATCCTTATTCCAAACCAGGGATTAATGGGGAAGCTACTGATTACAGAAGAATGATTTGATCAATGTCACATCTTATATTCTAGAATAATGTCAAACAGGTCCCAGAAATTCAAGTTAAGCCAAACTTCAAAGAGGAAAGCCAAGATCAAAGATAGGACTTTGTTAGAGAGAAGGGCTTAGAGCTTGACCAACTCCTGCACATCCTCCAGGACTCATTTCATATCTGACTTCCTCTGAGACTCCATCCCTTAGTCACATAGGTTAGACTGGAATGCTTTTCTCCACATTCTCATGGGACTCTGTTTATTCTTTGTTTAGCATTGATAGTAAGTGTCTATCTGCCCTTTTCCCTCATTAGACTTGGGTTTCTGAACGAAAAAGCTGTATCTTACTTATATCTCAAGGGTCTAGCACAACATTGACACAGAACATATGCTCAAGAAATATCTGTTGTGTGAATGAATGAATAAATGAATGAATAAGCCAGAGAATGAAACTTAGTGAAAGCAGGTTGAGATCAAATGGGATCAGGGAGGGAGCAGAGTTACCTTGAACACGGGCTGATATTTGTGGCTTCCTTTAATGGTTCACTGAGTATGAGCCTAGCTCAATGGTCAGAGGTGAGATGGGCAACTCAGCCCAGGTTTGGTACCTCCCTGGTTCTCCTAGTGGAATTTCCTGATGTGATCTTTTGATTTGCAAATGTCCTTTAGCTCTAGAATTATTACAGTGAAGCTCAATATGTAAAATAGATGAGAGCAGAGCTCTGGTTGAAGTCGATGAAGCAACCCAGATTCCCACCCACTATTCCTTCCACCACCGCTCAGCAGCCCCCAAAGGTGCTTCACAGAAGCCTAGTTTGAAAACCACTGTTCTATAGCTTTCTTACAATGTGAGTTAAGTTGCCATAACTGCTTTTCTGGTCCACTTTTTCCCTAATGGCAGCAAAGTAACCACCCACACCACAGTTCAGACACATCTGACCTGCCTCCCATTATGCCCACCCAACTGGTGTCACACGCGTTGGAGCCGACGGTGGGCATGCAGCACAGGTGGTCTAATGCCTTCCCTGACCAGCTAATTTAAAATTGCCTCAAGTCATCCCTATTTTTGCCTCATTTTATATCCTGTCAACCAGCCTTTTTCTCCAGTCATCACTGGGGCCACTAGCTTCATGCACGTGTAGCCAGGCAGCCCCTGCCCAGCTGTGCTGCAGAGCTCCTGCGTTCTGCCCCTGGGCTTCTCTCCTGACTCTGCCTGTGGGACACCACCCCCCCACCGGCCATCCCGGCACATGCTCAAACCTGGAACCAAATGGGGGGAACCCTTGACCTATGGGAATAGGACCTACGGATAAATACAATCATCTTCTGTGATTTGGGCAGACAATTCTAATGCACGTTCAATGAAGTTCCTCCAAAGATCCCCATGGGGATTGAGTCCCAGTTGCCTGCATCAGTAACACACCCTAAGATGGGCTCTTCTTCCTTTACCATTTTACTCTTCTCAGTCAGTCCTGTACCTTGGGATCTACGAAAGATAAACTACCTACACTTAAGCCACTATCTAAAGCTGATCTGGAAGTTAACCAAGTTAAGATGTTTCCTTGGCTGTTTTATTTTTCTTCTTAGCACTTATCATCCCTGACGTATTTTATATTTATTTGTTTTTCCATTTGTCTCCCTCCTCTAAAATAAAAACTGCACAAGAGCTGGGACTTGGTTTTTTTCACTCATATATTACCAATACTTTGAATAATGCTTGGTACATGGTAAGTACTCAGTAAATATTTTTAAAATTAATCTGTTGAGGGACTTCCCTGGTGATGCAGTGGTTAAGAATCTGCCTGCCAATGCAGGGTACACGGGTTCAAGCCCTGGTCCGGGAAGATCCCACATGCCGCAGAGCAACTAAGACCGTGCGCCACAACTACTGAGCCTGCACTCTAGAGACCGCGAGCCACAACTACTGAGCCTGCGTGCTGCAACTACTGAAGCCCACATGCCTAGAACCCGTGCTCCGCAACGAGAAGCCACCAAAATGAGAAGCCCGTGCACCACAACAAAGAGTAGCCCCTGCTCGCCATAACTAGAGAAAGCCCACGGACAGCAACAAAGACCCAACTCAGCCCAAAAAAAAAAAATTAATCTGTTGAGTCTCTGGCTATATTTCTGATTCCCTGGTTGCCATGGTGGATGTGAGTTAAACAAGTTCATCAGTAGACACACACACCTTGGCAGGGGACTGGAATTCAGTGTGGATACAATATAGGGCTAGATGAGTTTCCACTCTGCCACTGGGATATACAGTCTTCTGTAGACTGGGAAGCTCTCCTCACAGTAGGCAGCACTTGACAAAGTAACCATCCACACTGGAGTTCAGACACAGCTGCCCTGCCTCACATTACAGCCATTCAGATGGTGTCAAAAGAGACTGAACACTTGCAGTCAACTGCTCTGGATCAAATTTGAGCCACTGGGAAGGGATCTCATGTAGCAGGACCAAGTTGGGCCTCCAGCCCAGGGCAGGGCTCACCATGGCTGGCTATACTGGGGTTGACTTCCACATGCACAAGGTAGAATCAGATTTCTCTCCTGACAATGGGTGATGCCAGGGACCCCAAGGTGATGGGTGATTCGAGGGGACCAGATTGTCTAGAATAATAAGAGATGTTAGGTCTAACTGTCAAGAAGAATAGGAATGGGCTCCAAAACTGGAAGTCCGAAGAGTTAAGAACTAAGATGATGAAACCAAGTGAAAACACATCAGAATCAAACAGGTAGAAATGGTGCATCTGAGCTTTTACACCGAATTCTGGCTAATGCTGGCTTAGAACCTGGCTTCAAGGACAGGGGTACCAGGTCAGCGGCTACCAGACAGCTTAAATACACAATGAAGAAAATGATTGGGTTCATGATCTAAGAAGTAATAGATCTGGGGATAAACAGGGCAAATTTTTAGAACTGGAGACTGTTTGGCTACTATAATTGTATTAGGTCACTCTTGGTACAATATTTCCCTAAATGCTGTGAAGGCTTATCTCTGCTAATTGCATCTTAAATGCTCTGTTTAGAGAGACTGCTCAGGTTAGCTACAATGCTGACTCTTCAGGATTAGGGGCATTTAAAATGACTTAAAGGGGTGTGTCTCAAAAATTGCCTGGAAAGCTAATTAGGAATGCAAATTCCAGGACCTTATTCAATGAGCTTTGAGCTTCAGAGTGAGTAGGGAATCTTCATTTTAATCCAACACTCCAGGCAATGCTGGTACAGGCCATTCTTGAGAAATAGTGACTTAATACTTAACAGGATTTTCTGACACAGGAGCTTTTGAAATTCACTGGCATTTATGAAGGCATACACTGGTAAACAATTCTATATTCCTGTATCCCCCAAATTCAACCCTCTTTACCATGCAGCTGGAGTACCATAGTTTTACATTATATTTTTTCTTGCTGAAAATCTCACTTTTGTTCTGTAATACATCATGGAAGAGGGAATTAATTTCATTTCCAGTTTTATCAACTGAGAATGGAACACGTGACACTCCAGCTGCCCCAAACCTTTCTAGAAAAGACATGGATAATACACACACACACAGATTTAAAATACAAACATTAAAAGATCTTTCTAGAAGGTTGTTTTACACTTTTAACCCATGAAACTCCATAAAGACAAGGATTACTTCTGTGAGTCAACTCATGTCAACGCGGGCAACTAGATGCAGAGATGTCAGTAAAGAATGCAAAATTAAGGAACTCATGCAGAATCTTGTACTTCGTGTGTGAAAGGAAAAGGAGGCAGATGCTGAAAGGAGGCAGAGAGGGCTACATCACTGTCACACCAAGAAAGACCTGAGGCCTATGAGCCACATGCAGTCAGCATTTCAAGGCCAAGGACAGGATGGTTGCTTGGCAACTGCTGTTCTGCCTTTATACCGCTTAAGTAGCACGTGTTCTTTAGTGAGCTCATTTCCCATCCTTTCTCCTGTCTACAGACCAACCATCTAGAAATCATGCTCTGCAACAACTCTAACAATAGTAGGGCAAAAATCACTTTTATATGATCCTTGAGTCAAGCAGAATAGAGTAGGAGTCTTCATTCACTTATGTGAGGAATCTATGACAGAATCCATTCTGGAAATGTGTTGTGTTCAGTTCTGGTCACAGTAGTTTATGCGAGAGGAATAGTGACAAACTGATAGAGGAAGGTGAGGAGTTGTTAAAAATATTTTAAATATGAGAAATGTCTGAGAAAGTAGTGTGTGTGTATATATATATACGTGTGCACATGAACACATTTAATCTTTAAAAATGTTATGATGAAATGCAATATGTCAAGAATTCTAAGATGCACATATCTTCACATTTTAACATCTGAGATGATTCAAAGAGCAGTGACTCAGATTAATAAGTAGAAAACCAGTATCACTGCAGCCTCTTGTGTAGCTCATCTGGGTTACATACCACTCTGACCTCCTGAGATAACCACTACCTTCATTTTTTTATTTACCATTCCATTTCTTTCTACTATAATCATATTTCATATGTAGGTATCTTTACCAATACAGTCTTTATGATTTATGCTTCTGAGACTTTGTAATTGGTATACTACAAAGTCTTCTGTAAATTGCACTTGACATTGTTTCTGAGATTCGTCCATGTTGTTTATGGTTTAATCATTTGAACTATCATTCAGTAGTAATGTACCAAATTTATCCATTTTCTACTGAAGACATTTGGGTTGCTTCTAGATTTTTGGCTACTATAGACAATACTGCAGTAAACATTCTTGTACATGTTAAAACCTATTAGTTTATAGATCTTTAATAGGTTCAGGACATAATTCCTTGTATTATGTGTACTACATAGATCTTCCAGTTTATGGGTGTCTTTTTTACTTTATTATACCATTTTTATTAATAGGAGTTTGTTACCCAAATATATATCAATCTTTGTTTTATATTGTATGTATGTGTATATTTTGTCTTAAAAAAAAGTTTTGCTACCCCCAAAATCAGAAAGACATTCTCTAATATTTTCTTTGACATTTTTACATACTTTTCAAATTTAAAATTTTAATCCAACTGAAATTACTTTTTGATTTGTGAGATATGGCTCCAATTTCACGTTTTGCCACATGAATAGCCAAGTGTCCGAGCACATCTGTAAACAGTCCATCTTTCCTTCTCTGATCTCCCCTGCCACACTGGCAAGTGTCTTTTCCACATCTGCATGAACCTATTTCTGACCCCTCTAATCTGCTCCATTATTCTTCACTGATGCTACAATGCCATCATCACTGATGTTTTATAGTAAATATTCACCTGGTAAGGCAATTTCCTTTAATTTATTATTTGAGAGAGTTTTGGACGTTCTTGGACTTTGCTTTTGCACACATATTTTAGAAATAGCTTGTACAAGTCCTCAAAAAAAACTTTGGTGGGATTTTTGTCGGAACCACTTTGAATTTATAAATCTATTTAAATGAAAACTGTCACCTTTATGGTATTGAATCTTCCTGTACATGAACACAGTATATTTCTTAATTCAGATCTTTTTACTATCTCTCAGTAAAGTTGCATAAGTATCTGCACAATGGTCCTGCACATTTTTCATGGCATTTATTTTAGGATGACTAGTTTTGGCAGTAATAAATTATACCTTTTATACAATGATATTTTCTGTCTCTGCTGTATAAAATGTAATTTTTTGCATAAAGATATCTAGAAACCTTACTGAAACCTCATATTTTATTTGAAAGTCATTATGGATTTTCTATGTAGACAATCATAACTTCTATAAATGATGACATTTATTTCTTCCTTTCCAATTCTTATAACCTTAATTTCTTTTTCTCATCTTAATGCACTGGATGAGACCATGAATTCAATGTCGAAAAGAAAACAATGAACATCTTTGACCTTTTCCTAATTATGAATGAAAATGTTTCTAAAATCTCAGCAGTAACAATAATGCTAGTGCTATTTTGGGAGGATACACCCCAGATTTGAAAAGTTCTTTTCTATTGCTAGTTTGCTAAGACTTTATGAAGGGTGCTGAATTTTACTGGATGTTTTTATGCCTCTAACAAAATGACTGTATAATTCTTCTCTATTAAATCAATACACTAAATTAATGAGAAGATTTTCTACTTACAAACCAACACTGCAATTCCTGGGATGAACCTAAAATGAATTGATTTGATTTGCCAATTTGTTTCAGGTTTGTTTTTTTAATCACCATTCATGAGTAAGATTTGTCTTCCATTTTCCTTGTTTGTAATGTATAAAAAACTTATTAGTAGCTTCATAAAATGTATTATGAGGAAGAATCGCATGCATCATATAAAAAGTAAAAGTCACCCCACTATTACGGTACTTTGCACATAGCATTCGTGTTTACCCAAATTTATTGATTAAATAAAGTGGGGTTAGGATCAGTTGCCAAGGATCTCAATGATACTGAGTGGCATCGTTGAAACCTGAGAATCTTAGGAATTGATTCGCTTTTAACAAGCTAGATAAAGTAACTCAGAGACTACTGTATAGGCCCTATGGTTCCCGGATTTGGGTTTTAGAGCTTTATAATTAAAACAAATATAGGGGGAGAGACTTCCAGTAGGAACATGGTTGAGTAAATCAGTATCTTTTCTCTTCTCCTCCTACAAGTCATATGAAAGCCAACAAGGAGAAGGGGGCGGGGGGGGGACACAAACTTTGTTTTCAGTAAAACTAGAAAACAGTTATTATCCATACAATTCAAAATTTGTGTGAGGATTTCAAAATGAGCTTAGACTGGACAAAACCAAGCAGAAATGTATAGAGGAAAAATCATAAAAATGGCTAAGTGTTTCAGAGCCAAGAAAAAATATACTTCCTGAAGATAAGAGGTCTCACTCTGATGTGCAAACCTATATAGATGTTTTTATTAATGGGAGTTAGAACTGGGGTTAGCAGAAATGCTTGAAATCTCTCTGGACACAGTTTGGCCGAGAAGGAAAGGATAAAAGACCAAATAAAGAATAACACGGAAGAGCCATTCTAGCATAAAACAGTTTGTCTGTGTGGTAGAGCAGGAGAAAAGGTTCAGGATATGAAGTCTACACACACATGCTACCCCTACACAGATGCGCACGCACACATGCATGCACACACCTACTCATACACACACATGCATATGTGCATGTACCTACACACCCATCAACCTTCAGCAAAATACAGTCCCAGAAAAATGTATTTGGATGAGTTATAAGAAAAAGTCACTAGAAAAGCATTGAATCAAAGAGTATTAAAAAAGTATACGGGGAAAAACAGAAAACTTAGAACAAAGAATATTTCTCACTAAAAAATGTTGCTATGCAACAAATAAAAATCATGTCCAAATATTTCATATGAATTTAAAAGAACTTAATAAGGAGTACCTTCAATGAAGAAATACAGGAAGTCAAACAAGAGACAGTAAGGTAACAGAGGATGAAATTAAAGTAGCAGAACTCAGAAAACAAATAAGAAAAAATGAAAACTATCAGAGAAATAAAAATGAAATTTGAATGAGTACATGGGAGAAGTGATACTTCTGAAGAAAGCACAAGTGACACAGATGATATCTGAAAAGTAAACAGTGTAAAGTGGAAATAGATAAGGAAGATTATACACACACACAATGATAGCTAAACAAGATAGACAAAGGTGACCCAATTTATACATTGAGTCCTACAGAGAACAAATAAAGGTATATATCATATAAAGGTATACGGACACTTCAAACTATGTAAAGACCAGCTATTTTTATTAAAATATCAAAAGACTTCAAAAAAATAAAAGGTATAATTCTTGAAATAAACGGAAACTTGGTACATTATGTGTTGGAAAAATTGCCTCTCAACATTCAACCCTGAGACATGAAATAAAGCACAGAGACTCCACAGAGTAAAAAGCTCATAAAATAAACCATGAAAGAAAATATAATGTAAAATATATTGACAGAACTAACACAAAATAAAACTCTAATAACAAACAAAAAGGAGTTTACATGTATACAAGATATGGCTCAGAAAGGTTAAAAATAAAAAGGATGAATAAAGGAGAATTGGGCAATGCAAGCATATCAATCAAAAAGCAGAGTTTACAATCTTAATAGCAAACAAAGTGGGATTTAGGTTTAAAAAAAGAAGACAAAGACGAGAACTCTATAATGCTTATGAAGATACGAGATTATGAGTATCCATGTATCAAATAATAAAGCAATAATATTCATAACCAGAAAATCAAGAATAAAACCAATGACCCAATAGAAAACCAGGCAAAGTATATAAAGTGTTAACAGAAAAGGAAATACAAATGGCTCTTAAACATAGGAAAATCCGTACATCCTCATTCATAGTAATATAAATGCAATTTAAAACTGTACAGGGACTTCTCTGGTGGCACAGTGGTTAAGAATCCACCTGCGGGGACACGGGTTCAAGCCCCAGTCTGGGAAGATCCCACATGCCGCAGAGCAACTAAGCCCCTGCGCCACAACTACTGAGCCTGTGCTCTAGGGCCTGCGAGCCACAACTACTGAGCCCGCGTGCCACAACTACTGAAGCCCATGTGCCTAGAGCCCACGCTCAGCAACAGAAGCTGCCTCAATGAGAAGACTGCACACCACAACGAAGAGGAGCCTCCACTCACCACAACTAAAGAGGGCCCACGCGCAGCAACGAAGTCCCAAAGCAGCCAAAAATAAATAAATAAATTTTTTAAAAAAACTGTACAGATAAACCATTTTTCACCTATTAGGTTGGTAATAATCCAAAAGATTCACTGTGGAGCTGTCGGAAGATAGGTACTTTCATACATTGCTGGTGTGGGAGTGAAAATCGGTATAACCTTCCTACCTCACTGCTCTACAAAGGACAATCTGTCAACATCATCAAAACTACCTTCACATTTATCCTCAGACCCAGCAATTCAGCTTCAGGGAATTTGTCCTATAGATATAAACTTGCATAAGTGTTAAGTGACAAATATGCCTGGTTATTCACTGCAGCACTGTTTACAGTAGCAGAAGATTGGAAACAGTCCTAGATCCATTAATAGAAGACTGCTTAAATAAATAGTTTATTCCTACTTTGAATTCTATGCTACCATTAAGAAAGAATAAAAGATACTTCTATGTACCGATATAGACAAAAAAAAAAAAACCTCTAGTATAATATGTTTATGCGCAAGAGCAAGGGGCAGAGCAGTGAATGTTTTGTCTAAAATAGGCTGGGAGAGAGGTAAAATAATTATATATATACATACACACATATATACACACACACATATATGCATAAAGAATCACAAAAATAGTAAGAAATCATAACAGAAGTAGGTGGGGTTCAAGGGAACCATTTACTTTTTCCTTTTTATTTTTAATTGTTTAACCATGTGAATTTATTACCCATGTAAAAATTAACTTAAAATATGATAAATATGAAGGGGAGATGGTCACAGTCCTGCCAGGTTTATATTTTTCCAAGAAATGACATTTTAAAAAACTCCCACCATCCATTATAACTATTACATCACAAAAGAAAAGGCCTCTTGAAACAAACAAAAAGCAATAAAGAATATCATTTTTAAGGAAAGTCTTTTAAACTGAGCACATAGTCATCTTTTTCGCAGGTCACCGTAGACCCGTGAACACTTCATCGCTACCCAGCACTGGCCATACAGAAGGAGGCAGAAACCACTAGCAGAGGTGGCGGGAATGAGGGAGCCCATGAGCCAGGAACAGATCCAAGACTTCCTCTGGAACCAGCTGGAAAAACTCTCCTGTAATAAGATTCCATGATTCTTATGCATACATATATACAGCTATTTGTACCTTACCACCTCCTGAAAATTTTTAAATGATCAAAAAGACTAAAATCATCAAAACAAAAGTAAGAAACTAAGTATCAATAGCAATTACAGTCCAAAAGCTAACCCCGCAAGTGGAGACTGAGGTTCTGGGTGAGCAGGAAAACGGGCCCTCCCAGAAGACCTCTCTCATCCAGGGTAAGCATTCAGGCTGCTGCCTGGCTACAGAGAACCCTGTTGGCCCCAGGCTGTAGAGCAGTGCATGCGTTCTGGGTGATGACCAGTGAAGGACACTTTCTTAGATCTGTGAGCTGATGCTGGACTCTCCTATCCTATCCCTCGTCTCCATAGCTGTTTCTCAGAATGATGGGCCAAAAGGTACGGATTCAGTTTCCCTATCACGTGCAGTTAGGTAGAAATGATTAAGGAGGGTGTTATTAACATGTAATTAGAGCACAGAATCCCACTCTTAGTTTTTGAAAGGAACACTACTTACACATGTTACTGTGCAACACCAATGCCTAATGTGCCATAACAGAATAAGTAAACTGAGACAGAAATGCTGGATTGGTATCCAATAATAACAATGACAAACAACAATAATAATAATAGATAACATTTACAAAGCACTATGTGCCAAACATAGGTTGAGCTCTTTATATGCATTACTGAATCTGCACATCTCAGTGACATAGGTAATATTACCATCCCCATTTACCTCTGAGAAAACTGAGGCACAGAAAGTTGAGGCCATTTGTTTTAGGTCACATAGCTCATAGAGAATTCATGAAAACAAGGTACAGAGATCATGGTGCAGTGGAAATAGCTCTGGATTGGAAGAGACCCAAGTTCTATTTGTAATTCTAGCTCCTCGGTAAATACTTTTATTTCTCCAAGTTTGTTTATTCGTCAATAAAAAGAGAGAAACAGAATTTCTAACAGCTAAACTTTTCCAATTCTAAAATCTGATGGATCCAGTACAATTTTAGGTAATTTGGTGAATTCTACATGAATGTGAAAAACTATGTCTCAGTCCATAACCCAACCGATTTAATTCAAGGAACTATTTCTTCTACAGTACATGGCAATGTAACAGAATGTCCAGAGTTATTTTTCCTGTTGATTTAGTATTTTAGGTGGTGAGGCATCAACCAAGCTAGGGACAAAATCTCCCCTCCCTCTCTTCCTCATTCTAAGGGAGCTGCCGGCAGCTGGAGCCAGCCAACTCCCTGTAGGCCCTACTCAATCAGCCTTCCTATAGTGGGTGGGGGGTGCCTACAAGTTGGTGCTTACTGAGCTGTGCTCCCCACGAGCTCACTCTGGTGCCTACATCAAAACACAGTGATGCGGGTTCCTGCAAGCCTAGGAGTGTGTGCCATGTGATGTTGTCAACACCCCTTCCCCAGTAAGGGAGAGATGAGGATGATGCTTAGCATACGTCCCCGGAGATAAGGGATATACTTAAGCAAAGATTGGTATCTACTTCTGGTCCAAATATTTCTAAAGACAGTGGCCCAGTAGAGTATGTCATGACAGCAACACGTGAACAGACAGTGATATGATAAACCTGGAAAGAATGTGGGCTCTATCTGCCCTGCCACGTTTCCCATGGCCCTCAGATGATGCAGAAATGGTCTCCAGGGGTTCCTGAGGCTCTGTGAAAGGAACACAGACATAAGAGGGATAGGCACTCTGGGGCCACCAGGTGGCTGCAGGGGAGCTGGGCAAGGTTGGCGTGTCCCACAGCTGGAGCCAAAGGGAAACATGGCTGCTCCCTGATGGGTTGTGTCAGTGATTGAAGGAGTCAGGGTGAAAGTACCCACCAAAAGCACCCCATGAAAAGCACACACACGCCAGAGATCCCCACATTAGCAAAGCCACCAGCATCAGGCTAAACCAGAGTGAGACCCGAGATGCTTCCCTGCAGCCCACATGAGGGCAGTTATATAAGAGGATGTCTAAGAAAACATCTGCGACCCTCTTCCTCCTCTTGTTCTCAGAGCCACAGAAGTTTTAAAAATATATACAACACTCAGCTGTTACAGCTGGAATGAGCCGGTTCTTATAATCAAATGTAACAAGAAAGTTAAGGAGACACAACATAATAATATAGTTGAAAGCAATGATGAGGAAAAAAAATCCATTTCACATTTACACCCCCAAGAAGTTGAAATCTCTCAGCTTGTACAAAACATCTATGATAAAATAATTAAGAACATGGATAACAGGATGCTGTCAACAGCTCCCAAAGTTGTTTTATCCCCTTCCCACCCTTTTGTCCTTCTTTCCTAAGAACAGCTACCATCAAGCCTTTCTATTTAAAAATAAATATAACAATACTTTTGTTGCAGGACTGCTTTAAGTGTTAAACAGAATAATATAAATGTTCAATAATGGCAGGTGTTATCAGTATTTATAAATGTTCAATAATGGCAGGTGTTATCAGTATTATCATCATCTTTCCAATGGAAGCATGATTTCTACATTGCTTTACCTTTTTCTTACATGCCTTCCATTTTAGGAAAATGTATGCGCAATTTATATGTGGGCAATTAAAATCATATTTTTAAGTTCTCTAGGACAGTGGCTTTCAGAATTATTTTAGTCCTGGCATGATTTGCACAAAAGAAGTCTTGGGTGGAAATCCCATAATAAAACAGATGAAAAGCAAATCTGCTCCAGAAACAGAGGTGGCAAGTATCTTCAATATTTTAATTTAAATTTAAGGTGAATAAATCTGCTCTCAGAAAGGGAGCAAAAGTTGGGGGGAAAGGGAATCTACTAGAGATGATCGAAGAATTGTCTAACAAAATTTCTACTTTGTCTGCATTTATCTGACATTTTTTTTCTTTAGGTCCTTTTGAAAATAATAAGAACTTCAAATATACTCAAACAATACCTCAAATACATTTACAAAGTTTTTAAATTTTATAGCCCCCATGTACTATTTTATCTTGCCATCAAAACTGCCCCATGAACCAAACAGGAAAGGTGTTGTTGTTATTATTATTATTATTATTATTATTAATCCCATATTAAAGATTAGGCAATATAGCCACAATTGAGTTGGGATATTTTTAGAAATATCTGCAGATAATTATCCAAACAGTTGATTGCATTCATATTTGATCTCATAAAACTGTTTTAGGAATGACAATTCACAATAAATTACTGAATTTATTTAGGTTTATGCCAACTGAATAAAAGAGGGAAAAGTAGGATATTACTTGGATTATAAAAGATTTTTATAACTGTTCCCTTTGCCCATCTCTGAGCTGATTTTGTTTTGCAAAATCACTTACTTGCCTAATATACCCTCAGGAGCTATTCAGTTCTCCTCTTCTCCAACAGGTACTTTATTTTACTTTAGACTCAGATAAAACCAAAATCACCCTTGGAGTTGGATTTACTCTTTGTTTATGCCCCACAGGAAGCCTAGCTAGCAGGAAGTTGAGTGGTGGTTAAGAAGTGTTGATTAAAAATAAGGAGCTAATTACTTCTATGCAAACTACTTAAGTATAGTGATTTGGATACATGCAAGGAGGCTCAAGAGAAGCTGAGCCATCTGGAATCCAAAGAACTGAAGGATCTGGGGATCCAGTCCTGCTCTGCACATTCCAAGGGAGACCATTTCTGGAGTGGCCACATGATACGCTCTGCAGACCCACCCCCCAGCAAAACAGCCATAACTGGTAAAAAGCTGTGTAAAAAATAACTACTTAGGGTCCCTGAAAATTGTCCTAGTGTCATACAGCAAAGGAGGAAACATTTATTCAAGAAGATCCATGATATCTTGCTAAGAAACTGAGTGTGCAGCACTTGAATCATACCTGCTCCCTTTCTCCCCCGCCAGAGCTCTGTGTGATGGGAATTCCACTCTGGCGGGTGTGGCCAAGAAGACAAGTCGCCCTCTGCCCCAAGAGGAGCAGGCCATCAGCACATCCCATTATGCCCAGTTTCATGCTGCAGAGTCTAAATTCAGAAGCTCCCTTCCTCCACCTAGCCCCCACTCATAAGGTGGAGGTTCTACCTCAGGTGTGTTAGGTTGAGGATATAAGGGGTCCCAATGTCCCTTACCCCAGGCTGCTCACAGTGTGGAGGTTCCATGCCACGTGAGGAAAGCCAAGAAGACCAGAAGTTATGGCCCCTGCCCAGCATCCTTCTCACAAAGCAGGGTGACACTCAAAGGACAGGGCATTTGAGCCCAGCTCTGGAGATTCTGCCCAGGGGAGAGACACACCATGAGAACACAGAGCTCCAAAGCTCTCCATAAAGGAACTGTCTTTATTTGGAAGAAGTGTGGGGAAGTGCAAGCCCAAGGCTGTTTTCAGACACAAGGAAGATTTGGTGGATAAGCACTTAAGAGGAGGCTAGTACCTCCCTAAAAACTAGGAGCTAAACCCTAGGGGCTTGCTTGTTTACCAGAGAGAATCACAGAAAGAGATGGCTAAGAAAATCCCTCCTGGGGTAAGAACAAACTTTAAAGACTGGACTCAAAAATTACCCCTGCAAAGAGGCACAAATTAAATTGGATGAGATGGTGGAACAATTTATGTTGTAGGGCACTGTTGCAGACACTAGAGCAGTCATCTGACAATTAGTGAAGCCTCACATCTGACTGTGATGCTAACAGAGGAAGGCAGCCTCTGGGAAAGCCTTAAAGAAAGTGTCAGTGAAAGAGCCCTGCTAAAGCCATATTGCCCCAGGGTGAGGGTACATGCCCAAGACTGTGCCTCTGAGGAATGACATTAGAGGCTTTATAACCATCAGTGAATATCACTGAAATAGTCCAATTGAGTTGTTAAACGAATTAACAAGCAAAAAAGAAACCACTGGCAGGGACATCAGTACCCAGAGTTGCTACAATATATTATTTTAAATGCCTAGTTTTTAACCAAAAACAAGACTTGCAAAGAAAGAGAGAAGTGTGACCCACGCACAAGAAAAAAAAAACATAACAGTGAACAGAAACTATCTGTGAGAGAGCACAGATGTTAAATTTAACAAAGACTTCGAAGCAGCCATTATATACATACGTTAGGAGAACTAAAAGAAACACTTGAAGAAGAGAAAGGGGTGATGACAAAGTCTCACCAAACACAGAATATCAAAAGGAGACAGAACTTATTTAAAAAATGGAAATTCAAGAATTGAAAAGGACAATAATTGAAATGAAAAAATGTACTAAAGGGATTCAACAAAAGATTGGACTGGCAGGAGAAAGAATCAGCAAACTTGAAGACAGAGATTATGTAATCCAAAGAACAGAAAGAATAAAGAACAAAGAAAAGAAAAATGAACAGAACTTCAGAGAAATGTGCAACACTATTAAGGAAGCCAACACGTGCAATGAGAGTACCAAAAGGAGAGGAACTAGAGAAGGACCAGAAAACATATTCAAAGAACTAATGGCTAAAAACTTCCCAAATGTGATTTATAATACACACACACACATACACACACACACCCCACCCCAAGAAGCTCAACGAAAGATAAAGGCAAGGAGAAAATCTTGAAAACAGCAAGAGAAAAACAACTCATTTTGTACTAAGGAGCCCCAACAGATTAATAGCTGACTTATCAGATACAACAGAGGCCAGAAGGCAGCACAATGCCATATTCAAAGTGCTGAAAGGAAAAAAAAAAACTATTAAGCGAAAATCTTATTTCCAGAAAGAGTGTCCTTCAAAAATTAAGGTGAAATAAAGATATTCTCAGACAAACAGAAAAAGAGAATCTGTTGCTATCAGGCCCTCCTTGCAAGAACATTAAATATTCAGGCTAAAAGTTATCTCAGACAGTAATTGGAATACACACACAAAGAAGTGAAGAGCATCAGTGAATGTAATTACGTAAGACACTTTAAATTCATATTTCTTCCCCCTTCTTTTAACTGATTTAAATATATATGGTATACAACAATATGGATTGTATTGTTAAGCCTATACATATATAAAGGTAGTATATTTGACAATAATAGCACAAAGAAGATAGATGAAAACAAAGGTTTATCAGAATAAGAAAAATGACACCATATGGTAACTTGAATCCACAGGAACAAATGAAAAGACCAGCAATGATAAATAAGAAAATTATTATAACAAACTATAAATATATACTTGCTCCCCTAGCCTCTTTCAGCTTCTTTAAAAGACATGAAACTATAAAAAGTAACAATTATAACAATGTATTGTTAGGTTTGTAACATATATAGATGTAGTAGGTATAAAAGTTATAGCACAAGAGGAAAAAAAGGAACTTTACAGAACTATAAAGGAGTAACATTCCTATATCTCACTGGAATTTAGTATATATCTGAAATAGATTCTGATGAGTTAAGATGTATATTGAAAAAATTGGTGATGTAGGAGCCCCAGCCACTGCTTCCCCACAAAGATCAACAATCAGACATCTATCCACAAACAAAAACAGCTCTGAGAGCGCTCTGGAGTCCACTTAAACTTCAGCAACACAGTGGAACAAAAATACCTGAAAATAACTGCAGAAGAGAAGGAAGACAGCTTCATTTTGCCTGCAGCATCCCATCCCCAAGCTGGCACTGCTCAGCACCAGGAGGGAACTTCCCAGCTAGAAAGAGTTCCCCTTGCCAGGAAGGAAGAGTGGAGTGAGTGACCAGTCTCCCTGGCATAATATACATTGTAAAAGTAATCTGATCAACAAATGGTCCTGGGACAAGTGGATATCCACATGCAAAAGAATGAATTTGGACCTCTACCTCACACTATATGCAAAAACTAATTCAAAATGGATTCACACATAAACAAAAGAGCTAAAGCATAAAAATCTTAGAAGAAAGCATAGGGGTAAATCTTCATGACCTAAAATTTCAATGGATTCTTCTATATGAAACCAAAAGATGATATAAAGTCTATCTTGTTTTAAATTAGTATAGGCACTCCCCTTTCTTTTGGTTACTATTTGTACGGACTATCTCTTTCCAACCTTTCATACTCAACCTATCTGTTTCTTGTACACAGCATATAGCTGGACCATGGTTTTTTATTCATTCTGCCAATCTCTGTCTTTTGACTGGAGAATTTAATCCATTTACACTTAAAATAATTACAGGTAAGAAGGGACTTGATTCTGTTATTTTGTTATTTGTTTTCTCTATGTCTTATGGCTTTTTGCCCCTCACCTTTTGAATCACGGTCTCCTTTTATGTTTAGTTTTTGCAGTAAAACATTTTAATTCCTTTCTTATTTCCTTTTATGTATGTTCTATAGCTATTTTCTCTGTAGTTACCATGCTGATTATACTTAATATCAAAAAATTTTAACACTCTAATTTGAATTCATACCATCTTAACTTCAATAACATACAAAACTCTGCTCCTATACAGCACCATCCCCATACTCTTCCAATTACTGATGTCACAAAATTACATCTCTATACATTGTGTGTCCAAAAACATAGACTAGTAATTGTTCTTCTTTATGCATTAGTCTCTTAGATTAAGTAGAAAACAAAATGTGGAGTTACAAACTAAAGTTTCAATAATACTAGCTTTCAGACTATTTTTTAATGTATTAGTCTCTTAAATCATGTAGAAAACAAAAAGTGGAGTTACCAACCATTGTTACAACATTAGCTTTTATAATTGCCTATGCATTTACCTTTACGGAGATCTTCATTTCTTTACATAGCATGAGTTACCATCCAGGGTCCTTCCATTTCAACCTTCAGGACTCCCTTCAGAATTTCTTCCAGGGAAGATCTAGTGTTAAGAAACTCCCTCAGCTTTTTTTTTTTTTTTTTTTTTTTTGGATCTTATAAGAGTTGGGTTTTTTTTAACATCTTCACTGGAGCACAATTGCTCCACAATGGTGTGCTAGCTTCCGCCCCACAACAAAGCGAATCAGCTACACATACACACACATCCCCACGTCTCCTCCCTCCCGCACCCCGCCACCCTCCAGGCGGCCACAAAGCACCGAGCAGATCTTCCCGCGCCACGTGGCCGCCCCCCACCTGCCATCCACTTCACACCCAGCAGTATCCGTAAGTCCATGCCACTCTCCTACTTCGTCCCAGCCCACTCTTCCCCTCCCCATGTACCCAAGTCCACCCTCCACATCCGCGTCTCCACTCCTGCCCTGCCCCTAGCTTCCTCAGAACCACTCCTTCTGTTTTTTTTTAGATTCCATACACACGCATCAGCATAGGGCACCTGCCCCTCTCTCTCCGACCTACCTCACCCTGCACGACAGACTCTAGGTCCACCACCCCACCACAAACAACTCAACTTCGTTTCCCCTCATGGCTGAGCAATATTCCATTGCACACATGCGCCACATCTTCTTCATCCATTCCTCTGTCGATGGACACCCAGGTTGCCTCCATGTCCTGGCCACTGCAAACAGAGCTGCAATGAACACTGTGGCACATGACTCCCCCCAAACCATGGTTCTCTCAGGGTACACGCCCAGCAGAGGGATTGCTGGGTCGCACCCTAGCCCTACTTCCAGTTTCTGAAGGAACCTCCATCTTGTTCTCCATAGTGGCTGTATCAATTTACATTCCCACCAACAGTGCAAGAGGGTTCACTCTTCTCCACACCCTCTCCAGCATCCATTGCCTGCAGATCCTTTGATGACGGCCACTCTGATCCCTCAGCTTTTATTTATCTGGGAATATCTTAATTTCTTCCTCACTTCTGAAGGTCAGTTTTGCTGGATATGGGATCTTTGATCAATAGGGTTTTGGTTTTTTTGTTGGTTTTTTTTTTTTTTTTCCTTTCAGCACTTTGAATCTGGCAGCCTTCTGGCCTCCACACTTCTCGATGAAGAACCTGCTGATATTCTTATTGTGATTTTAGCTCCATTTGTTACTGTCCAATTTACTGTCTTCATGAAAAAGTTAATCACCAAATAGGTGACAGAAAGAGTAAGTGGTATTTGGCCAACTAGAAGTAAAGTGAGAACTCTGAGCTAAATTCTTATGCTAATTAGTGGTCAAGGAAAATGTTCTCACATAAGAAATAAACCCTGTTAACTGATCATTTACATCACATTTGGCACAGATCACAGCCCCTAAAGATGGTTATACCTCAGTCAGGGTTGTAAAGACCATGAAAATACACAGGCTGCAGCACTTGGCTCCCCTACATTGATTAGACAAGACCTGCAACTGACCTCCCATGCTCTGATGCCAGACAGGGTATTAAGTAGATGCTCCAAACTACATATGCCAACATCTATCCTAGAAACATCACTCTCCATAGGTCACCACATGTCTCACTCTAAGCCTGGTCCACAATCCTTCCAAGCACAGAATACAGTAACTGCTCAGAAGAATGGGTCTCTGGAGCACGTGGTACTCAGGATTATGAAACAGCAGGTGGGCTGGCTGCTGTGAATGTGCCCACATATTTAGAGGAGCAAAGCCAATCAGTCACAATCTCTGATGGTCACATTTGCCAAACCTCTGATGTGGCATGTATTGCTTCCAGCCAGCACTTGGGGAATAGCTGAAATGATTAAAACTAATGGTAAGTACTACTCCCAGTACTTTCTAAATATACCATAAGGCTGGAAACATTGTTCTTTTATTTTTTTCTGTCATCAGCTTTCTTTGTTACCTAAAAGAAGTAGAGGCACCCAGCACAACTTTCAGCTGCTTGTTTCAGATTAGAAGGGAATCATCGCCACTCTCGTATCACAAGCTCCAAAAAGAGGGCCTCTGTGCTCCCCTTCTCTCCACACACAATGACGAGGACATCGATGAGAGAATTAATGCAAATGAAATGGTCTACAGGTAAGGTAGCATCAACTGTTCTGGGGTGAAATTGCCTGAAGTTTAGAGACCTGCTCTTCCTCCAAGATCTCTGCATCAGTGCAGTCAGCCCTCTGTAGCTGCAGGTTCTGCATGCATGGATTCAACCAAATGTGGCTCAAAAATATTCTAAAAAAAAATTCCAAGTATTCAAAGAAGCAAAACTTGAATTTGCCATGCAGGCAACTATTTACATAGCATTTACATTGTACTAGGTATTATAAGTAATCTAGAGATGATTTAAAGTATACAGGAGGATGTATACTCATCTACTTTATTGCAGAGGCTCCAGACCACTGCCATAAAGTGAATATCGCAACAAAGCAAGTCACACACATTTTTTGGTTTCTCAGTTCTTATAAAAGTTACATGTACAGTATACTGTAGTCTACTAAGTGTGCAACAGCATTATGTCTAAAAAAACAAAGTACATACCTTAATTAAAATTACTATTAAAAAATGCCAATTACAATAGTAACATCAAAGATCACTGATCACAAACCACCATAACAAATACAGTAATAATATAAAAGTTTGAAATATTTCAAGAATTATCAAAATGTGACACAGAGACATGAAGTGAGCAAATGCTGTTGGAAAAATGGTGTTGATGCAGGGTCGCCACAAACCTTTAACTTGTAAAGAACACAATGTCTGTGAAGCTCAATAAAGCAACAGCACGATAAAATGAGGTATGCCTAAATACGCAGATACTGTGCCATCTTACACAAGGGACTTGAGCATCACAGGTCTCGGTACCTGTGGAGGGTCCTGGAGCCAATCTCCCATGGACATAGAGGGACAACAGCACAGAAGACTTTCCCCTCTGCACTCTGCAAAGGTAGTGAAGGACACCCTCTGCTAGGCAGGGCAACACTGCCGCTCCCAGCTGCCAGCAGACCTGAACCTTACCGAGCTACAAGGGCAGAATGGATTGAAGACCACTGACTTGACAGCAGCTATGAATACCTCAGGACTGTACTGAAATCAACCTGTAAAGCACCACTGTTATGTTTAAATTTGATACGGAAATAAAACTCTGATGAGGCAGCTCCGAGAAATTCCCAGTGTCTGTGTTTTTCCCTCACTGAAGCCTTTGACCTCAGTCTTGCTTCAGACCCTGATCCAGATAGAGGGAGCATCTCCCCAGAGTAAGTTTCTTCCCCAGCCCCAGGAAAGATAAAAACTTCTTTCCCTTCTCCCAGAGTTCTTGCTTCATTATAAATTTCCAGGAGTCTTTAGTCACTCATTTTCATCAACACATCAAATAAAATAACTTCTGAGCCAATGGTGAGGACTATACAGCCATATTTGCAGGCAGAGATATTTTGACTGGAAAGAATCAAATTAAGCACCATTAAAATTTCACATATTTTTTAAATATTAAAAATACACCTAAAAGGGAAACACTATGATTCAAAGCACATTAGGCAAATACTATAAATAAAATCCTTAATACCACTGAAAATAGCCAGGCTGGGATGATAAAATGAATAAAGGATGAGTAGAGGTTCCCACGAAAGCCAAAGGTCACCACTGATTTGCAATGAACAACCTAAGATAGCTGAATCTTTTTGCGAATGAAGAAACTGAGATTCAGAAAGATAAAGTGACTGCCTGGTATCAGCTATATCACATAGCTATACAATTTCATCCTAGATAATAATCTAGACAGCTGATGCATGTACATATTTGCCTTCTTGCATATTTCTCTTCTCAAGAGAACCTACTATAGGACAGGTATTTATCAGGTTTTATATTATTCTCTAGTCCAAATCTATTAAGTAGCTACTGGTATTCCCATTACATAGATGATCACGAGCAAAGTTAGGTAATCTGCTTAAAGTAACAAACTTTAAATTTGTTACTTTAAGCAGATTACTTGTTAGTGGGGGAGCTGAGAGTCAGACCCAGGTCTGTCTAACACAGAGTTTGTGACCTATTTCCTAAACCATATTTCCTTGCTAACCAGCAAGTTTGTGGTTAACTGCTTCATGTCCAAATTGATTAGGAACTCTGGGTTTGAATCAAACATTACCGAGCCGTCTCACCTTCAGACACGGGGGAGAAAACTCCTGACCAAGCACACTCAAGCTTTCTCCCTGGTTCAATCCACAGGGCACCCCAGAAGCAGAATTTGCTAAGACCACAGACACAGAGCTGTCAAGCCTGACTCCCTGAATTTGGAAGAGTATATGGTCTAGTCAATCATTCTACAACTATTTACGGTGGGAAGTTGGTGCCACAAAATATTTCCCTAGGAGAGCCAGAGATGGATTTAGTCTTCTAACACTACAGCTGAAAGCGATTGGAGGGATGATCCAGTCATTAGAGTTGTTCTCTGATGGGGCCATGAGGGAGTTTAGCCGCTTCATTCCAGCACACTCCCACTCTGAGATGTTTTTAGTATCTACTCCTAAAGTTAACATGCAGTCCCCAAAGTCATAGTCTTTTGTAAAAGGCACGCTCTTCAGAGAACATTCATTTCCTGGTATCTAAGAGAAATATTTATGTTCCCAACGAGGCACAAACAGATATAATCTCTGGAAGCATTTTCACAAGAATTTAAACACTAGAAACAATACAAATACCCACCAATAGAACTGTTACATGAATTATTAGACAGCCATACTATAGAATATTCTTTTTAAAGTGTCAGGTAAATTTGTATAGTTACCTGAAAATATTTCCAATGTTAAGTGAAAATGTAAGTTACCAAAAAAAAAAAAAAATGTATATACCATATGATCCCCTCTACACAAACAACACAAAAATGAAGCCTGTATACTTGTGCACAGTTAGCCCTCCATACATGGGTTCCACATCTGCAGATTCAACCAACCACGGATCAAAAATAATAGGAAAAAAAATTCCAGAAAGTAACAAAAAGCAAACCTTGAATTTGCTGTGCACTGGCAACCATTTACACAGCATTTACATTGTATTTACAGCTATTTACAAGCATTTACATGTATAGGTATTATAAGTAATATAGAGATGATTTAAAGTATACAGGAGGCTATGTGTAGGTTATTTGCAAACACTACACCAAAGGGACTTGAGCATCCACAGATTTTGGTATCCATGGGGGGTCCTGGATTGGCGGATGCTCTGTCCTCTACCTTCTCTCTCACACAAAGTTGAGTCAGGCACCACGGGAAAGCCTATTTTTTCTTGAATAGTTCAGGTAGAACAGGAGTCACAGATGTAACCAAGGCAAGCCTTACTCAATAAACAATCCCAAATCATCATTTAATTGGTCATAAATCTGTAGCTGCCTCTGAGCACACAGCTCATCCACCCTCCCCCCTCCAACTAGTTCTTTCAAGAATAAAGTTATTTGTACTTTACATGGTCCTACTTAGGACATGAGGATAAGCTCATTTTTAGTGGTAGGGGAGATAGTTACATGATTGAAGCAGAAGTATGTCTTGCTTCCTTTCCCCCTCCACCCCACAGAAATCTCTGTATTATGTTGGGCATCCAAAGAGAATTCTACATAGATATTTAGCACCCACCTTTTCGGGATGTCTAGCATCTGCACTCTCTTCCCACATTTGGGAAATGCCCAGAATTCTCCACTACCTGGAGGAAGCAGCCTGCTTCCTATCATAGAAGGTGGACGCTAAAGTACAATTAGTTAATAAACTTAGCTCCAAATCCTGGAACTCTGGATGATGTCCATTTTCCCACTAACTCTGTCATGTTACCATCTCAATCTTTTACAACCTACGGATTAAAATATGAAGTTGAAATCATCAACACACCCTTTATAAAACAGTAGGAGAAGGGGAGTGGAAATAAGAAGTAATTCAAATACACAAATATGTATGTGCTTCAGCGAGAAATAATTTATGTATATGTTGCAATCCTCATTTCTGCACTTGGTCACAAGGCCATACTGGTTTACTGACTCCTCTATTTTACCAATTCCATTCTCCCCTTGTGTTTAGCCAAACCTCCAGCTAGTTCAGATTCTTTATTATGTATGGTGACCTCTTTAGGTAAGGAATCTGAACCACCACGAGTATTTAACCTAGATTGGGTTGTTGTCAAAAATCCATTAATTCTTACTACTTGACTGGGTAGGATAGGAACTGGTAGATTACCTGGAGTTCTGTTCAAATTCCTCTCTTCCATTAAGAGTATCAGCCTTTTTTTCTCTTGACAATCAGAATCAGTCACACCAAAATCCCCGTCTCTTTTTTTGTTGCCCATGTGTTAACTGGCAAGAGGAACCGGAAATGATCAGGGGGCATCCTCAAGTTCCAACTCAAGGGAGCTACTGTTATGTTCCCTGGTGGAAATATCTTTATAATCAAAGAGAATAAGGCTATTCAGCTCATGTGAAGCCTCCATCCCTGCCGTCATGTGCTCTTTGTTCAGGATCCCATTAAGAGTATTAGAAAGATTAGGGAACGTACATTCACAAAGCCAGACATTTTGGCTCCCCGATTAGCACTAGAGTGCTTTTGGGAGAACATTCACATGGAACACAAATGCTTACACTCTGGCCCTTTTCAAAACCTTGACCTTCCTAACTCTCCCCCAAGCATCCTTGTCACTCGGCCTCCAATCTTGTTCCATATTCCTATCTCCCAGAACCATTAGTGATAATCAGTGATTGACTGTAGGTCCTTAATTTAAGTAATCTCTCCTTCCAGGCAAAATACTTTAACATACACTGGGAGGATTTTCACTTTTTCCTATGTTTCAGTGTCATCCCAATTGGGTCTGTAATTCTACAGAAGCCAGCTTTTAAGAGTTCACATATCATGCAGGGTCTTTTACAGGTAAGGTTAAATTTTCTTTTCTCTTCAGTCAACTGGTTACAGAGAAGAGTAAATTGCTGAATAACTATCTGTGATGTTATTACAGGGTTTTTTCCTCAATGGTACCTTGTCTTCCCTTTACTCAAGATATTCTGGGCCTTTGAAATGACTTAGGTTTGGGAATTGCGTGAAGAGCTATAACTATCATGGTGGTTCAAGTCAGCTCTCTGTGCACCAGATCACATTTGACGTGTACAAATCCCATTTTTGGTTTGTGAGCTGCCTCATCGCATTGGTTCCAGAGACCTCCAGAGCACTGAAGTGCTGCTAAGACCAATCAACACGCTTGACCCGGCACACTGAATCAAATCAAAATTACATTCTGTTCTAAGTCTGACATCTGCAAATACATTTACAACATATTCCTCATGCTTTACCATATGGCGTATGGATATGTAAGTCTTCTCCTCCTGGGTTAGAGTTTGTCTAACTCTCCTGGCTATGCTGCTGTACACCTCTAGTCATTGGTATGCTGGTAAGAGAGCATGCTATAAACTGACTGTGCCTTTCAGCATAGCATGACTCTTCAAAAAATGTAGATACAGCTAATAGATGGGGAAACTGGATTCTTGGCTGAGAAGGATAAGCAGAGGTTGAGGTAATCCAAGTCTCATGATTCCTCCCTTATTTTCTGTTCCACATCATGGGTCCTCAGTATTTCTCAATCAATACTTGAACTCCTACATAAGTGACCTGGCAAAGCCGATAAATCAGCAGCTTTTAATTTTGCAGTCTGAATAAACCCGTATAGGTTTTATTTATTTATTTAACCCCAGTGGCCTTAAGAGTTGAGATTTTTTTTGTTGCTCCTGTTTTTTTTTTAAGCACAGTCATTGAAAGTCACTGTTTTTAAGTCAAAGATAGATGCACATTTAGATACAAGTCTACCATTCTCTTTCTTAAGCTGTTGAGAGACTGAATAGAATTCTGAAGCACAATCTGCCACAACCAGTCCAGGAAGTCAAACCATAATCTATGCAGCAACTGGCCCAAAGCAGCCAGCACTTGATTAATAACTGAGAACTTCTCTAACATTTGCCCCAGCCTTCAATTGACACTTTATTCCACATAAATACTGGTGATATTTTAACTAGTTTTTTGGCCACTGAGTGCCATAGCAGTCAGATTCCCATCCCCAAATACTGGCTGGATTTTCACTGCCTTCAGCCCCAAGCAGGTCAGATAATCTCAAATTGCCTGACTGTCCTTAAAGTCTATTTACTGCCTGCAACTATTTCTGTATCTGTCAAGTTTCTGTCTCTAGCTGAGAAGAGAAAAATGAAATGAAATTACAAAGAGAACACGGAACAGCTTTCAACCAACTAAAGAACCAGGCTTAGAAAACTGGTAGAAATGAAGGTTAGGAGCAATCAACATTACACTTCCTACTCCTCCCGCTTTCCCTCAAGAAAAGACTGATCACTGAGGACACCACTCCTGCCCACCACTGTCACCACTGGCAATGGATACAGGATGCCACAGCTGAACCACTGCCTCCAGTGACTACGGAAACACACCGCTGTTGTGACTGCTGCTGTTTCCTACACCCAGAAAGGATTCTCTATGGCCCCTCCTTCTATGTACAGCCCTTGATTCAAGAACTAAGGCTGATGCTTCCCACTGGAAAATCAGTACTCTTTACACGCCCATGCTCAGACTACAAGGGAATAGAAAATCCACAGCCGGGATTTTCAGCTTTCATTGGGGTAGGCTCTATTTGCTTCCCATACAGACTTATAAGGAAATTTTCTAACTTAAGAGTTTAAATGCCAGATAAACAGAAAAAAATGACAAATGTCAATTACAAGGAATGGGGGAGAGGCAGTCACTTGATTTCTTGTGTTAGGGAAGTCAAGGATCACATGAACCAGAACTAGAACTGAATCCCATCAATATCGAGTAGCATGAGGCTCTGAACACCTGCTAACGTTATCCTTGGGGAGAGAAAGAAATAGATGTATAATTACCGTTATTTTTTAAACAGTATTTTTTTACTGCACTGTGCTTATGGTTAAAGTTATATAATTAAGAGTTTGATGACATTTGATGACAAAAAAAGGGACATTCTGGCCTATTTTACTTGGGTTTTATTTCTCGGTCTGAAAGAGAGAAATGCATTTGATTGCAAGTGATTGATCTGGTAGTTCCCTTTTTGTGTCTTTTTGCTCTTTGTTCTTCTATATATTATGTCTGCAAGTAGGGCATATTTTTAAAACTTACTGTTCCCACACTTTTAAAAAAACTTTATACCATTTCTTTTTTAGTCATGAGAGAAGTCGATTTTCTCCTAAGGAATTTTCAATTACTGTCGCAGCTGAGTCAGAGAACCTGCCTTTCATTTGTCTCCCTGACAAGCAATGCTCCTTATAGAGAAATCTTTCTCAGATCTTTTCCATCTCAGAACAAAGGGCATTTGGGGAGCAGCTTACTCAAAGTATATTCTCCATTCACGGAAGAAAAATACACCGTCTTCCTAGTTTTACATCTCTGATATTTCTAGTTTTCCCTTTAGTGCTGTAAGCCTTGCTCTTGCAAATATCTGTGCACACCTCTAATTTTCTCATTATAATACCTTGTATTTATATAATGCTCCACATTACCGCAATTTTACAGACAAAGAAGCAGACATCCAACAGGATTAAATAACTTGCCCTAGCAAACAATAACCTTGCAAACAGCATGGGGCATAATCAGGATTCAAGGGCAGGTTCGCCTACCCCACGTTCCCGTGCTTGCCAGTCTGTTCAGGCCTGACATACGTACACGCTCAGTAGATGTTTGTTGGATACAAGAGGAGCTTGATAATTAAATCAAATGCATCAAAATATATTTTATGTTCTCTGGATAATCTCTGGTTATGTAAGTCTGGGATACTTAAATCCACTGATTAAAATTTGCTATTGATACTTACTAAGTGCTAGTGAAACATCCAGATTCCCTGGAAATTCAAATTCACTGGCAGCCCAGGTAATTTTCATCGTTCAAAGTTTCAGAAACACTCTTTCAGCCAACCAGCTATCAGGAAAACAAGAAGCTTCAGTGCAAGGGGAATAGGATTAGATGTCACGAGAGACTCAGTGCATATCCTGAACCATTTCATCTGGGTCTCAATGAAAGGTGAAAACATCAGTCACCTGGCAAGACAGTCTTTTCCTGTTATTGCAATAGTCCCCACCTTTGCTGATTTTTAAACAAAACACTGGACAATTTCATTTCCCTTTTCATCTGTATATGTTGGTGTTCTAGAGACATGACCTCAAGTCATACAGAACTATTATGCTTCTAGCACTTCTAGTGCTTCTAGCGCTGTACTATGTACCTCTTAGAGGCTGTAGTAACGTCCTAGGGCTGCCAGAACAAAGGGCCATAAACTGGGTGGCCTATGAAAACAGCTCCTGGCATTGCCAGCAATCCTGAGCCTTCTTGGCTTGTGGATACAGCACTCCAGTCTCTGCCTCTGTCTTCACCTGGCCTTCTCCCCTGTGTGTCCCAATATCCCATTTCTTCTAAGGACACCTCATCTTAACTTGACTACATCTGCAAAGGCTCTATTTCCAATTAAGGTCACATTCACAGATTCTGGGGGGACATGAATTTGGGAGGTGGGAGACACTATGCAACCCAGTACAGGAGTTAAGAAATACTAATTGAGAAAAGGAAGAAAACGTCAAAGTCTTGTGCTGCGGTCTGTGCTGAGAAGGAAATGCAAGAATCTCTGTGTGGAATGATCCCTTCCTCTGTCTGAGTTACAAACTGACATTATTTCACTCCAATCAGAGAATATAAGCATCTCTCCCCGTGAAATTCTTTTTGTGTTTTTCCTTCACAGTGTTATCACATTTTCTAATCAACTATTTCTCTGACCAAGTTAACTAGATGCACACTTGGACCACAGGGCAAACGGCCACCCTAAAATCTCGAGAGTCAGAGAAATCCAGACAGTCACAGCCAAGAACTGCTTACCCGGAGCAGAAGCTTCTGGAGGCACACTGGTGGGAACATGTAAATGAAAACTTGGATGAACTGCTGGAGGCTGAGCGTGCACCAGCTTGAGAGTGAGAATTTCCTTGGGACTGTGATGGGGGAGGGGCAGCGGCACACATTTTATTGGCTTTATCTCCATGAATCCCAATCCCACCAGCTTCACAGGATGATGAACAGCTGATATAGAAACCCTCCCAGCTCTGGCATGGGAGATGAGGAGCAATGCTTGTGAAATTGGCCCAGACCTTTTCTATAACTATAGTCTTCTCTCCAGGGGGAAAGACTTTACCAGAGACTTGTCCTACAGCTGTGGGGGGGTGGTCATTCCTCTGATTCCTGCCCCCATTTAGCCTTCTTGTCTTACCTAAGGAGCATGGGGAGGGCAACTATACAAGAAACACGTGTGGTCATAGGCTACAGACACAGGCCCAATGAAACAGACTTGGAAGATTCTAGAATGCGCCTTCTCCCAAGTAGACCACCACACCAACAGAGCCCCAGCATAATAAGAGTGAATTATAGCTGAAAGGGCTGCGGGAACATGGACTCCCTCCGAGTAGAACTTAGAGAATCCCAGAGTCAAGAAGGGACACATAATCAAGGACAATAAAAGAATTTGAAGCACCTGGCACCTACAGCAAACATCAGTCACTGACCAGCCCCCAGCCAGATTAGCATAAAACCTCACACTCAAGGCCTACTGACCTCAGTTCCTAGTACCCCATACATTGTGTCCAGATTTCAACAAAAAATCACTCCAAAAGGCAAGAAAAAAACAGTCTGAAGAGCCAAAGCAAATAACAGAACCAAACTCAGAAATGACACAGATATTAGAATTGTCCGGTCATTAAAAATAAGTCTAATATTTTAAGGTCTATAATGGAAAAGTTAAACAACATGCAAGGAGAGATGGGTCTCAGACAGAAACTCTAAGAAAGAACCAAAAGAAAATCCTAGAATCGAAAACACTGTAATATAAATGAAGATTACCTTGGACGAGCTCAACCGTAGACTGGTCACAGCTGAGGTCACTCACTGCTGGTCACAGCTGAGTCAGTGAGCTTGAATACAGGTCAGAAGTTCCCAAACTGGAAATCAAAAATAAAATAAAATATTAATAATAAAAATAACAATGAACAGAACAAGTACAAAAGGCACAACTATGCATAATGGAAATACCAGATAAATAATAAAGAGAAACAAGAGCAAGAATAAATTTTAATAAATAAAAGCTATTTATTTTAAAAAATAAAATTTAAAAATAAATTTTAAGAAATAAAAGTTCAAAATGTATGACAGCCACTAAACCCCAGATCCAGGAAGCTCAGAGTAACCACAAAACAAACAAATAAACAAACCCACCCCCCAAAAAAACCCCAAACCCAGAAAAAGCCCATACCTAGATATACCATATTCAAACTGTAGAAAGCCACAGGCAAAGAGAAAACCTTGAAAGAGTCCAGGAGGTGGCGGTAGGTGGGCGGCCTTACCTGCAGAGAACCGATGGTAACAACTCTCCGACATCCAGCCTTCTCCCAGAAACCAGCAAAAGCATTTATTGATTCCTTTTCCGCGGGGTCGCGGGCAGGCCCCGGATAGGCCTTGGCCTGGGCGCGCGGTGCAGGGCTTCCCAGGAGGGCAAACAGAGCACGGCTGGAGCTTTGGGGGGGTGCTACGTGGCCTCGGGTGCGTAGGGGAGCCGCCGGGAGAGGATGGGCTGGGGTTCCGCAAGCACCGCGGGCAGCTCACGGAACCGTGAACTCAGGCCCGAGGCTCAGCCGCTGCAATCTCTCTTCCCGGAGGAAGGCTGATCTCGCGGGATCTCGCGGGATCTCAGGGTTCTACGATGCTCAGGTGGGGAGTCCTGGGATGAGAGACACCTGGGTGCTCTGGGTGCTGGAGGGCCCTGGTCCCGGACTTCATTCGCAAGGATTCCGCCCCACGCAACCCATCAAGCAGACCTCAGTCCTCGCCAACGCCTCGTCCACCCCTCCCCACGGCCCTCACCTCAGGGGCCAGCCAGGTGCAAGCGAACACCTCTGGCCCAAAGCCTGTGCAGGGGCAGGACTGCCGTGGACCAGACAGAGAGGCGAACTGGGCATGTGCAGGCAGCAAATCCAGAGCCTTCCACAGGACCCTTTGGTGGGAAATCTAGTCCAACCCGCCAAGGTCCAAGGATGCAGCCACCCAAACGTGTGGACACTGAGGCCAGTTGTCCCTCCAGCACCTGCGAGGTGGCCTCGGTTCGTCCCGGGAGACCTGTATCCAGTGAATTATCCTTCAGAAGTGAAAGGGAAATGAAGACTTTCTCACCTATACAAACACCGAAGGAATTCATTACCAGTAGAGCTTCCCTGAGAGGAATGTAACAGAATTGAAGGAAGAAATATAGATAGCTCTCTAGTAATACTTGGAGACTTTAATACCCAATCTAAATAATGGATAGGACAACCAGACAGAAGGTGAGGAAGGAAATAGAGGGCTTGGACAACGCAATAAACCAACTAAAACTAACACACATATACACAACACTAATCAAAAACAGTACAATAACCATTCTTTTCAAGTGAAATGAAACTGGAACATTCACAAGTGTGTGGAATTAAACAACACACTCTTAACCAATGGATTAAAGAAGAAATCACAAGGGAAATTAGAGAATACTTAGAGATAAATGAAAATGAGAACACAAGATACCAAAAGTTATAGGATGCAGCAAAAGCAATGCTAAAGGGGAAATCTGTAGTTATATGTGTTACATTTAAAAGGTTAAACAACCCCGGTCTTAAAAAGCTACATAATGTATGATTCTAATTAGATGACATTCTGGAAATGGCAAAATTATAGAGATGGTAATCAGGTCAGTGGTTGCCAGGAACTTGGAGGAGGGGTGGAAAGTTGACTAGGTGAAGCATAGGAAATTTCACAGGGAGTGAAACTATTCTGTATGATACTTTAATGGTGAATATAAGACATTAAGCATTTGTCAAAACCCAGAGAACTTTATAGCATAAAGAGTAAACCTTAATGTATGCAAATTTTTAAAAAGTCATTTGGGAGATAAGGGATCCCAGGATGGAATGCAGAATGTGACCAAAGAATCTAAATACATTATGAATGTATGAAACAATTTCACTGCAGAAAGTGAAGGAAGAAGATGCTGACCTAAATAACTTTGGAAAGGAATGGTTCTTAAGACTAAAGGCAAAAGGAATTACACATAAGCACTGTACTCTAGCTGATAAAGTTTTCCCCGTGGGGATATGGGTTAACAGTTCTAAAACCAGTATACTGGAACTGAACAATTAAGTAAATGGATGCAGAATAGTGAGAGCCAGGTTTCTCACTTTTGGAGTGGGAAGTGGCAGGTGAACAAGAGAAGGAGGCTAGAAGGACTGTGGTAATGGACTAGAGATGGAGACATCAGTATGAACTCGTTTAACTTAATTCAGATACAGCTGATTATGTATAGAATAATTATAGATGTGTGTACATACACAGGTTGGTATGTACATATGTATCTCTGTGCCCTGTCAGCTGAGAGGGCCTAGCAGTAATGGCAACAAACGTACCTACCACCCAGATCTTGGTTTCGAATACAATTATCCAATAAAAGGAACCAGAGCTCCTTGTAGAAATGATTGATTCTGGGACTGGGCCAGAAGATATGCAAGATGAGCCTAGAGCATATTGTAGTTAGTGCCAAAAATTAAGAAAGTTTCAAAATTTTTTTAAAAATGCAATGATAGGAGCATATAAAAAGGACATAGAATCCAACCGCAAGAGCTTCCAATAACCAAAGCTGGAACAGTTTGAGCAACAAAATAAATATATTAGTGTAAAATAAATATACATGACTCTACAATAATAAAATTGTTTAAGTAAATAAATAAGGGAGAATAGACAAATCTCCCAAGCAGAAGAATTCTAAATAATTCATGTGCATACTCTGTCCTCAGGAAGATCAAACATAACTCACTACCCTTAAGCGTCGGCTTCACATAGTGACTTTCTTCCAAAGAGTACAGTATGGAAAGGAAAAAATAATAATTAATTATAGTGGAGAAACCTGACAGACACTACCTCAGTCAGTTGATCAAGGTCAACATCAAGAATAGGTTATATTGATGGTATGTACCCTTGACACAACTTGATGAGGATGGCACTTTACTTCTCTGGTTTTCCTCCCCAAAACTCATTTTCAGTCATGAGAAGCACATCAGAAGAATCCCAACTGAGGGACCATCTACAAAATACATGATTGGTAATTCTTAAAACTGTCAAGGTCAGCCAGAACAAGAAAGTACGAGAAACTGTCACAAGCAAGAGGAGCCTGAGGAGACATGATAAATATTCTAATGTGAAATCCTGAATGGGATCCTACAACAGAAAATGACATTAGGGAGAAACTGAGTAGATCTGAATAAACTATGGACTTTAGCTACAATAATGTTTTAATATCGGTTCATTAGTTGTGACAGATGTACCTCACTAATGTAAGATGTTAGTAATAAGGGAAACTGGGTGTGAGGTATATGGGAACTCTGTATTATGTTTGCAATCATTCTGTAAATCTAAAACTGGCTTCATTAAAAAAATTCTTCCTGATATCTGAATGAATTGCAAAGTAATGGATAACCAAAGATCACTTTAGTAATAAAGGTTACTTATATATGTATCACACATTAAGCATTTTTTAATGATTGACTTTTAGTATAGGTTTCACATGTGCTTTAAATAACATTTTCTTTCATTTAAAAAAAGACCTGTATCAGATAACATTTAATTATATATCCATTGACTCACATTGAGGAAAATAAGTGATTGCATGAAACCAGAACTGTTCAAGAAAATTTAGAGCAACATAGAGATGACCACAAAGTCAGCAGTTGCATGTGCCCTTCAGGAATGCCAGCAGACAGCCTGCCCAGTCTTCCAGTGACGTGGTTCTTCAGGGCTGTGCCATCCTGTAGCTGTGCCCCACATATCCCAAAAGGAAACTTCTCCGTGGGGACCACCATTAGAATATTCCATAGCATGCCTGTCCTCCCCTCACAGAGTGTTTCTGGAGGCTTGAATATTGACTGAATTTAGCTTTGTGATTCTTTAACTCTTAACTCCTTAAGAAACTTCTAGATTCTCTTAATGAATGATTAACAGTTTGGGTATTGGATGTTAGATATTTTTCTCCTTTTCCTTTTTAAAAAAATTTAGTCGGGAATTCCCTGGCAGTCCAGTGGTTAGGACTCCGTGCTTCCACTGCACGGGGCATAGGTTCAATCCCTGGTCGGGGAAATATTAGATCCTACCTGCCACAAGGCACGGCCAAAAAAAAAAACAAAACAAAAAATAACAAATTTAGTCAATAAAGAACTATCTCTGATCTCTTACTTCCTAATAGCAAAATTACAATTCAACCGGCTTTCAAATACAAAGGTATTGCTATATATTTCTGCACTTCTTCCCTCTGCCTCCCATTTTCAGATATTTGGGACAAAAAGGATGCCTACTTAGAGAATGACAATAGAATGGATTCACTTGAAAAGCACACATGTTAAATGATATATAAATTCTCATTCCAAATCTTCCTGATGAAAATGAAAATATTTGAACAACCTTCAAAACATCCAATTTAAGCAAGTTTAGGCAACAAAAGTGGTTTCTGGCACATCACACCTATAGCCCTATCTACACAGCATCAAGCGATGGGGACTTCTGGATTGTGTAAATCACTCAGAGATAATAGTCACTAGTTCTCAACGTAGAGATCACCATAAATGTAGTTTCATGCCATGGTTACATCTTCTTCTAAAATGACACCAACAAGTGGTCTATTTTGTTTATTCGATTATTGAAATTTCCCAGGTCTCCACTTTATATTCCCTGGCAGTGCCTGAGGTTGCAATATTTTTAATCCTTCCCAGATCAAAACCACACACCTAGTTAGCCCTTTCAGAGATAATTTAACAAACCTATCTATGATCTTCAAACAAACATATCTATGACATTTTCATTTTAATGGCATTTTCATTTTAATGACAGCTCTTGGAAATTTTATTCCAGAGGTTATCTTCCTTTTTTTCAGAGATTTCATTGCCTTTAACTGAAGAAAGATGAAAATGTGAATTCTTGTGATTACAAAGCCAAGGACAAATGGTCTGGATCAACACTATCCAGTATAAATGTAATAGAAGCTATTATGAAGTTTCAAATTTTCTAGAAGTCACATCAAAAAATGTAAGAGGTAAAATTAATTTTAATAACATACTTTAACCCAACACATCTAAAATATTATTTCAACATAAAAATACTTTAAAATTCTCATCAAGATATTTTAATTCTTTTTCATACTATCTGAAATCTTACGTGTTTTACATCTTTATTTGGACTAGCCACATTTCAAGGGCTCAATAACCATGTATGCCTAGTGGCTACCATCTTGGATTGGGCACTTATAGACACAGTGGTAATTAAGAGGAGGGAGCTGAGCTTGGATGGTTTAAGAGTTGGAGCCAACATGACATAATGGGGAAAATGCGGGGTTTAATTACCAGCATTCAGATTTTCACCTTCCACAATTAATTAAGAACCTTCAGAAAAACTTCCTTAAATGTTTGCACGTTTGTCAAGTACAGAGCGTGTTACTTCATGGGGTTATAGATAAGATTAAATGAGATAATGTGCATAAATCTTTGGTTACACTGTAGATATTCATTAAATCTTATCTTGAATCCTTAAGAGGGAATATATCCTGTGAATTTATTAATTCTGCAGCATATATTTATTGAGCAACTACTCAACTGTTACACATCAGTGAACAAAACAATTATACCTAGAAAGTAGAGGAAGACATGCAATAAAGAAATAAAATATGTTGTAGTATGTTGGAAGGTAATAAGTGCTAAAGGAAAAACAAAACAAAGCAAAGTAAGGGGAATCAGGTATGAAGAAGATGTGGCATCATTTTAAATAAAGTGGTCAGGCTTATTGAGGGGGAGACATTTGGGCAAAGACTAAAAGGAGGTGAAGGAGTTGACTATGTAGATTTCTGAAGGACAAGCATGCCAGGAGGCGGTCGGCTGGAGCAAAGACCCTGAGGTTTCCTGGTGTGTTTGAGGAACAACAGGGAGAGCAAAGGGTGGAGTACAGGGAGTGAGGGGGAAAGAGGTAGGAAAGAAAGTCAGAAAGGTCCTGATCATCTGGGGCTTGGGAGCCATTGTAAGAATTCAGGCTTTCACTCCAAGTGAGATGGGAGCTACTGTAAGATGTTAAGCAGGGACTGACATGCTCTGACTTGTAATTGAAATGCATCGCTCTTACAGCTGGGTTGAGAACGGGCTGTGGGTGGTGAGGGCAGGGGGCAAGCAGTGCTGGGAGTAAGGGAAGAAGCATAGAGATTGGGGAGGGGCTACGGCAGTCATGGAGGAGAAACTATGGTGGCTTGGACCAGAATGGTAGCAGAGTGGTAATGGAAGGGCTGAGAAGTGGTGAGTCTCTAGATCTATACTGAAGGTACAACCAACAGTATTTCTCATTCATTGCGTTGTGGAGTATGGGAGAGAGAGAAGCATTAAGAACGACACCAGCATTTTTAAATGATACAAGTGAACTTATTTACAAAACAGAAATAGACTCACAGACATAGAAAACAAACTTATGGTTACCAAAGGGGAAAGGGTGGGGAGAGATAAATTAGGAGTTTGGGGATTAACAGATATATACTACTATATATAAAATAGGTAAATAACGAGAACCTACTATATAGCACAGGGAACTATATTCAATATCTTGTAATAAACTGTAATGGAAAAGAACCTGAAAAAGTATACATATGTACATATATATATAACTGATCACTTGCTGTACACCTGAAACATTGTAAATCAACTATATTTCAATAAAATAGATAAATCAATTTTTAAAAAATAGAATGACACCAGCATTTTAGAATAAGAGACTATATATTTGTCACTGACAAATGAGAAGACTGAAGGAAGAGCAGTTTTGGGGGGGAAGAGCCAGAATTCAATTTAGGATGAACTAGGTCTGAGATGTGCCTCTAGTCCCCAGAACAACAGCCACGGGTGAGAGTTTAGAAGATTCCCTCTCTGGGGAAACCAATAAGCCATGGAGAGGAAGACACCTAGGGGTCCAAGAGTGGGAAATCTCTCATCAAAATATCCCATCAGATCACTTCGCTGAGAAGCTCATCAATAGATAGGCGTTTGTCAATTCTGAAGCTCATTTTTCCATTTTTAAGAACTTTAACAACTTTTTTAGATGCATTTTAGAATAGTAAACATTGTACAATCATCCTTGGCCACGGGACAGTCATCAGGTGAACAGTGCGAAGCTGGTTTTTATTCCTGATAACGAGACTAACTCAGCACCCGCAACCCTTCATTGAATATTGATGTAACTAAAAAATATGACCTAAAGATATATGTGGGACCTGAATCCTCTGTTCTATTAAAGTTGGAAGTCAATAGGTAATGTTTGACACCAAAAGAATAAAAATAAAAAAGCAATAGAAGCTATTTTTCATTATAAACCATGTGGCATCACATTCTTGTACAGCATTGCTAGAAATAAAAAATAAATGATAACAAATAGGACAGGATATAATGATGCAACATTTTTATGCTTTGAGTCCTTTCAGAGATCTGTCCTTCCGAAAGCCACCTTCCACGCCACTACTAGAAGAATATTCTAAAACTTGCTTACATTTTGACTATTTCCAGAGATCCGTTTGGAAAATTCTGTCACAGAGTTTTCACATCTTTTAAACAAACAAGAAAAGCAGTGTTCAAAGCATGGGGCTGTCATGGGGGCTGGAGCCTTGATGGAAAAGAGAAACTCCAGGAATCCTGGAGACCCAACAGGAAGTGAATCAATTTGCCGCTAGATTCCCTCGGGGGGGTCAGCTCAGACAGATGCTGCTGTAATCGTTACTGGCATGAAGAAAGGTACTCTTGAGTCTAGCAGCTGAGGGTTCCTTGCCAACTCCACAGCCCACTGACAGCTGGTGATAGACCCACATGTGGCCCACGTGGAATCCTCTGGGGCTGGTGGAGTGAAGCATCAATCTTAAGTAACTGGAAGTGTGTTCGTTGTTCACAGCTCAGCTGGAGCTGGGTCCTGGACAGGGGTTCACACTCTTTGTTGTTCTACTGATCTATAAATCAGAAACCTATAATTGATCAATATGGCAAACCAAGCAATACAATCTTTTCTAAAGGAGAAATTGGAGGGAAAAAATAGCCTAGGAATGCCTCTGATGCTAAATAAAGGGAAGGATGTACATTTACAGTAAAAGTACAATTTGAGTTTCAATGATGAAAATAAGAAATTCAATCTGCTGAAGTTGTTGAGGCAAACTAAAAACAAACAAACAAAAAAGGAAACAAACAAAAACCAACAGCAAAAAAAGAAACGTATGTTTGTTTCATCAAGTATCCAGAAAGATGAGATAATCTGAAAAACAACCTTAAAAAGATGTAATCAGTTGTATGTCCCTCAAGGTAGAATGCACAGAAATGTCTGTTTCCAGCTACACAATGTCTTTTCCATAAGAATAACAATACAACCACAAATCTTTATAGAGTATGCATAAATGAATAAATAAAGTAGGTAAATACAGAACTATTCAAGAGAACAGAACAAGAAGTTAGAAAAATGAGAAAAAGAGGAAAACCATTCAGTACATAGGGCGTGGATATAGTAATGGGAGAAAACACAAATCCCCTGCTATCAGAAGACTATATTTCAGAGGATCAGGAAAAAACAAACCCCAGTGCAGCAAACCCAAAGCCCAAAGCCCAAGGACAGTGTTAACAGCATAAACAATTCTTTTTTGGTGGCGGGGTGGGGGGGGTGGGGTGGGATGAGGATTATCACTGCTGGTATCACTCCGGTCAAGAGAACCTCCTAAACGAACATCCATTTTTTTTTTTTTCAACATCTTTATTGGAGTATAATTGCTTTACCATGGTGTGTTAGTTTCTGCTTTATAACAAAGTGAATCAGTTATACATATACGTATGTTCCCATATCTCTTCCCTCTTGCGTCTCCCTCCCTCCCACCCTCCCTATCCCACCCCTCTAGGTGGTCACAGACCACCCAGCCGATCTCCCGGTGCTATGCGGCTGCTTCCCACAGAACCAACTAATTTGGAGGTAGCTGTATTCTAAGAGTATGACAAAGAAATTCATCCATTAAATAGCAAACTTTTCTAGTGACTTTTCTTTTTTTGAACACAGCTATTCCACCTAGTGGGAAATAACTGCATTGGGGGAAATGGTTGATAAGCAAGTGGCTTTTCTAAAACTTGGCAGGGGGGATATAAAGCTGCATTCATTTTCCAGCCTGAGAAAATACCTGAATGCAATGACTATGTTCCACAGTGTCACCTAGTGGTCTTGAGGGACAGGATCCAGAACTGAGGCAAATACTGGTAGTGGGTTGGTTTCAGAAGCCTGTCATTTCAGACAGCAGCCTTCTCCTTTGACTGGGGGAGGGAGTGGAACAGGATTAATAGCTGACCTCAGGGCTCTGCGGTGAGGCTAAAACTCTCAAGCCTCACCTACGCTGTGTTTCACAGCACTGACCTCAATTGCTTTTATAAGCCTAAAACCACAGCTTTGAAATTGGGTTTCCACTTATCTGATGTGAAACATCTCCATTGGGTGTTTTTGAGATTTCTATCTGAGATAGCGAAAATATCAGATAAATAGATGCATGATTTTATGCAAGTGTCATTTCTGAGTTGTGTGGAGATGATTTGTACGCAAATAGCCTCATCTCAGGTTCCAGTCTCACTGTGTCTCCAGGCTGGTTTGTCATTTGATTACACGATCGTGGGCCTCACTGACACGGAAGTGTTTAGTTCAGGACAGTCTCCTTTGTTTCCAGAATCATTGCAACTGACTTGCCTGCCTGCAGCCTGGGCCCTACAGAATTTATCACCCACAGCGTTGCCAGTCCCCTTTCTAAAACATAAACGTGATCGTTGTTCCCGGCCTTAAATCCTGTATGGCTTTCTCTTTGCCCTCCGCAGAAAGTTCAGATTCCTTAAGGGACATGCAAGGCCCCAGACCTCACCCTGTTTACCTCCCAGGTAGAACCAGCCACTTCCATTCACACTCCACGCCTGGCCAGACTGAGCCCTCCCAGTGCACACCTGGGACCTGGCCTCTGGTGCCCCCACTGCTACAACACTCTTCCCCATCCTCCTTTACCTGTGTTATTCCTGCTCATCCTTTGTCCTTCTCCAACCTCAAGCCTGGGTTAGTGGCCTCCCCACAGTCCCCTAGAGAATTCCACATGTGATACATCCATAATGTGATACATAATACTCTGTTTGGTAAGTACTCCTCCATCAAACTACTAACTGCTGCAGTGTCTTACAGCTCCATATCTCTAGTGCCTAGAAGAGTGCCAGGGACATAGTCACTCTTTTTTTTTTTTAATTTATTTTATTTTATTTTTGGCTGTGTTGGGTCTTCGTTTCTGTGCGAGGGCTTTCTCTAGTTGTGGCAAGCGGGGGCCACTCTTCATCGCGGTGCGCGGGCCTCTCACTATCGCGGCCTCTCTTGTTGCGGAGCACAGGCTCCGGACGTGCAGGCTCAGTAGTTGTGGCTCACGGGCCTAGTTGCTTTGCGGCATGTGGGATCTCCCCAGACCAGGGCTCGAACCCGTGTCCCCTGCATTAGCAGGCAGATTCTCAACCACTGCGCCACCAGGGAAGCCCCATAGTCACTCTTGATAAATATTGGAATAAAAGAAGGCACAAATGATTGAGTCAATGCCCTGCTTCTCTGTCCCCTAGCATATCCAGCCAATCAACTTAGTTCCAAATATAAATGTGACCTGATGCTTAGTGGGACTAGCCTGTGACTATTAAACCACAGAGTCATAGACAAGAAGGTGTGACACATTCTAAAGAGAGCCCACAACAAGAAAAGCCAGATGTCCATCCCCCACCCCAGGCCCTACTACAACTAACCACCGCCTACATTCAGCATCCCCCAAGTCTCCTCTGAGAAGAGGTCCCGGGAGAGGGAGGAAAGTGGCCATCATTAGCCTTATGGGGACTGTGGTATTCCTGTGGGATTTATCCCTCTGCCTCCAATATCAAGTGAAGGAGGAGAGTCCTAGGCACCCATGTGCATCCATGAGGAGTGCCAGCAAGAAAGGAAGCCCAGCTCTTGTTCCCCAACTCGGTGCTGGCTGAGCATGGTGAGAGAGTTCCTGGGAAAGTCTGGGGTGTCCTCAGGAATAAGGATGTAAAAATATGGAAACTGGGGTTTGCTTCTCAGGTGGATATTCCCAAAGGCAGGAGGCTTGATGATGGAGCCCACATCAAGTAAATAGTTTAGTAAGCAAAAAGGGGCTTTATTATAGTAGCCTAGTGTGCCTGGAAAGAAAAGGACAGGAGTGGACACCCTCACTCTAATTCCTCATGTCCTTTGGTCCCATGAAGGAGCTTGGAGTAGAGGACCAGACACAGGAGGTATGGAGTGGCCGAGATGGACACCAGGCCAGGAGGAAGTCCCCTCCTGGGCAGTGTCAGTAAATGTCCCTGTCTGAAGGGATCCTCAGCAACAGAGAGAGCCAGAGAGACACTCAACACCATGTGTCCATCTACAGCGACCACTATGTCAGCAAAGGACACCCAGGAGCAGGTATAACCTGAATAAGGCCAGCGATACTCCCTGCCACCAGCATCAGCCAGTGGATCTAAGACATTCCTTATCTTCTCTGTGATTCCCTTCTTCCTCCTTCCAAGTTAGGAGGGACTAGTCCTAACTGAGAGAAGCCTTATTGCAGAGGCAGATCATGCACCCCACCACCTCCTTCAATTCCAAGCAGATGGGTTTACAGGTCAAGCCTATGCTGGGATGTAGGAGCCAGAATAGGCTGCAGCATCTCAGAAAAGTCCCATGTCTCAAAGGCTTAACATAGCAGGTTACTTCTCACTCATGCTGTTTCCGAAGCACACTGGCAGGGGGCTGTACTCACAGTGGTCACTCACAGACCTGGGCTGAAGGAGCCTTCACCTGGACATGTACTTCCCTCACCATCATAGGAAGGAAGGGGTTGCAGCAAATCATGCACTAGCTCTTAAAACTTCTGCCCAGATGTGATACATGTCATTTCTGCTCATATTTCATTGGCCAAACCCAAGTCATATGGCCACCCTAAGTTCAAAGGCTGTGGGAGTTCTTTCCTGCCATGTCCTCAGAAGGAGGACTAGAAGATTCTTGAACAGTTCTAATGATGACCACATTGGGGGTAGGGGAGAAGAGCTTCAGAATGAAATCCAAATCTACTTTAAGCTTGAGATGCTGAACCAGAGTGGATTATAATATCTGAAAGTGAACAGAAAGATCTAGAATCTGCTGAAGGGACATTAACGGACCACGAAGCATGATGCCAAAGAACACAGTTGGTGGTAATGCTTAGAGAGGAGAAAACTGCTCACGTGTAGACTTACTCAGTAGATGTTTCTTTCAGTTCTTCACACATAGAGTCCCGTCCTCTACAGATATGGGAACCAAACTCCAAGGACGCACTGAATAAATCCTCACTCCAAAGCACATCGTTTGACAGCCTCTTTCCTCTGTCTAATGTCTATTCCGCTCATATCTAACCATGCTTGTTTGAGCTAAGGAATATGTGACCGTGTGTGGGAGGAGGGTATGTAATTCTGAAATTTCTTGAGAAGAAAAGTATTTTCCAGTAAAAATGTTACATTGGCATGCAGAGGAATTACTTAAAAATTAACCCTAACTTCCTGGATCCGTGCATGAAAATTCTCAAATACCTAAGGGAATTATTTCACTTTAGAAAATTCCTATTTGAATTATTTTCACTATATTGTAAACACAAAAGTCATTTTGATTCCTTTATGTTTACCTAAGTTGAGTAGAACCCTAATTCAAATATGAACTCCTTCTAAATTGCCTTTATGAAGAAATTGGTGGCTTAGATTTTTCACTTTGCCAAGTGGAAAATACCATCAGATGCTTAGAAAGGCTCCCAACAACTTGATAGATAGTGATGATTTCCATTTGTTGAAATGTTTCCAATTTGTTGAAATTGGTTTTTCTTGATTTATTCCCTATCAAATAGTGGTACGAAAAGAATTTTTAGTGTCAAGGATGATCTAAGGAAATAACAATTTAATATATTTGGTGTTGAATAAATGAGAAAATTTTATATTCTTTTCAGTTGTATCAAAGTAAAGGAGGAAAGCCATGTAATAAAATGTGATAGAAAGTTTTATTTCAGATCTTATAGAAAAATTTTGGAGGCAATAAATTTTTACATTATGTGTCAAGTATTTTTGTTGAACTAGTAACAACTCTATTAGCAGATGGAAATTTTCTCTCATTGGATGTATCAAGCCTGTCAATCTCCTCCCCAAAGAAATTTATACAGAGTAGTTTTTATACTTACATGAAACAGAGACTTAGTGGGCTTTGTAAATATCTTGAGCGGCCTCTGTAAATATCTTCATAGAAGATAAACTCTGGTTCGTACAGGAATGGTCCTTTTGCCATTAATGTTGGAATTTCCTTTCTTGTCCCATTCTAAAGCTATTTTATGATATCTGAAAAGGCCTCTCATACGTTGTGCAACTCTCAAGATAACTAACTTCAGAAAGATCTAGAGGGTGGAGTGAAAATATCCTTTCCATTATATCTGCTGAAATGTTGAGCACTAATTAGTCACATATATTTATGAAAGTATATTCCTCATGCTCAAATTTTTGTTGGAACCAAATTGAAGTATGGAATTGGGAGTCTTGTATTCTTGCTCTCTCTTGCTCACTAGCTGTGTGATTATGAATAGAATCTCTTTTTCTGGGTCTCAGGTTTCACATTTGTGAAATTAGTTGAACTAGATGATTTCCAAGATCTCTTAATTTTCATAGAGGCTGAAAGTGATTAAATGTATTAGCATGTAAAAATTGTACTTCACATCAATAGAATATTTTCTTCTCTTGAACTGCCAAACGATTTTACACTTTAATGATTCAGAATTTGCATGGAGTGCTCTCTGCAATGTTTTTGAGTCTGTGCAAACTCATAAAAATACCTTCATTGAATCTACTGGCAAGAAGTATTAATCATATTTTTCTTTGAGATTAGAACCTGAGGAACTGTCTGTTAGATTAGCACTTGATTATAGTTTCAGTTATACATCCTCTTGCCAATATTTCCCAAAATGTATTTCCAAATTGCCTTTATGAAGAAGTTGATGGCTTAGAAATTATTTCACTTTTCACAGTGAAAACCACCAGCTGATACTTAGAAAGGCTTCAGATGCCACGCTTGATTGACAGTGGTAATTTCCATTTGTTGAAATTGGTTTCTTTTCCTCTACTTCTAGCTCTACAGTGAGTTAACAGATATTCTGCTTTTTAAAAAGGAGTCTTGTTGCCAACTAATTTGGAGAAATGATGGGCTGACAGAGTTAAACCAGTCTCCTTACCATGTTCAGACTATTAAACTTGCGAATATGATTTTCATTCTCCTATACAGGAGTGGAGTGCGCTGTAAAGGGAGGCGGCTGCTGCCAGATCAGTAGGTAACCCCCTGCACACCCCACTCCACCCCCCAACACAGCTCTCACAGTGAGTAAGAAGACAATGAGACTTTTGGTCGGAGCAAGTCTTTCTGCACCAGGTATATAGATACTAAGCCAAAGCAGTTTTGTTATGAGAAGTAGGGCAGATCTTGAACCAGTCCAAAAACGTTCAATTCATAGTTCAATTTAAGCCACTTACAGTTCTATCTAAAGAAGGACTCTTTACAAAGCAGAGCTAAGTGAAAATGGAAAGGACTCCTTCTGGAGGCAGTGGGTTTCGGTCCTGGGAAATGTCCACGCAGAGGCAATCTGGAATTACAGGAAACATGTACTCTGAGCATTTCCTGTGGGAAAGGTAGGATGTGATTTTTAGTTCAGGAACTGATTTTTGCTTCAGCTACCTTGTGAAGGGCAGGAGCTTACTCAGTGACAGGCTTCATGGCAGGGCCCTGCCACCCAGTCATTTTGCTGGGGGTGTGGGTTGATACCCATGTGGTAGGGGACAGAGCTTATCTGTATGGCCTCTGGTCTAGGCTAAATATAGGCCAGGGAAAGGAGTAGCATCTTCCCTGAGGTCTAGTCCTAATTCAGCAGTGCCCACCTCTAGCACCATGGACACCTGGCCCAGCCTGGCCCCATGTACTGTCCACAGGACAAAGTTTAATAAATAGGCAGCAGAATTTAGGGGCTAAGAGCATGGCCTCTGAAGTCAGACTCCCTGGGTTGGACCCTTGAACAGGTGTGTACTTTCTGTACCTTAGTTTCCCCATCATAAAATGGACATGACCTTAAGAGCTGCCCCAGAGTGTCGTTTTGAGAGACAAATGAGTTAGTCCATGTAAAACAATTCACAAATGTCATCATAATAAGTAATACTTAGCATTACTACAGAAGATTTAATTTTTGAAGAAGTATTTCCAAACCTATTATCTTACTTGAATCTCATATAACAACCATTTAAATTAGGTAGGGCAGATGTAGAGTATTATGCTTTTTTCCCCTAAGATATGGACATCGAGATACAAAGCAATTGAGTGACTTAGGTAGTTAAGAGCTTTAGAATCAGGGAGAACTCCTTTTGAATCTGAGTCTACCAAACCACTAGCTCTGTGACCTTTAGCAAGTAACATAACCTCTCTGTGCCTTTATTTCCTCATCTCTGAAATGGGCATAATAATATTTACCTCACAATGTTGTGGTGAGAAATCAAAGAGTTGTTAGTACATGTAAAAGCACTTATAACAATGCCTGGCAAGTAAGAACTAGTCATTTTAATTGTTGCGTTTACTATTTCTCCCCTCTGATTAGTTATATTATTTTCCTACTGCCCCAATTCTTGGTATACTACTTGATACATAAATGGTGATCAATAATATTTTGTTGAATGAAAATGCTATAGGATTTCAGAAGACATCATGAGACCTAGGGAAATTCTAGAAGGTTTTATGAAGGAGATGGGGCTTGGGTTGGTTTCATTTGTGAAAGAAAACAGTTCAGTATTTTTTGAAGGTGACAGAAGAGAGATTATATATTATACATATTCTCCTGGATTACATATTTTACATTTTCTCTTGGATTTAATGAATTCTACATTATTTAATTTCCTCCATTTCTAGTTAATTAATGGCAAAACCTGTACAAACTGCATTATAAAACATACCTTTATCTTACACATATCTTTTGTGTGTTTGTTGTAAATTCCAGTTAACATAATCAGAAATCAAACTGAATTTATCATCATTATAAGATATGAAAAAAAATCACACCAAACAGCCTTAGGGATATTGTTCAGCTGCATTACAAAAAATTACCCACAATAATTTCACAGAGAACTTTCATTTTATCTAAATTTTATTTTTGCTAGATGAGTCCAATTACAGCGCTGTTTCTCTTAGTAGCTTAGGATTTTTTTTTTTTTTTAGTAGTCTCCAGGCAAAACCTCTATGTTTAATCTGCCTGGAGTGAAACTCCTTCTTCCAACGTCAGAAACAGTTGAGTTATTAGTATGTTTTTCACCTACCATTTGCTACCAGCCCTAGAGCATCTTGATTTCTTTGTTCAAATGTCTGCCATTGCCAGTGGGGGTACATTAAGCATATTGTAACGTAATTAACACTGAGCGTTCTTCAGAAAGTAGAGGTTTTCTTCCTCTTTTTAACTCTGTATTTGTAGCCCTTCCCACACTATGCCACAATATCCAAACAAAAATGAAAACGCACAGGCAACCAGCTGAACATCTGACCTCTCTGATGTTGGTGTCCAGATCACGTGATCATTTCTAACTCTCCAGATGATCAACACCTTGTCACCTGAAATCCACGCCGTCACACTTGACCTCTTGCTGCTCCTCTTTGCTGTTGTTGCCTGTAAACCCCTCCCCACTCCCTCTCATCCTTTGATGATTTTACCAACTGTGCTCTTTCTCACTCCTGTCATCATTCTTAACAACTTCAACATCCACATAGACAACTGATTCAGTATCTTGGTCTCTCAAATCCTTGGGCTGTTTGTTTCCAGCGATGTGTTCATTCTTCCCACCTCAGCAGCCCTTCTGGAATCTTTAAAAAGCCCTCTGCCTGATAACCACATCTTTTCCTTCCAGGTTTCCCACCCTGAGTGTCCACTCCAGAAATTCTCAGACCTACCAAAGCATCGACCTGATCCTTTCCTACTACCACCCCCTTGGGCTTGTGCCCCTTCTTACTCAGCATAGCTTCCATAGATCATTATTAGAAACATGATCCCCTCACGCCTCCCTCCCTAACTTCACTGGCCTTGCAAAGCTGAAACCCTACTTAAGCCCCACTATGCATCTGCTTCCCACCTGCACCCAAGCAACTCAACAATGCTGCATCAAATATACAATCAAGCAGACTTGTTTCTCTTTAAGTATATAGTGACAACTCAGATGAGCACACTTTCTATTATGTGTGCTTGTTCACTCTCCAAAAAGATAATTTCCTGTCTTCTCCTTTCTGCTCAGTTCTACTCATCACACACACACACACACACACACACACACACACACACACACACCTGTTCTCTCCTCTCTGCAATCTTTGCTTTCACCAGTGAGCTTGCTTCGTGTGCCACTAAAAGAAATACACAATCAGATACGCACAGTATTGATTGACTTTACCTGGACAAACCTAGATTAAGCTTTGCTCTTAGGTACAATGACAAATCAAGATAGAGAACATGTTTAATAAAAGTATAATTACATTGTTTTGTTTATCTGAGTTTGTGAATTGAGAACATTATATCTTCAGTAAAAGCGGGATATGTGACAGTGTTTTTTAAACCTTCATTAAAGTATATTTTTAAAATATTGCTACGAGATAGTATAATTAGCTGTGTTCCTATCTGGTTGAATAAAAAGAAATCCAGCATTATCTGAAGGATCAGTGGCAACTAAAGATGATCTGTAGGCCCATAAAACTATGTTCTTGGATCGATCTCTTTGATATCTTCTGGGTAAAGGTACACAGATACTAAGAAGTTGGAGAAAAAGCTAATATGCTGGATGAAAAAAATGTTGAAAAGGTTTGATATGCTAAAAAAATAGGCTGAAACAAATAAGATAAAATTTAATAAGGATAAATATAAAATCCTTCATTTACCTTTAAAAACAAATTTGTGATATAGTGCAGGACGGACGACACTGAATTAACAGAAATAAATGCACAGAGTAGTCTTTCATTAACGAAGAAATAGGTTCATCGCCAAAAAAAAATTTATGTTCATCACAAAGAAAGCAATAGACCAACCATCCTATGCACAGGCCAGACCTCAGCTGAAGGAGGAGATTTAATTCTGGGGACTTTATTTCGAAAGAGTTGTAACATCTACAGCACATCAAATGAAGGCGAGACAGGGCGGTGAAGAATGGAGACCTTGTATGAAACACCACTCCGAGAGGCTATGGGTAGATCCTGCAGTGACTGAAGGACAAATCCAAGGCTGTCTGGCATAACTGAGTCAGGCGTCCTTCATAAGAAAGTTCGAATCCCAGCTCTGCCAGTGATGCACTTTGTAAACTTGGGGAAGTTATTCCCGTCTCCAAGCTTCAGTAGCTTCATTTACAAAAAAATTATGAGATAATCTTATTAACAACTGCCTCATGAGAAATGGTATGAAAACTGAATGAGATAATCTATTTGAAGCACTTTGCCCATTCCTAGAACATAATAAATGTTAAATAAAATTTGTTCTTGGGCAAGGGCAGAGCTGGTAGGAGAAGAATAGATTGTTACCAAAGAGCCCAAAGTTGGTACTTTCAAAGTTCAGTACTTTTTTATGTTCAGAAAATATTGCTCTATTTTATCAGTTAATTTGGGAGGGTTTTTTTGTTACTGCTGTTTTTCTAACCCAGATGATTTTAGTCCTTGTTAGGGGGAAAGTTGAAAAGAACGATATGTTTTTTCCACATATGAGCCTGAGGGCAGAGGGATAGAAGTGTCTGAACGCATCAGGTGTCATGGTGATGAGAACCACGAAGGGGTGACATACACAGGGGCACATTGTCAGGAACTGCTTGCTTTCTGTCCCCCAGAGTCTCTTCTTGAAACCTTTGCTTCTGTCTTGAGGATATGTTTTCTCTTTACGGGGCGGGGGGGGGGGGGGGGGGGGCGTTTCCTTACCTGCTGCATCAAGGGGACTGGATCCTGAGCTTAGGGACAGAAAGTGACATCCTGTGGGAGAAAGTCAAAACGGCCATTTGACTTGAGCTCCCGCCACTGTGCAGCGCAGCCCAGGCCGAGCTGGGAGCCTTCCTATCACCGCTCAGGAATTAGGCTTCGGTGCCTTACCTCTGCAACAAATACGGAGCTTTTGTCATCGACCCTTCTCAGTTGGGTCCTAACAAGGGTCCTCCTGCCCTGTGTCGCCGGCACCAATGAAACGAGTTCGGAATTTGGTTCAGAAGCAGAGGAAAGCTTTCCTCTTTGATCAGAGAATGGAGAGATGAGAGCTCCCACGCTAGAGCACACGTTCTCCGGACAAACAGTGTGTGGAGCTGCTTTATACGGATATCGGAAATCGACTGCAGGGAGGGGCGGAGGAGGAGGAGTCTTTGCGAGTGGGCGCAGGCGCAGTTGTGCTGCTCGCGCTCCAGCTCCAGTGCCCGGCACCGCCTCTCTGCGCACCCCGCTGCCGCCATCTTGGATTGAGTGTCGTGTGCAGACGCTGAGCTGAGGCGTCAGCACAGCCGTTTGTTACCGGGAGCTCTGGTCTAAAGTGCCGGGTGTGACGCCTCGGAATGCAGCACCCTGTGAGCCAGTGAAACTAGACTAAGCACAAAGGAAAAGAAAACAAAAGGTAAGACTTTATTTTGTTACCCAGATTCTATTTTTATTTCCCGGGAATTGTGAATGGGCTTTGCCGGTGACGCTTTGACCTACATCCCTCTCGTCGGTGTTGATCATGCTCTGCCTAGACTTGGCCCATCAGAGAAAGAGAAGTGCTAGTCGCTCCTCCTTCAGGAAGAGCACAGCTGCAAAACTTGCCGGACGCCTGTTTCTTGGTCCCAGGACCTCCTCTGATGGGCCCTGCAAGGCTGCTAAGCGTGTTTCCACTCTCCCCTGTATCTTCAGCTTCCCAGTCTGTCTTTTGAAAAAGTGCTTTTCCTGCCTTCTTCCCGCTCTAGCTTACATCACTCACTTTATTCTGTCCTTTAGAATCAAACTTCTTGAAAAAGCGGTCCTCAGGGCCCGGTAGATGCAATAGCATTGGCTGTGCTCTGTTCTTCAGGCGGGTGGTGGGGTTCATTTCATCACTATGTTCCATGACTTACATGCATGTCACATAATGTGCTTTTGAACATATCAAATAAGGCAAAAGAAAAAAAGAGCAGCCCCATGAGTTCCTGTTGCCTCCTTGCCTGGTCATTCCTGACGCCCCCTGGAATCTGGAGCCCTCCCCCAGCACTCCACTGAAACTGCTCTGCTAATGTGACCCATGGCCTTATGCGTCTGTGCCCATTTCACAGGAATTCTCTGAGGTGTTTGATGGAATTAGGACTCCATGTCTCTTGGCACCCTTTCTTGTTTTCTGGACAACCCGTCTGCTTCCTAGTTGGTCTCTTAATCTTTTCCCCCAGAGTCTCTTTTTTCCTACTTAACCACCTGTAGTTGACCTTACTAGCACCCACTGCAAAGTGTGATCTGTAAATTCTGCTCTTCGGTACACTGCTTGTTGAAGAGGCAAAATGATGGGGAAAGGTGAGCTGGGCTTGGGAAGGGGACTGCTGGAGCGGGGCTGGGAATTCTCCTTCTGGAGGCTGTGGCTCCCTCTGTGAGGGCAGGAAGGTGGAAGCAGGGAGTGGATGTACAGTTGACCTTTAAACAGTGCGGGGGTTAGGGACACTGACCCCTCTGGACAATGGAAAACTCAAGTATAACTTTACAGTCATCCCTCTGTATCCACAGTTCTGCATCCATGGATTCCACCAGCCCTGATCATGTAGCACTGTGGTATTGGGTTGGCCAAAAAGTTCGTGTGGGTTTTTCCATAAGATGTTACGGAAAAACCTGAACGAACTTTTTGGCCAACCCAATACATATTTGTTGGGGGAAAAAAAAACCTGTCTAAACTGACCATACTGCTGAACTGAATGAATAAGCATTTTCAGAACTCTAATGGAAAACTGATGAACTCATAAAAGTGCTAACAAAAGATCAAGATGAAAAAATTAATTATATGGGACTGAGTGAACTGATGAGGATGATAATAATTTTTGTGACTTTCTGTTTGAATAAAAAAAAAAAAATCCCACAAGGACTCAGAGGCAAAAAATATACAAATCAATTTTCACTGCAAAGTAAAGGAGCTGTTACAGTGGAGGATTACTGGACTGAATGTCAATATTATGACATAGTATGAGTATGTTTCGTGTTTGGTAATTGCAATCATTGTTGCTTTTGTTGTGGTCATCCATTTACAATGCTTGGTGTCAGTCTATTTATCTCTTGTAAAAATAAAATACAGTGTGTGTGTGTGAAAAACAAAACAAAACAAAACAAAAAAACCTGTCTATATGGGCCCTTGCAGTTCAAATCCATGTTGTTCAAGGGTCAACTGTATACAAAATTCACAGTCTATGTGGCAGCATTCCCAGCAGAAGGACGTTTTACTCAACTGTGTGAGCGTCAACCTCCATTTGAGTGTAGGTCTGAGGCAAGTGGGTGGTTTAGACCTGGCTTAGTCTTAAAAGTGTTTTCTTGAGGCTTTTTGATAACTGGATAAAATCTGAGACTTACAGATCTCAGAAGGTGTAGTCGGGAAGGCAGAGAAGGGGAAGAAGCTTTACAAATATAAATATGTGAACCTGGCTTGAGGGAGGCCTCGGCCACACCAGGGTTCTTATCCCCAAAAGCAGGCCAGAGTCAGCCCTCTCTGCTCCATGACAAAATGCTCATGTCTTAGTTTATTAAAACGTCAACTGGGTGCCTGTATGGGGGACCCTCACTATTCTCTCCAGGCAACCGACACAATGTAGAAAGGAAGCAGAAGATTGCCTTTCTCTTTCCTCCTGTTCCCACCTTAAGCTCAGAGCAAGCAATCAGTTTTCAATTTTTCTCTCCTGTCGGGTGCTACCCAACCCCTCAGATCTCCAGATTGAAATCAGTGGGAGATCATCCATGCCCCAGGTCAGTCAGCAGGGAGAGAAGCAGGGGGGAGAGAACACTTGGGAAAATGCTTCCTTTAACTTAAAATGTTGATCTAGTCTCTAGCTTTCCTACCAGAGGTCTCTACTCCTGTCTTGTGAGGTCTGAAAAGGACTGAAGATTGAGGGGCAGAGTAGGAGGATAAAGGAATCTAAGTTTGCATGTTTCCAGAAATCCATCCTGAAGGTCACTCAGTCAGTGGCCTATCTCCAGGGCCTGCTTCGCTCTCCTCTTTTCACCAAGTCATCCTTCCCCTCTCCAGAGGCTGCCCCAGGCTGTGCTGTGCTGCTCTGCCCAAGTCCAGGGGACTCAGGCACACAGCTGAAGACCCAACTAACACTTGATGGCAATTCACAGAAGACGTCGGGGAATAACACAACTTCAGATGGAAACAAGATGAATGTCTTAGCCTGCTCAGCTGCTCTAACAGAACACCACAGACTGAGTGGCTTAGAATTTCTCACAGTTCTGGAGGCTGGGAAGTCCAAAATCAGGGTCTCTGGTGAGAGCCCACTGCCTGGTTTGCAGATGGCCATTAGAGGCACACAAACATACATTCTGTAGCTAGGAACCTTTTCTCAGGGTCTGCATGCCCCATACCCTCCAATTAAGCCCTCGTGGTTCCACCTTTTCTCTGACCCTGGTGTGATGCTAAATCTTGCCCCTCACATGGGCAGTGGGCCTCTCCTTGACAAATGTCCCTCCTGCATAAGGTCTAGTTGCCAATATGAAGAAAATGACAAACTCTCCCAATAGATGTAACAGTTGGATAAATGTTGGATAAATCCACTGTGTTCTCAGGTGGGAATACTGAATCTTTTAAAGATAATGACCCTATTATCTTAGAGGATTAATATAATTACAATTTAAAAGTCCCAGCAGAGTTCTGGAAATTTGCAAACTGATTGCAAATTATTGAAAAAATAATCAGGCAAAAATTGCTTAAAAAAGATGAATTATGAAGTGAACTACTGGGTTTCAAAATCCATCTTAAAGAAAGCTAATGATAGTGATGATGATGATAAACTATCATTTGTTGAGCACTTCTGAGGTGCTGGGCATTATGCTAACCACTTTCTGCATATTATCTTTTCTAATCTTCACAATAATGCTGTGAAATAGGCACTATTATTATCCATATTTTACAGAAGAAGTGACAGAATTAAAGTGGTTGTTCAAGATCACTAACTTCTTCAAGATCAAACAGCTAATCAGCTGTGAAGCCAGGGTCTGCCTAATTCCTGGGCTTATCTCTTCACCCCTCTACACTGACATGGAACCCACATGCTACTGATGAAAGAATAGGCAGATGGAGCAATAGAATAGAACAGAATGCTCAGGGTAATTTTCTTAGTTAAAAGTGATGAAATAAGACACCAGGAAAACGTCTGTGAAAGTAACTATGCAGAAATTCAAGCCTATATTGTTACAAACACATAACACCCAATACACATACAAATGAAGGCTAAAAAACCCAAAATGACAGCAAATATAACAAAGAGTTGGAATGGGGTTAAGGTCAGAATTGCAGTCTGCAGCTGGGAAAGGAAAACAAGTGCAAGCAGAAGGGAGTTGAGGATGAAAGAAAACGTGGAAACACTTGGAGTAAATTTCTAGCTCAGTATCAGCTGCTCTTTGGCTTATTTGGCTGAAAGCATCAAGGATAAAGCAGACAATGTGTGAGAAGCCATCAATAAGCTACTCACTTTCACCCACCAAATTATCTCCCCTTCTAGGGATCCACAGCCCCAACCCAGGGCAAATGAGTGACCCAGATGGCAAACTGCCATCTTCATGCTGGGGCACAATTGTTACTGGATCAGGGGTGGGTGAGAGGCACCCCCCCCCCAACCAGCTGCCCACTGAACATGCTGTGGAAGCGCCAGCAGGAGTGGCCAGGTGCCCAACCGTGACCTTCCTTATATTCGAGTCCAGGAAATGCCCCCACTGGGTTGACGCCCAGGTGGAGGGTAGCGGTGGTTGCAGGGACAGAGAGGGCCTGGGGCTTCGTGGGGTGGGGAGCATATAGCAGAGAACCCATCGTAGGGAGGTGGGGGGGCCACAGGAGCCAAGCTCCAAGCCCTCAGCATGTGCTCCATTGTCCCAATGGACTTCACTTACAAAACACAAATTCAAAGATGAAATTATTAAGAATTTGGAGGCTGCAATCACAGAGCATTAAACCCCAAGCACAGGGTTCTTCTGAGCATGGGCCCTTGTGTGACTGCGCTGGTCCCAGGCTTTGGGAAGAGTTGGGTAGTTAAGAGAGACCTTACAACCCCTAAAATAGCTGTAGAAATATTTTACAAAAACGTTCACAGACCCCTGGTCTAGAGGTTTCTAATAGGTTATTGGATTTGGGGGGGATCTGAACTTTTCATTGGCTTGACAATTTTGCAGCTCTATAGAGATAGAAGTTAATTCTTAGAGGGCCAACAGTTATGCTAACCACGCCTTTCACAAGATGAAGATGTGATTGGCTGCTGCTCTGTGCAAGAGGCTAGTTTTGCATCTAATCACAAGTGCACCGCTGCATTCCTGATTGTTTACATCTGTGTCTACTCTTTGGATTTGTCCTTGCCCCTCCCACCTTTTTTACATCTTACTGGAAAATGAACTAAATGTTCGTTCTATATTTGTAGGGCCAACATGATTCACTTTTTTGAAAAAAGTTATCCTTTAACAGAATATTGTTATTTATCCATTAACAAAGTATTGTTATTCTTCCTTTGACAGAATATTGTTATTTATCTGTTGATTTTCCTTTATTCAACTTGAGAAAATGTGTGTTTGTTCAGTATCAGGAGTTGAAGCAGCGTTTTTTCTTTTGTTTTGTTTTGTTTTTGAGATTGCGTGTTAGACCTTTCAGCGGTTGCCAAATAGTGAAAGAGGAAACTTTACATTTTCTAAAGTTTTATTTTACCACAGTGTGGTCCCCATGGGCTGTGAGGTGTGAGGGTAGAATGATCAGAAGCCTAGCCTGCCGGCTGAGCGATTGTTCTGGGCAGTGAGGTAGGCGCACAGGCACGGCTTGGGGGTGGAGACTTCCTGCGCTGCAAGGTCTTCCTCCTGGAGGACAGGTCTGACTTGACCTAGTCTCCTGCTGGCGGTGGGGTGAGGAGTGGGGGAGAGAAGAGGCTGCCGTGGGCGGAACCATCCCTGCTGGGCGCCAGCGGTTGGATTTTGCTGCTGTTCCCTGTGTGGGTAATGCAGCACGACCACTGTCATCACGAGCCCACTGCCGACCTGTGTCAGTGAAGACTGGGGCAAAAGTGGGGGAAACTGGTGCCGTTAAGCAGGTATCACCCCTGCACCCCATGGACTGATTGATGGCCAGCCTTCTCTTCCGGTGTCTGAGGTTTCCCAGGGCTCACTGGGGTCCCTTTGGGGGATCCTGTGCACTCATTTCCTAGGTGAGGTCTCTCCTGTGCTCATGTTGAAATGTGAGCAGTCTTCTCTGGTTGCTGCTATATAGTCTAAAAATGATTTGTTATTTTCCCCTTGTTTATAGTAATGTCCCTAATTTTTCAGAGCTGATACGGGATTTCCTCTTAAAAATTTCCTCTTAATTCTTTGCCAATTTCAGTGGAATTAAGGAGAAAAACAAGGCAAATCAGTGGACTCACCAAACAATTGTCAATCTACATCATTTCTACTTTTTAGCTTCTGTAAATAGCGACAATGTCATCTTCATATTTGGATGATTTTCTCAGGACCTAGTCTCACAGTGAGATTACTGATCTATGCATATTGACATATTTATGTCTCTTGATACATAATTACTAAATTACTTTTCTAAAAGGTCAGTCCTTTTCCAGTGACTTCAGTGATATATAAAGGTACGAAACGGCAAGACTCTAGCTCATCGTGAATATTTTCCCTCCCTATTTTGATAACTAAAATAGTGCCTGGTGCTTAATCTTTTATTCTTTTGAGGAAGACTCTGTTACCTTCACATAAGCTGCATTTAATTTATTTTTGGCTGCATTGGGTCTTCTTTGCTGCACGCGGGCTTTCTCTAGTTGCAGCGAACAGGGGCTACTCTTCGTTGCGGTGTGCGGGCTTCTCATTGTGGTGGCTTCTCTTGTTGTGGAGCATAGGCTCCAGGCACACGGGCTTCAGTAGTTGCGGCACGTGGACTCAGCAGTTGTGGCCTGTGGGCTCTAGAGCGCAGGCTCAGTAGTTGTGACGCATGGGCTTAGTTGCTCCGCGGCATGTGGGATCTTCCCAGACCAGGGCTGGAACCCGTGTCCCCCTGCATTGGCAGACGGATTCTTAACCACTGTCCCACCAGGGAAGCCCCTCCATTATATTTAAATTAAAATATTCAGTAGCTGCAGTTCCCTTGGGTGATGAAAACCTAGTGTCCACTGTGACAGGTCTGGAGACTTGATATTTTTCGTCTAGTCAATTCTTACTCCAATTTTTTGAATCAATGGAACTCTCAATCTCTCCCATTTCTTACCTCATGTGACTCTCATCACTCTGTCCCCTTTTCTTCATTCCCCTCAAACACTCTTCATACGAGGGGCCGCAAAAGGAGGGATGGAACTTGCAAGTAAACAAAACCTCTTAGCACGGCAAACAACCTAAAAGTTAAACATGAGACATTTCTATCGTAAAAGGGCACAGCTGGGACCTCCCTGACGGTCCAGTTGTTAAGACTCCACGCTTCCACTGCAGGGGGCACAGGTTTGAGCCCTGGTTGTGGAACTAAGATCCCACATGCCACGTGGGCAAAAAAAAATTTTTTTTTAATTAAAAAAACACTTATCTCATTTACTTTAATTTACTTATAAAAAATAAATAAAAGGGCCCAGCCATTCCTGCTCCTTGGAAATTCTCATTGATCCCTTTCCTTCTTGGATCCTGGTTCCCTGCATCTGGCTGGCCTGCCTCTTCCTGACCACACCTTGTCAAGCTCCCCTCTCTCCCCTGAGTCCTGCGCTCCTTGCCCTGTGCTTCTCAGAGGCCTGTAGTCCCCCTCTCATTTCCACTTGGCCATGTCCTAGGGCTGTCTTTTCACAATCTGAAATGGCCCATTTAGTGTTTTGCTAAACAAATGCAGTTTTCTCCCTGAGTAATTATGCCAATCACTTTTAACCATTATTTTTTCCTCCCTTTTTCTCCAGCCATATTTCCTCTTTTGTCTGTTTTCTGCTCAGGCTCTTTGCTCATTTATCTACTGATGTCTTAATGTTTCTCTTATTGGTTAATGCCTTCTTTTCGTTCACTTAAAGATTCCTGAATTAAGGAAAAAAATCATAATTAACAGATGTTCTCTTTACAATAAACAGAAGGTACTATTTCTTAGTTTCTGGAGAAAATTACTTTCTCCTGGAAGAATCAATAAATCTTTCAAAAGATTATTCCATATATGGCTTCAAGCCAAAAAGCAGAAACTCAGATCCCATTTTATATATATATATATAATCAGAAGAAATTTCTCATAATTGTGTTTGTTTATCTCTGGTTTATCTTGGTAATCAGTATCACATTGTTACCCATAAAAAATACAATAAATAGTCAACATCTGAACTTTACTAGACAAAACAAACATCTTTGCTTTGAATATTAGACATGTGTTCTTTTATTTTGAACCTTATTCTTAATAGTTTGAAAATCATCTAGTTCTAGAAACTTATTCTATCAAACTCAAATCTTTGGCTGTGTCTTTGCAGAAATTACCTTATCTTGCTGTTTATTGTATCTCAGATGAAAAGTGGTAGATTTTTAGAAAATGCAATTCATAGTTGTGTACTTTATATTTTCTTTTAAAATCTGAGCAGCTACATGGCCAGTGCAAATTAATAAAAATGCCCAGACCTTTGCCAGTATTTCTCAAGTCTTCCCCAGTATACATGCAGTGACCCTTTGAGGAAAGGGGAAGTGCTCTTTACAAAAAAAAAAAAGAGTCAAGAATGATGTACAAAGGCAGACTATAAAGAATCAATGGGGAATCAAAATAAATAGAATATAAATGAAATAAATATAAATATTCAAATGTATTTTATAAATTAAAAAATCACATCAAAATAAAGGGGTTGCCAGGCTTTCCTGGTGGCGCAGTGGTTAAGAATCTGCCTGCCAGTTCAGGGGACACGGGTTCGAGCCCTGGTCCGGGAAGATCCCACATGCCACGGAGCAACTAAGCCCGTGCGCCACAACTACTGAGCCTGGGCTCTAGAGCCCACGAGCCACAACTACTGAGCCAACGTGCCACAACTACTGAAGCCCGCGTGCCTAGAGCCCGTGCTCCACAACAAGAGAAGCCACTGCAATGAGAAGCCACCGCAATGAGTAGCCCGCACACCACAACGAAGAGTAGCCCCCACTCACCACAACTAGAGAAAGCCCGTGCGCAGCAACAAAGACACAGCACAACCAAAAATAAAACCAAATAAATAAATTAATTAAAAAAATAATAAATCAATTAAAGGGGTTGAAGAGCTTGAAGGTAAAAGTAATTCTCTGCCACCAAATCTGTGTGACTAGCTTTGGGCTTCTGTCAGAGGGTTGATGTGCATCTCCTGAGCAATTAGCAGGCTGCAGAAAAACAATGAGACTTCACATGCCTTAGATCGCAGGTGGAACCTTGACCCCATCTCCGAATGGTGGTTAATGAATTCCAGCCTTTTCTGGAGAGGTCCCTCACATCATCCTAGGCACAAGGTTCACCACCTGACTTTGTTCTTTATGAGCTGCTATCCAGCAGAGAGCCTGCCAAAATACAGCAAACCTCTTATCGACACTTCAGCTCCTTGCATCTGCCCATACATGTGGGAATAATTCATAGAAAATGAACAGACCTGCAAAATATCTCCAGTAACTTTCAGGTGCTGGGAAGGAAACTATAGGTCCTAAGAACACAGACAGTATTTTCAGGTTTTCTTTAACTTTGGAGGCCAGGTCATTGAAAGTGAAGAGAAGATCGATAGGATAGAAGTGAAAACTTGCTTTCATGGATGCTGTCAAGGAATGGGATTTGCTAAACACGCTCTCTACTACTGAGCTACACCCCTGTTGTGTAGGGGTTTGCTTTTCTAGATTATGGCCCAAAGTTCCCAGACAATGGGTCTTTAATAAGGGACAGAATGATTATCCTGAAGTCCAGGGAAAAAAAGCGTTTTTTCCCTTTCATTCCAATTTACAAAGGCTAATTATCTGAATAAGAATTCTCTTTAATCAATTTGGGTGTAAATTTTTAAAAATGCTTCTGTAACCCTTGATATTTGAGGCCATACTAGCTTGTGGGAAGGTAAATAGAAGTGTGATTAGTATTCTTGTTGTCAATGAATATATTCTTTGGTTCTGAGCCTAAAACAAAGGATGTTGAGAGCCCAGCACCCCCTGCATCATCTCCCACATCCTAGCCTTTGCCAGGTAGATGGGTGGCTTTTCCTCTCTTGTTGCGTATGTGATGTTGGTGGGGGGTGTCGGGTGTGGAGGTGTGCTGTGCAGAGAGAACAGAACAGGTTTGTCTCCTGCTGTCTGGAGCATCTAGCACAGTTCCTGGAGCATGCTTCCTACGGGTATGGTGAGGATGCGTGGAATAATAGGAAGAATTGTAGCTTTGTACAAAAAACCCTGTTTCAGGAGTCAGATGGTATGGTTTCAAATTCTTTCACTTCCTGACAGCATAACTTGGCAAATCACTTAACCTCTCTAAACCTCCAATTCTTCAGCTGAAAAATAAGGATAATAGTCTCTTGTTTTGAAATGTTGATTCCTTACCAAAAATAGGATAAGTCCAAATTCCTTATCAGTACATATAAGCTTCATATTTTAGCTTTGAACTAACCATTGCTGGCTCTTATCTCTACCTAATGTACCTTATTCTCCAATCCCACCAAGCATCTGACCTTTTCCTAGTAGGGACAGTAGGACACAGAAGGATCCCGTAATAATTGGTGCCTGTTAGACAAGGTAACTATTCTTCTGCCTTGTAAACTCCTTCTCACTCTTAGTATTTCTCTCAAAAATCCCCTGCCCTTTCTGATTTCTCTAATTCATGGGAAGGAGTTAGATCCTCTCCTCTGAGTGCACAATGAACTCTGAGTTTTCTGCTCTCTATCAAATATCTGTTTTACACTCTTTATGCTATAACTTCTGAGCATCTTGAGAGCAAAATATGTTTAATTTATCTTTGTCTACCATCTCTAGCACAATAATGGTACACAACAGACTATCAATTAGTGTTGAATGAATTAAGTTCTTCCTTTTGTGTTTTTTAACATTGTTTTTTTTAAAACTAAACTTAATTTGACAAACAGTCTTATATAAGAGTGTATACAATAGCTCAATTTGATCAGTGAGTGAGGTAAATGAATCTTCTTACTATTGAACATATTCACTGATGTTCAGTTCTGTACCTTGAGGCTGGTTGATTCTAACTTAGCTCATAGAAGAAGAAAAACAAATAGCCAGTAAACATATGAAGAAAAAGGTTCAACTGAACTAATAAACAAAGAAGTTAAAGCATAACAACAAGATATGAAAAACAAAACAAAAACAAACCCAATGGAATAAGCAAAAAAAAAAAAATTTAAAGATACACAATTCTGGTTAGGGTGCTGTGAAACAAACTCTAATACATCGCAGGTGGGAGTAGTGATCTAATACTTTTGTAAAGCAACTTGATAATATGTATAAAGAGTCTTAAAAATCTTCATATCTGTTTTGAGTAGTCAACTTCTAACAATCTCTCACAAGGAAATAAACAGAAATATAGACAGAGCTGTGTGCATATAGGTACTCTGCACACCATCATTTATGATAACAAAAATTGGAAACAATCCAACTGGGAAGAGTTAAACAAATTATAGTATATCCATGCAAGAAATATTATGTAGTCACTGAAAATTGTGAGTATCAAGAGTCAGTAATAGTGTTGAGAAACGTTGAGGTTTGAAAGGGCATCATCAACTTCAGTACAAAGATGATGGTACATAAGCAGTCCATAATGGCAACGGCACTTTCATTGGGTACCTTTTATTTTTTTATTTTACTACATTTTTCCTATTTTCAGTTTTCCATAATGAACATGTATTTTATAAAAAATTAAAGCATTAATTTAAAATTAACACACTGAACTTATCAGAGAGCTACAATCGTGGCCTCAAGTGATTTCTTCCATAAATGGATCCTCTAGCCATCTTTCCTTTAAGAGCACTCCTCAGGCAAGGGCTCACTAATATTTAAGCTGAACTTTGAAGAATCAGAAGGGGTTTGTCAGGCAAGAAAGGGGAATAAATGGGCTTGGCGCAGGACATGGGATATCTTGACAATCAGTCTTTAGGAATTGCAGAGTGGGATATGAGAGATGGGTCTGAAACAGACCACAGGTTCATGGAATGTAGGGCGCTGGGGTCTGTGCTATGGAGTTTGGACTTAAACCTGCTGCTTGTGAGGAGCCTGTGGCTGAGCAATTCTGCTCCTAGGTATTGATATATACCCAACTAAGTACACACATACGCTCACCAAAAGACACATCTGCAGATGTTCATGGAACCACTGTTTGCAGTGGCCACAGACTGGAGCAGTACAGAAGTTCATCTGTGAGGGGTGGTGGATGGATCTACATACAGTCTTTGGTGGAAAACAGTGAGAATGGATGGAGGTTTAGTTGCAAAATTCAGTTGCGTTTTGCAGCTGTGATGTTGAGTGAGGAAGGCTACTCACACAGTGGAATGTGTGCGTGATTCCACTTGTGTGGAGTAAAAGAACAGGCCAAAAAAACGTATGCTTTTGGAAGTCACAGTGGTGGTTGCCCGGTGGCAGTGGGCAGTGATAGGAGGGAGACGTAGGAGGGGCGGTCTTTGGTGCAGTGCAGTTTCATAATCTGTGTCTGCAGACCACATGAGTGCATTCACTGTGTGAAGATATATTCAGCTGTATGGTTAAGATTTGCACACTTTTTTGGATGTTATACTTCAAAAATATTTACAAAAATAAAATATGTTAAAATAAAACCAACTCTGGAAAAACTTTTCTTTCCTGCTTCTACACTGCAACATACATAGTTGGAAGTCCCAGCTTCCTGACTACAAAGGTCTGGAGGAGTTGAACAGCTGTCTTCTGCCTTCCTAGCTCCCAATCTATCAAAGAACCCCAGCCACTCAGGGCTCCAAATTATTGTATCTGGCTTTTACTTAATCAATAGAGTAGCGAGGGGAGAAAAGCTCTAAAGGTTACCTTAGACCTGAGATAATGGCTGGTCTAAACCAGGAAAATCTGCAGCTGCTTCTCTGTGTTTAGAATTCCTCGTTTGTAAACAGATTCGATTCTGCCCCTAAGGAGTGATAATGTGATGAATCATACCCCTCAGGCAATCCAAATTACAGTGCCTGGCTTTCGTCATCAGGCTGGACTTCTATATTGCCAAGTAATCCAGATGGTTTTCCCTATTTCGGTTTAAAAGTTGTTACTATTTGCTACATACTTACTCATAATGGATTTCATTTCAAGCAAAAATTATGGAGGAGCCCCTGCAAGGTGGTTGGAGAATTTCTTACCCAGAAAGAAGCTACATTAAAGTCATAAAATCGCTTTGGAGCAGCAAAATCATCTCAGCTCTGTGTTCTGGACTTACTTCTACTTTCCAGAGTCCTTTCTTCAAATCTTTTCTTTAGATAAGGTGACTTTAGCAGACCCTGATGGTTCTTCCTCCAGGTACTATGTTCTCAACACAGAGGAGCCATGTGGTTTATTGAGAGCACATGTTCCCTACTGTCATCACTCAATGTGTTGGCCGCTCCATGCACCAAAGCCACGAGCAATGACAAAGCCGTTAAGCTAGAGAAATTGCTCCCAAATATCAGCATGCCAGCTCTCCTCTCTTAACACTATACAGAGGTTTTCATTCGCTCGTGAATTCACTCACTCAGTCCCTCCACATATAATTTATTGAGCATCAGCTATAGCCAAGCATGTTGTAGGTACTTTGGATAGATAATGAAGAAAACAGTCCCAGACCTTGGCCTTGAGGAACTTACATTCTAAAGACAGGAGACTGACAACAAATACATAAATATATAAAATGATTGTGGGTGGAGAAAGGGCTAAGAGGGAAAGCAGAGTGACGGGAGGTAGCAGGATGGAGTTGGATATTTTGGGTAACCTAGTCAGCAGGGCCTCTCTGAGCCTGGACCTGAGTGAAGTGAGAGCTCTAACTCCACCAAGATCTGGGGAAAGCGCATTCTGTGAAGAGGAACAGCCTGTGGAAAAGTCTGAGGGAAGAGTGAGTTTGGTGGGTTCAGATTTGTAGATCAGTGTCCAGCAGGTCGGCCACCTCAATTGGTTCCAAGGTTTACTCTCTGAACTAATATCTAGTTAAATGCCGTTTAGCTTCTTCTTGGCAATTTGCTCCCCAAAATGGATTTTTCTTCTGACCATTTCCAGAACCATGTCGTCTGGGGAGTATTGTCGGGAATGTCAGCCAAGATCCCTTCATCCGTGCCTTCTGGGCCTTCCTTTGATGGCAGGCTAGAACACTTAGCACGAGGGCTGTATAAATCCATCCTTTGAAGAGCCACCAATGATAACAAGCTCCTTCTGGATTGTAGTATTAAGTGCCTAATGGCTGTGCCCCAGGAGCCAGGAATGTGTTCAAGGATTGAACACAGACCCAGGGCTGACTTTGGCTGCTGGCTCTGCCTACCTCAAGCAACTTGACCTCTCTGTGCTTCAGTTTCTTCATCTATAAAATGGGGGCAATAATAGTAACCACCTCATAAAGTTACTGTGGAAATCACTTTAAGTAATATAAATGTTTAATATCATGCCTGGTACATAACAAGAGCTTCATAAATATTAGTTTCTGTTGGAACCATCATTCCCCTGTCCTAACCATCTTCCACACTGCTGACAGACATATCTTTCTTGAGTAACAGTTCTCTGATTATAAAAGTAATACATGCTAATTGTGAAAAAAATTGAAAACTACAGAAATGTATAATAGAAGAAAATAAAACAATTTATAATTCCATCACCCACTGAGATTATAATTTCAGTTGTTTCCAGTTTTTCTCCTATGCATGTATAATTTTCATTAAAAAAAAATTGGGATCATACTATCTAAATAATTTAACTTTCTTTTTCCATTCAGTTTGCTCTGTGAGCATTTTCCATATCCTTAAGTTTCTTTTTTTAACATGCTTTTTAATAGTTGTGTAATATTTTTTCCTACACATCTGTAGTATTCACTTCATGAGATTGTTGTGAGGATTAATATAGTTAAAAAGTAGTAGTAAAAAGTAGTTAGAACATCATTTTTGTATAGAAAGAGCTTTAAAATATTAGCTAAAAATAATAACGATTGTGGTGTTGAAACCACATTTGGGACAGTTTAATTTATTTCCAGTTATAACCAGACATTTTCCGGCTGAGCAGGACAGACAACCTTCTTTGTTCTACATCCATTTGTGCACATGGTTTTCATTGTGTGACTGGAAAGGAGAGAGAGGTTTAGCGTAAGTAGGGGCTTGAGGGGAGGGTGGAGATGCAGCTTCCTCCCCTGATCTCCCCACCCCATGGTCTTCCTCACCCCATGGGTAGGGGTGGTGAGGTGTCTACTGCTACACAGCCCCATGAACCGAATTTGAACCTCTATAATTAGAAGAAAGAGAAACAGGGACCTTACATAAGCATTTCCATGAGTCACGGCATGAGGTTCTCAGTGGTGTGAAATCACAGACTGGTTGTATTGTTTCTACTATAAGAGTCTCTGAGCAGAGGCACGTTACTCTGAAAATAGGTGTCCACAAGTGGCACCTTTTTCTGGGGCGTTTTCTTCTCCTGGCCTCTCTGTGGAGCCCAGCTGTGCTCGGGCTCCCTGAGGCTCCACCTTTCACAACCACGGAGGGCAGCCTCCCTAGCAGACCACTGGTGTCCTCACAACAGCTGCTTCAGCTGTGGATATGGTGAGATCACAAGTGACTACTCTGGTAATTGAAGTTAAAAACCATGGCAGCCAGAGAAAAAGAAAGCAAGAATGTATTTCCTCTGGAGCCAACATGGGCCACTCAGGAGAGAAAGCCAGTCTGGGTCCATTTTAAATATTGCCCCAGAAGACAGCCAGGAGGAGTGGCCCCCCGCAAAGTTCTCAGAAGCCAGTGGAGGAACCCCAAGTGGCCAGCCAGGAGACTGTCCAGCAACCGTGGCCAAGTGTTGCCAGTCAGGACTTCTGAAAGCCACAGAGCTGCACCCCAAGAAAAAGAATCAGCTTTGCTCATTCGCCACCAAGCCCAGAGAATCATAGTTAAATATCTGCCAAAGAAAGAGCCAAAGCCTGGTTAGATTGGTACAAACCAAGTAAGTCCTTTCCTGCTTCTCCTGTTTTTTCCGTGGCTTCCACTTAGACCCTGGAAGGGTCAGAGACCACACCAGGGACTAGGTAGCCATGCAAGGAGGAGAAGACATCACTCCTACAAAACACAGCATGGCAGTGTGTGCCTCCTCTCTTTGCTGCTCTTATGGGCTGAATTGCATGCCCCTCCTCCCCAAAATTCATATATTGAGGTCTTAACCCCCAGTCCCTCAGAATGTGACAGTATTTGGAGATAGGGCATTTAAAGAGGCAATTAAGATTAAATGAGGAGGGAGCTTCAAGATGGCGGAAGAGTAAGACGTGGAGATCACCTTCCTCCCCACAAATACATCAGAAATACATCTACATGTGGAACAACTCCTACAGAGCACCTACTGAATGCTGGCAGAAGACCTCAGACCTCCCAAAAGGCAAGAAACCCCCCACGTACCTGGGTAGGGCAAAAGAAAAAAGAAAAAACAGAGACAAAAGAATAGGGATGGGACCTGCACCAATGGGAGGGAGCTGTGAAGGAGGAAAGGTTTCCACACACTAGGAAGCCCCTTCAGTGGTAGAGATGGGGGGTGGGCAGAGGGGAAGCTTCGGAGCCACGGAGGAGAGTGCAGCTACAGGGGTGCGGAGGGCAAAGCGGAGAGATTCCCGCACAGAGGATCGGTGCCGACCAGCACTCACCAGCCCGAGAGGCTTGTCTGCTCACCCGCTGGAGCAGGCGGGGGCTGAGAGCTGAGGCTTGGGCTTCGGAGGTCGGATCGCAGGGAGAGGACTGGGGTTGGCTGCGTGGACACAGCCTGAAGGGGCTAGTGCGCCACGGCTAGCCGGGAGGGAGTCCGGAAAAAAGTCTGGAGCTGCCGAAGAGGCAAGAGACTTTTTCTTGCCTCTTTGTTTCCTGGTGCGCGAGGAGGGGTATTCAGAGCACCGCTTAAAGGAGCTCCAGAGACGGGCGCAAGCCGCGGCTATCAGCACGGACCCCAGAGACGGGCATGAAACGCTAAGCCTGCTGCTGCCGCCACCAAGAAGCCTGTGTGCAAGCACAGGTCACTCTCCACACCTCCCCTCCCGGGAGCCTGTGCAGCCGCCACTGCCAGGGTCCCGTGTCCAGGGACAACTTCTCCGGGAGAACACAGAGTGCCTCAGGCTGATGCAACATCACGCATGCCTCTGCCGCTGCAGTCTCACCCCTCACTCTGTACCCCTTCTTCCCCCCGGCCTGAGTGAGCCAGAGCCCCCAAAGCAGCTGCTCCTTTAACCCCATCCTGTCTGGGTGGGGAAGAGACGCCCTCAGGCGACCTACACACAGAGGCGGGGCCAAATCAAAAACTGAACCCCGGGAGCTGTGCGAACAAAGAAGAGAAAGGGAAATCTCTCCCAGCAGCCTCAGGAGCAGCAGATTAAATCTCCACAGTCAACTTGATGTACCCTGCATCTGTGGGACACCTGAATAGACAACGAATCCTCCCAAATTGAAGAGGTGGACTTTGGGAGCAACATTATATATATATTTTTTCCCTTTTTCTCTTTTTGTGAGTGTGTACGTGTATTCTTCTGTGTGTGATTTTGTCTGTATAGCTTTGCTTTTAGCATTTGTCCTAGGGTTCTGTCTGTCCGTTTTTGTTTTGTTTTGTTTTGTTTTGTTTAATATAGTTTTTAGCACTTGTTATCATTGGTGGATTTGTTTTTTGGTTTGATTGCTCTCTTCTTTCTTCCTTTTTTTTAATTTAAAAAAATTTTTAAATAATTTTTTATTTAAAAACTTTATTTTACTTTATTTTATTTTATCTTCTTCTTTCTTTCTTTCTTTCTTTCCTCCCTTTTATTCTGAGCCGTGTGGATGACAGGCTCTTGGTGCTCCAGCCAGGCATCAGGGCTGTGCCTCTGAGGTGGGAGAGCCAAGTTCAGGACACTGGTCCACAAGAGACCTCCCAGCTCCAAGTAATATCAAACGGCGAAAATCTCCCAGAGATCTCCATTTCAACGCCAAGACCCAGCTTCTCTCAACGACCAGCAAGCTACAGGGCTGGACAGCCTATGCCAAACAACTAGCAAGACAGGAACACAACACCATCCATTAGCAGAGAGGCTGCCTAAAATCATAGTAAGGCCACAGACACCCCAAAACACACCACCAGACGTGGACCTGCCCACCAGAAAGACAGATCCAGCCTCATCCACCAGAACACAGGCACTAGTCCCCTCCACCAGGAAGCCTACACAACCCACTGAACCAACCTTAGCCACTGGGGACAGACACCAAAAACAACGGGAACTACGAACCTGCAGCCTGTGAAAAGGAGACCCCAAACACAGTAAGTTAAGCAAAATGAGAAGACAGAGAAACACACAGCAGATGAAGGAGCAAGGCAAAAACCCACCAGACCTGACAAAGAAAGAGGAAATAGGCAGTCTACCTGAAAAAGAATTCAGAATAATGATAGTAAAGATGATCCAAAATCTTGGAAATAGAATGGAGAAAATACAAGAAACGTTTAACAAGGACCTAGAAGAACTAAAGAGCAAACAAACAGTGAGGAACAGCAAACTAAGTGAAATTTAAAATTCTCTAGAAGGGATCAATAGCAGAATAACTGAGGCAGAAGAACGGATAAGTGACCTAGAAAATAAAATAGTAGAAATAACTACTGCAGAGCAGAATAAAGAAAAAAGAATGAAAAAAAATGAGGACACTCTCAGAGACCTCTGGGACAGCATTAAATGCACCAACATTCGAATTATAGGGGTCCCAGAAGAAGAAGAGAAAAAGAAAGGGAATGAGAAAATATTTGAAGAGATTATAGTTGAAAAATTCCCTAATATGGGAAAGGAAATAGTTAATCAAGTCCAGGAAGCACAGAGAGTCCCATACAGGATAAATCCAAGGAGAAACATGCCAAGACACATATTAATCAAACTATCAAATATTAAGTACAAAGAACAAATATTAAAAGCAGCAAGGGAAAGGCAACAAATAACGCACAAGGGAATCCCCATAAGGTTAACAGCTGATCTTTCAGCAGAAACTCTGCAAGCCAGAAGGGAGTGGCAGGACATATTTAAAGTGATGAAGGAGTAAAACCTACAACCAAGATTACTCTACCCAGCAAGGACCTCATTCAGATTTGACAGAGAAATTAAAACCTTTACAGACAAGCAAAAGCTAAGAGAATTCAGCACCACCAAACCAGCTTTACAACAAATGCTAAAGGAACTTCTCTAGGCAGAAAACACAAGAGAAGGAAAAGACCTACAATAACAAACCCAAAACAATTAAGAAAATGGTAATAGGAACATACATATTGATAATTACCTTAAATGTAAATGGATTAAATGCTCCAGCCAAAAGACATAGACTGGCTGAATGGATACAAAAACAAGACCCGTATATATGCTGTCTACAAGAGACCCACTTCAGACCTAGGGACACATACAGACTGAAAGTGTGGGGTTGGAAAAAGATATTCCATGCAAATGGATATCAAAAGAAAGCTGGAGTAGCAATTCTCATACCAGACAAAATAGACTTTAAAACAAAGACTATTATAAGAGACAAAGAAGGACACTACATAATGATCAAGGGATCAATCCAAGAAGAAGATATAACAATTGTAAATATTTATGCACCCAACATAGGAGCACCTCAATACATAAGGCAAATGCTAACACCCATAAAAGGGGAAATCAACAGTAACACAGTCATAGTAGGGGACTTTAACACCCCACTTTCACCAATGGACAGATCATCCAAAATGAAAATAAATAAGGAAACACAAGCTTTAAATGACACATTAAACAAGATGGACTTAATTGATATTTATAGGACATTCCATCCAAAAACAACAGAATCCACTTTCTTCTCAAGTGCTCATGGAACATTCTCCATGATAGATCATATCTTGGGTCACAAATCAAGCCTTGGTAAATTTAAGAAAATTGAAATCCTTTCAAGTATCTTTTCCAACCACAATGCTATGAGACTAGATATCAATTACAGGAAAAAAATCTGTAAAATATACAAACACATGGAGGCTAAACAATACACTACTTAATAACCAAGAGATCACTGAAGAAATCAGAGAGGAAATCAGAAAATACTTAGAAACAAATGACAATGAAAACACGACGACCCAAAACCTATGGGATGCAGAAGAAGCAGTTCTAAGAGGGAAGTTTATAGCAATACAATCCTACCTTAAGAAACAAAAAACATCTCAAACAACCTAACCTTACACCAAAAGGAATTAGAGAAAGAAGAACAAAAAAACCACAAAGTTAGCAGAAGGAAAGAAATCATAAAGATCCGATCAGAAATAAATGAAAAAGAAATGAAGGAAGTGGTAGCAAAGATCAATAAAACTAAAAGCTGGTCCTTTGAGAAGATAAACAAAATTGATAAACCATTAGCCAGACTCATCAAGAAAAAAAGGGAGAAGACTCAAATCAACAGAATTAGAAATGAAGAAGGAGATGTAACAACTGACACTGCAGAAATACAAAGGATCATGAGAGATTACTACAAGCAACCCTATGCCAATAAAATGCACAACCTGGAAGAAATGGACAAATTCTTAGAAATGCACAACCTGCTGAGACTGAACCAGGAAGAAATAGAAAATATGAACAGACCAATCACAAGCACTGAAATTGAAACTGTGATTAAAAAACTTCCAACAAACAAAAGCCCAGGGCCAGATGGCTTCACAGGCGAATTCTATCAAACATTTAGAGAAGAGCTGTCACCTATCCTTCTCAAACTCCTCCAAAACATAGTAAAGGGAGGAACACTCCCAAACTCATTCTACGAGGCCACCATCTCCCTGATACCAAAATCAGACAAAGATGTCACAAAGAAAGAAAACTACAGGCCGATATCACTGATGAACATAGATGCAAAAATCCTGAGCAAAATACTAGCAAACAGAATCCAACAACACATTAAAAGGATCATACACCATGATCAAGTGGCTTTTATCCCAGGAATGCAAGGATTCTTCAATATATGCAAATCAATCAATGTGATACACCGTATTAACAATTTAAAGGAAAAAAACTATATGATCATCTCAATAGATGCAGAGAAAGCTTTTGACAAAATTCAACACCTATTTATGATAAAAACCCTCCAGAAAGTAGGCATAGAGGGAACTTTCCTCAAAATAATAAAGGCCACATATGACAAACCCACAGCCAACATTGTCCTCAATGGTGAAAAACTGAAACCATTTCCACTAAGATCAGGAAGAAGACAAGGTTGCCCACTCTCACCACTATTATTCAACATAGTTTTGGAAGTTTTAGCCACAGCAATCAGAGAAGAAAAAGAAAGAAAAGGATTCCAAATTGGAAAAGAAGAAGTAAAGCTGTCACTGTTTGCAGGTGACATGATACTACATATAGAGAATTCTAAAGATGCTACCAGAAAACTACTAGAGCTAATCAATGAATTTGGTAAAGTAGCAGCATACAAAATTAATGCACAGAAATCTCTAGCATTCCTATACACTAATGATGAAAAATCTGAAAGTGAAATTAAGGAAACACTCCCATTTACCATTGTACCAAAAAGAATTAAATATCTAGGAATAAACCTACCTAAGGAGACAAAAGACCTGTATGCAGAAAATTATAAGACACTGATGAAAGAAATTAAAGATGATACAAATAGATGGAGAGATATACCATGTTCTTGGATTGGAAGAATCAACATTTGCATATTTGCAAATATTTGCAAATCCTATATCTAATAAGGGGCTAATATCCAAAATATATAAAGAACTCCTTCAACTCAATAGGAAAAAAAATTCAATTAAAAAATGGGCAGAGGATCTGTATAGACATTTTTCCAAAGAGGACATTCAAATGACCAACACGTATGTAAAAAGATGCTCAACATCACTAATCTTCAAGGAAATGCAAATCAAAAACCACAATGAAATATCACCTCACACCTATTAAAATGACTACTATAAAAAAGACAAGAAATGACAAGTGTTAGGGAGAATGTGAAGAAAAAGGAACTCTTGTGCACTGTTGGTGGGAATGTAAATTGGTGCAACCACTATGGAAAACAGCATGGAGTTTCCTCAAAAAATTAAAAATAGAACTACCATGTAATCCAGCAATTCACATCGGGGCATTTATTCAAAGAAAACAATAATTCAAAAAGTTATTTGCACCCCCATGTCCATTGCAGTTTTACTTACAATAGCCAAGACATGGAAGGAACCTAAGTGACCACCAATGGATGAATGAATAAAGAAAATGTGGTATATATGTATATGCAAAATGGAATATATTCATCCATAAAAAGAATGAAATCTTGCCAATTTTTACAACATGGATGGACCTTGAAGGTATTATGCTAAATGAAGTAAGTCAGACAGAGGCAAATACCATATAATCTCACTAATATGTGAAGTTTAAAACAAAAACAAAGAAACCGAGCTCATAGATACAGAAAACAGATTGGTAGTTGCCAGAGACAGGGAGGGAGTAAGGGTTGAAATGGGTAAAGGTGTCAAAAGGTACAAGTCTCCAGTTATAAAATAAATAAGTCATGGACATGTACACTGTGATGACTATGGTCAATAATACTGTGTTGTATATTTGCAAGCTGCTGAGACAGTAAACCTTTAAAGGTTTTATCACAGGAAAAAAAAATTTTGTAACTATACATGGTGAGGGATAACTAGACTTATTGTGATGATAGTTTCACAATATATACAAATATCAAATTGTTATGTTGTACACCTGAAACTAATACAATGTTATACGTCAATTATACCTCAATTTTAAAATATGTATGAAAAAGAAAGATACTCTCAATGGAGACCAATTACCTGTGAGAATATTTGGGCTAAAATATTTCTATTTTAATTTTTCAATATTAAGAATAAGCTAGAATCAAATATATCCTTAATTTAGCAAAATTTTCTCTGAGCTTGACACTTAGCATGTTTCCTGGGTCCTTGCCATCCCCATTCCTACCCCCAGGTGGTTTGTAAACAAGTCAGCCAATTTTAAAGCCTGAAGCCAAGCTTGCGATCTTGCTTCTAAATGAGCTGTTTGATTTCTGAGAAAGGGGCACAAAGGTGTCTATGAAAAGCACACAGTTTTCCTCAGTTCTCACGTTCATAATACACCAGGTGCGGGGCTTTGTTCCCACACCCACCGATTCTCCCACACCAGCTGGGTGTCCTACAATTCCATTCATTTCTAACACTAAACAGAGTTATCACAGACCCCACAAGACTGCCCCCTCCTTCAGATGCCCATCACAAGGGTTGAGTCCTCAGGTTGCCCACCATTTATGTCCTTCTTGGCTAAAATTAGAGGTTCCCATGACCCTCTCCTCGCGTTCAGTAATATGCTAAAGCAGCTCACAGAACTCAGGAAAACAGTTTACTTACTACTGCTGATTTATTACAAAGGCTATTTCAGTGGCTACAAATGAACAGCGGGAGAGAAGTGTTACATAGGGCGAGGTCTGGAAGGGTCCTGAGCACAGGAGCTTCTGTCCCTATAGAGTTGTAGTGCGTCTTTCCCCAGCTTGTAGATGTGTTCACCAACCTGGAAGTTTCTCTGAACGCTGCACTCTTAGGGATTTTTTTATGAAGGTTTGATCATTTATTTACTCAATTGCCAGCCCCTCTTGCCTCTCCCGAGAATGGGAGGTGGGCCTGAAAGTTCCAAGCTTCTGATCATGGCTTGGTCTTTCTGGTGACCAGCCCCAATCCAGGAATCCATCAAAAGTCACCTCATTAGAACAAAAGACATTCCTATCACGAGGAAATTACAAGGGATTTAGGAGCTTTGTGTCAGGAACCAGCGTCGAGGAACAAACATTATCAGGAACCAGGGGCAGAAGCCAACAGATATTTATTTCCTATTATTTCACAAAAGGTTTGTCCTGATCTCAATTTCAGCAGTGCCTCCCTTACCCATTCATCCTCTTTTTCAAAGAACTCCTTTTTTGTTTCACAATTATTTTACAACTAGTCACAAGGGAAAGTGAAGACTTTGGGGAAGAACAATAATTAATTACAAGAAACTCCACAATACACTTAAGGTTCCCTGCCCTTGTGTGTCCCTTCCCCAGAGCCCCACTGTTGGGGGCTTAAGGTGGTCTGTAGGACTTCTCCCCTCAGGGAGCCTGCCAGCAACCCCATTTCCTGCTATAGAATGAGAAGGGGGATAATCATATCTGTTCTGCTTCACACTGAAGGATGATGGGGGGGATCAACTGAGAATAGGTATTTAACAGTGCTTTGGTAACTATAAAAATCTCTATTCAGATAGAATGGATTGGTATTTGGTTTCCAAAACAGGCTTCACTACTAGGAGGGAAAATGTACTGATATTCCCTGTCAACATCCTGGCAATCATTTTCCTCATTAAAACTGGCTAAGTTGGCTTTCTGCTTCAACTTGAACTGCTATGGGTTTGGACAGCATCACCCTATTTCCCAGAGTTTTATTGCTCTAGGTTAACTCAGCCACAAAAGAAGCTTGAGATTTCAATTCTGCCAAGCTGACAGAGCAAACGGAAGTCATGCGTCTTTTCTCACCACCATTGGGAAATAGTCATAAACATGAATCTTTAAAGGGGGGGAAGTGCATTAGACAAGGAGCTGAGATACATGGGCAGTGCTGAAGTGACCTTGAGGAAGCCATTTGAACTGTCAGCCTGAATTTGTCACCTGATAAAAAAATGGGGTGAAAAATATTAATCCTGCCTACTTCAGAGTTGTTACGAAGATTAAACGAGGTCTGTAAAGACACTTTGCAAAGTATAAAGTGGCCTATGGAAGTGAAATATTATCAATTATTATATTTATTGTTATATAACTGAATTACTAATTAGAAAAGGGATGAAGTTAAAACCGAATAGAAAAGTCAGGCATTTCTCATATCATAAAAGCCAGTATTTGAGGAGGTCATAAAATAACAAGGCTAATAAACCATGGTTGAAATGTATTATCTCATTTACTGCTCATAAGAACAAAGCTCCCAGGAGTAGGGGAAAGTCTCCCACTTTTATTTTTCAAACTTGAGATCAGACCTTTTATATTACAGTGAGCAGATAATTACGGAGGAATTACTATAACCGAGTCACTTTAATGCACCATGGACATCAAGATCTCTGCCATTGAAGAGCTTAGAACTTAGAAGAGGAATGAGAACATATACCCAAAAGAGCAAATAATGTCACCACACTATATAGGCAGCAATAAATTATATATTGTGAACAAAAACTGCCTCAGAATTTGAGAAGAGGGAGAAATCTCTGTGAGCTGGGAAATTTGGAAGAGTTTTGATGAGAAGGCAGTGGGACTTTTATCAGGTCTTGAAGGACACATTATATGTATTTGGACAAACATAGACTCCTAGGCAACCACTACAGACAGGGAGAACAGTATGTGAGCAGAGGTTGTAGGTGAAAAATCATGGATGCATTTGAAAAGCATTAACGTAGACTGAGTGGCTGGAGTCAAGGAAGCATGAAGTGGCCAAAGGAAAACAGGGTTGCAGGCTTTCCCAGCTCTGCTTTGTCTCCATCAGTAATTCAACTCCAGGGATCCTCCATTCCCAACTTCAGCCCCAGCCCAGTCATCACTCCTACCCCATTTGCAGTGACCTCCCAAGGGAGTCCCAGTCCGCTGTGTGGCACACATGTACCATCTCAAGTTAGGAAATGACCTATAGGGAAGACACCTCAAAGGAGGAATATTCTAAGATAATACTTGTGTCAAAGCATTTTTTCTGATCGTAATTAAGTATCTTTTCATTAGGACATACCTGTTCTTGATTTATGTAACATGGCTAAGCTTAAAAACAATGATCCTGAGTGTTTAAAGTAAACCTTTTAGAGCCTAGTAACTTGGGAAAAGAAGCAAAGCAAAAGTTTTGCTTACTTCAATGCTGCTATCTTAAAATCGTTTTTGGTGCTTTTCTAATAATGATGTTTAGTTAGTTCATCAAGTAGTTAAGAGCAATAAAATAATTTTTTTCTCAATAACTTATAATGTCAAAGAGAGAAATCAACCAAGATTTAAAAATAATCTCTTTTTCTTTTCTGAGAACTATAAAACAGTCAGTTTATCAATTTACTCATGGAGTACATAAATCCTAAAATTCTTTTCAGCAAATAAATTCTGTTATGGAACTAAAACCATTGGAATCTAAATGTATTTGAGCTCCATGTTGTATTAATTTAAATGAAGGAAACAGTGAAAAAGAAAACGAAAAAGAAGGCGATGAGAGGTGGTGAGAAACACAGAGATTAAAGAGAAAGATTGATGAAGGAAATATCCCCCCTTTACACAATCAGCAAATGTTTACTGAGAGTCTCCTCTGCACCTGGACCAATGCTAAAAAGGAAGAGGGGGAAGAAGAAGGAAGGAATAAACAACAACAGCAACAGCAGCAGCAAAGGAGAAGCCCTGTGGTTTCTGGACCAGAGGGAGTCCAGGGTGAACTGCTATTCTCTAAAGCTGTGCTGTCTAAGGTGCTGTTACCTGGAAGCTGAACCTTCTGTCCTTCAACATTTTGTTGAGTTAAAATCTGCAGTTCGTTGGTCTCCCAAATCATCATTAAATCTTCACAGACTCTTCTCAAATTTGAGTAATCCCAGCAATAAAATTGCCCTGAGGGCTGCAGAAGCTGCTGTGAGGCCCACACTCACACAGGGGATATTTGTCAAGATTCAGATGAACTAGAGTTGAGGCCAGATTTGGCCCATGGGCTGGAGATTTGCCAAATCCAAAGTAATCCAACATGTTTCTCCAACAAATATTATACAATACGTGATCATGTTCTGAGTTCAGAGTTTCATGTAGTGAAAAATCCTAATCAAAAGTTGATGTATTTATGGAATGCCAACCTGTTTATATTCCTAAAAGACACATTAAATGAAGTGTTCAGTTATTCAATATAATTGAATATATAATTATTCAAATACATAATTGGTACCTGTTATAAAATCCAACAGATTCAATTTGCTAAAATTAGTACTTAGACAGTTTTTAAGCTACAGAACTACTTCAACATATGCTGAAGACAGACTCCGCAGACTTATCAGAGTCTCAGTGTTTGTTTCAGCAAATGAGGTTTTCTGGTTTATTCAATGGCCAGACTTTCTGGATTGTTAACACTATTTTGCTCTTTCAGTTTTTTCAGACTCAGAGGATTTCTCTCTCTCCCCTCCCCCTCCCCCTCCCTTTCACTCTCCTCCTCCTCCTCCTCCTCCTCTCTCTCTCTCTCTCTCTGTCTCTCTCTCTCATACATACACACATACTACATACACATATCCTCCTCTATTTCTGTAGTGTTCTGTTAGCAGTGGCTTCTGAAAGGGACACAAAACATGTCTGAGAATGCAAACCAAGGAGATGAAATATATTCTGCTTTAAAATATTGGAGAAAGAGTTTTACAAAGCTGCAACTTTCTAATTTAGCAAAAGTGTAAACTTCATATTGTTTACCATTTAGAGCTTTAAGCAAAACAAGAAAAAGAATTGTGTATATTTAAAATATATATATTATTAGAGTTTATTTGCATTTATTTATTTTACTGGAACTGCAAAATCTTTCTTTATATAAATTAAAGGATATGCTGTATCATGAAACATGGTTTTCCTGATATTTTAGGGCCAAATGTTTTCTAGAGAAATATATTTTTGGTTTTATAATGAAAATCAATGGGTCTGTTGACTCAATGGAAAGACATGTATTTTACAGATACTATTGTTGCGAATGCAACTATTGCAAGATCCTGTTATATATTAAGAATCTGAAGTTTTGGCAAGATTTTTTGACAAGACAGTTCCCATGGAAATTCTATAATGTGGGATCTCTGTAATAAAATAGAACCCAGCTAGTGGCCCCTGATTTGCCTCCTGCCAACCTGTCTTTAAAATGAAAACAAGAACAAGGTATAAAACTGATGCACCAGTAGAAGCTAGAAACATGGGTCAACATTTATGGGAAGAATTCACCTATCCAAAGTGCAGATGGGGCCCTCAGGCAGAAGAGTGGGAGTGAGGGAGAATGATATGGCACCTCACATGTCTCTCTGTGAAGTCCCCACTTCACAGTTAATGGAGACTTTCCTGGGCAAGCAGGGACCGTCAGCCGTTTAGATCACAGAGTCTCTTCTTCAGGTAAATGAGCTCTTTAACAAATATAGTAAACCTTCCCTCCTTAGAAAAGCTCTTTCTATTTAATTTAGGGACTATAATTTCCAATGATACGATAAAGCCATAGGTAGAAGTGGCAGGAGTTGTTCAAGCAATATAATTCAACATATTATACATATGTATATGACAAGGACTGTGTTAAGAACTCAGGATAAAATGATGACGAAGTAACAGTCTTTGCTATTGAATATAGTGGTAAAGTGAACAGACATGAATTACTATATAAAAAGCATCCTAACACTGTGGTAATCTAAATGGGAGGGAAGTCCAGAAGGGAGGGGATATCTGTATGTGTATGGCTGATTCATTTTGTTGTGCAGTGGAGACTAACACAACATTGTAAAGCAACCATACTCCAATAAAAATTAATTAAAAAAAAAAGGCATCCTAAAACCTGCAAGCTAAGGAAGGGTGCTTTAGAGATTGCAAGTTGACCATTGCAACATCCCTCTCTCCTTCCTTCTCAGTAACTTAGCCCTGCTTTTTCATTTGCATGTTTCCACCTGGAATGAAAGACTACACCTCCTATTCTTGGTGTGGCATGAGTCCTTGTTGACATAGCGAATCTACCGAGCCAGCCTGGACAAGCAACTTTCCAGAATTATTTTATGTGAGAAATGGTTAAAGTTTTCTTTTACACCATTATGTAGGGGTCTAACAGGTGAACCCCTAAATATGATACAAGGGCTAGTCAGAGGCGGAGAAAAGGAAGAAAGTGCTGCTTGGAAGAAAAAAGCAAGAGACGGAAGACCTCTGAGAGCAGAGCACTCTGCTATTGTGGTTTTTCATACCCTACTTCTAGTAAAGGAAGACCTAAGATCACAGAGCAGCTGCTCCTCATTCTAATAGAGCCACAGGAGGTAAATGAAACCCTGGCCCAATAAATTTAACAGAAAGACCAGCACATCAACACATCACCCAGCATTCTAGTAGGAAATGAGCTAACACAACAGTGAGGGTTCCCATGAGAAAGCACCAGTAGTAAGCATATACATATATATTTTTTTCTTTTATTACCTTTGCATTTTGATTCATAGTTAGAAAGTCTTTCCTTACACCTTAAAGAAGCATTCATCCATGTTGTCTTCTAGTGCTTGTGTGCTTTCATCTTTTACCTTTTGAGCTCTAATCCATTTGGAGTTAATTCTTATGTTCAATGTGAGATACAGATCTAATTTTATCTTTTTTCCAAATTGCTCTTCTATTTTCTGGTCTCTCCCTCTTAACTCTGTTCCTTCGTTCACACCACTGCTTGACCTGTCTCCCCAAAACATACCTTCCCACACATGCTTCTCCTGCTCAGTGGCCACAGACGACTTCCTGTCACCTGCTGCATCAAGCCCGAAGCCTTCATGCCAAAAAAAATTAAAGCCCTCCATAATATTTACCATCCAACATATTCAGTCCATCTCCATAATCCTAGACTGTAACAATTTTCTGGTCTTTTAAACTTAAATGTAAGAGCTAAAATTTATATAAATACATACACAAAATTGGTATATAGGCTATATTTTAAAAAATTTTTATTATATATAATCTACAACTCAGTAAAGTTTTTAAAATATATAAATATATACCTATTATTTTACACAACATTTTGGTTTACACTGAGTATAATAAAAGAACGAGTTAAAAGTGATTTTCCCCTGGGAAGATAGTGTTTTACAACGTGCTCTGTTCAGACCATGAGCTCATTTAGGATTCGGAGGTCTGTCCTGGGAAAGTCTTAGAAATCAAGTATCTCCATTTTATAAGAAACACAGAGTTGCATATTCTGTTTTAATTTTTTAGGGATTTCCTGTATGTATCTGTTATATCCACTGGTGACTTCATTGCTACATTTGGCAATAGTTACAAAATTATAATTTGAGTTTCAGATTTTTTGTGAAAAACTTCAACAGCAAAAAACTGAAGGTAAAAATTGAACAGCATAAAGATAAGGAAATGACAAAAGAAATCTGCTATAAGAAAGTCAAAATTCTTTGGAAAATTTTATAGGAATTTTTTTGGGAAATTTTATAGGAGAGCTAAATATTTCTTGAGCACCACCAGTTCATGTAAATGTCATAGTAGTCTGTGATGATGTAAGCTTTGGCCTTCCTCAAAAATCAGCATCCAAGCCACTCCTGGGAAAACTGCTGTTTATTGCTGAGCCTTGGATTGTTGTTCTATTAACAGTTATCTGTATATGATCCTGCCTGGTATGGTTGTGTGACTTCCAGAATAGCTGGTTATTAACTGTCTCGAATAGAAAAATAACACTACCAGATGTGAGATGAACAAAAACTGTAATTATTATTAACATATCTTTGGAAGCTTTTTCACTCTCTGAGCTTTCCGGAGCAGAAAAGAAAAAAATGTATATACAGTATACAATTCTGGATTTTCCCTTTTCTTCCATGGGCTTACTCTAAGTATGGCTATGACATTTGGAAACATCTCTTTATTTTAGCCTATTTTTCTTCATTGTTCTCCAGTGTACATGTTCACTTCATAAGTTCTTGTTATCAGTTCTACTACTTAGTTCCTTCCTCTTGGCCTATTTGCTTTTCAAATACTGTACTGTGATGGTGCATCCCCTCCCTCTACCATCTTCCTATGTCATATGTGTGTGTGTGTATACACACACGCACATATATATATGTTAAATATGACTAAAAGAATGGGAGATGTCTTAAGCCTACAGAGGCATGTGGACAGGAAGAAAGTATTGATTCTAGGCAGCTTGCTATGCTGCGTGACTCACGTAAGAACTTTAGGCCACTGTTGGCACTAGCCAGTGAAATCACTTCTCTTTCTCTCTCTCACCTCAGCTCCTATCCAGGCTGCCTTCCAGAGTCTCTTTGAGCTCCCTTGGTTCTCATCGGAGCTCAGGGGACTCCTAAAATACCTAGAGAAGTCATCCTTACATGCATCTGCCTCAGGGACAGCTCTGTGATTTAATAGAGGATTTTAGCCTTTATCTAGCCCTGTGCTTGGCCCTACTTATTTGGATTCATCAACTTGATTCTGAAGTTAGCTGCTGTATCAGATCCCACAACATAAAACTTTTCGACATTTTCACGAAGTTTAGTGTTTACTCCTATTCATTTGTCAGCTTTATGTGCCTTAAGTATGCATTCTAAAATCCAGTACCATTGTATTGACAGGATCTAACTGATTTTCTGCATATGTGCTTGGAATATGCATGTGTACATATAATTACTTCACCTACTCTCTGTGATATTGTCATTTTTTTTTTCATAGATCTTTTACTTTGGTTCACCCAAATGGAGACCAGGTATGCTGGTCCTATAATGAATGTTCATTAGATAGTAATCTGAAATTAGCTATGTGTAACTCTAGTGCCTTAGAATTTTAATGACTTTTAATTAAAGCTTCTAATGAATATCTTCTTATATATATGTATAGCAACTATATGATTAAAAATTTTTAACTGTAGCTTTTCAATCTCTTTATTTTAAAGTATTTTAGGTAATTATTCTATGAATGAGACTCCTTGTCTCCCACACCATACCTCTTTCCTGAATTCTAACTTCTATTTCCAACTGTTGGCTAGACATTGCTATCTGGATGTGCCTCAGGCCCCTCAAGTTCAGCACATGGAAATATTCAGTCAACACTGTCTCTGATAAAACACTCCTCCTCCTGGGTCTATTACCCAGTGGCTCAGTTTAGAGATCTGAGAATCACCTGAGGCATCTTTCTCTCCCTTCCTTCCATTGCTCACCATATCCCTTCAATTTTATCTCCTAAGTATATCTTAGATTTGTTCCCTCTTCTCTGTTCCTTCTGCTTTGGTCCATGCCTTCCTGGGCTACTGCAGTGGATCTAATGGGTCCTCCTGCTTCCAGACTGTGTCCTCTCCAACATACCCTCCACACAGTGGCCAGCCCACTCCCCCTTCTATTTGATTAAAGCTTCTCAACAATTCTCCCTTTCCTGCCACATAAAGTCTACATTTCTTCCCATGGCTTAAAAAGCACTTCCTAAGCTTGTCCCTGTTCCACGAAAGCATTGGGCATCCTCCCACAGCCCTGTTCAGTCCACCCTCTGTAAGGCCACGCGCCCCCCACTCTTCAGCTCCAACGTAAGTAAACTCAATAAAGGTTTGTTGAATGAATAAGTCCACAAATGAAAATATCCATCATGAGTTAACAAAGAGTTGCACAAAGGTGAAGAGCGTTAACTCTGCTATCCAGAAATTAACCGGTTTATTACTTATTTAGGGTCTTCCGCTCACTCTCCCATCTAAGGCCAACAATTTGGGCACTTTTCTGGATACTGCATCCAGCTGTCAGAATGTAAAATTATAGAATGAAGAAGCAGTGCCCAGATCAGTGTTCATACTCAAGCAAAAGACGAAATAAGAGAACAGGATGAGAATAATGGCCGTCATGAGCATTTGGGCTGATTTGAGGGCATTGGTAGGCTCTGCCAGGTTTGTGTTTTTATGATCCTATAAAACGAAGGGCTGGCATAATGAATGTGAGAAGAATTTAGATAAAAATGATTTGTGGCTTTTCACTTTACATCAAAGATCATTACCCAGCAATATACATGATTGTGTTTTATAAATAAAGGTACGTTCATTCAGGGTAAACTCAATACACAGACCTGAAAATTCAAACATTCACCAAATAGTGTTCTAATTTATTTTATGTTACCTGAAGCTTTAAAATGAAGGCAATTAGAGACCACGGTACACATGCACTAGAAAATAGCACCTATTTGTTTATTTAAGCTCAGTCATATTATACAGAATTTCAGAAAAACAAAAGAACTTAATAACTTTATGAATGATTTTGTGAATAATGAAGGGAATGTCACCTCTGCAAGTAATACCTGAATAATTTACTCTAAGAAATTTGGAAATAATATATAATGCAAAAGACATTCCAAAAGAAGAAAATTTCTTCAAATAAAAATGGAATTTGTGCACTAATTTACTTAATATACGTAGCACATGCTGCTAACCCAATATCCTCAGTTTTTGTCCTGAAAAACTAAGATCAGGACCAATGACTTCCAGATCCATCTGTCTGAGTCAGGGTTTGTTGTGGCAACCAAAACAACAGCAATAAAACAGAAATCTCAGTGGCTTACAACAATAAACATGTATGCCTTGCTCATGGGTCTGTGGGTCATCTGTGGCTCTTCTGGGCTTGGCTGGACTCAGGTTCAAGCATGCTGCACGTGACTCTCGTTCTGGCTAGGGAGTGCAGGGGGAACCAAGCCACACCACACAAGCACATTTAAAGCCTCTGCTGGAACGTGGCACATGCTACATCTAGTCACATTTAATTGGTCAAAATCAGTCTCACGACAAAGGCAAAAGTCAATGCAGCAGAGAAATATACACTACCTATAAGAGGTACTGCCAAGTCACATGGCAAAAAGTGGGAGTGCATAATCCTTTTGCAGAAAGTGGAATAATCAGGAATGCTAATCTAATGTACCATAATATCTCTCATATGCTTTTTGAGTAACTACCCTCTTTTTGGTCTGGCCATGTATGTGTGGGCAGTATTCTCGCAGTCTCACTCAGGTACAAGAATCTGCTTTACTTCCTTCTGCCATCAGCCTGACTTGAGAGTATCTTAATACCTCTGTGAGAATAGCTGACATGACTTCGTAATCTCTCAATCCGTTATGTTCAAGATATGCAGAGCACAGGTTTCATCTAATGGTCTTTGCATCTCAGATTGTTCCCTTCCCTGAAAGGCCATTTAACTTCTTATCTGTATCCTTCATTTGGGTTCTTACTTAACTTTTTAATATATCTTTTGCTCCCTTTAAAATATAGTTTTCCTAGGAACACAGTTTTTAGTTGCCAGTCATTTTCTCCCAGAATTTAAATGCTATTGCACCTATTCTGGCTTCCATCATTGTTGCTGAGAAATCTGCTAGTATTCTAGTTTTCCCTTTGTAGCTCACCTGTTTTTTCTCTCTGCTTTCCTTTAAAGCCTTCTCTGTATATTTGCTATTACCCAATTTCAACACCAAATGTCCAGATGTGGATTTATTTTTATTTGCACTGCCTACGAGAAATTGTTCTTCCTATATCTGTAAATTTTATATTTTATCATTTCTAGAAAATTCTTAGTCATGATCTCCCCCAAATATTCTCTCTTCCTTATTCTCACAATTCACCCCTTCTGGGACTCTAATTAGCTGTATGTTGAAACTTTTCACTCTTTCCTCCTAACTCTTCTTTAATTTTGTTCATTCCCTGTTTATCTGTACTACATTCTGGATAATTTCTTTACCTCTTTATTCCAATCTACAACTTTTTTTCTCAACTATGTCTTAATGACTACTTTTACCCATCCATTGAGTTCTTAAGTTCCACAAATATGTTGTTCGTGTCTAAAAATTCTCTTTGGTTCTTTTGAATGGTTTCTTATTTCTTACTCACTTTTGTGATTCCATGTGTTTCTTCCTGTAAACATTTTATATTCCATAACTGATAATTTCAATATTTGAAGTTCTTGGGGTTCTAAATCCATTGCTTTTATTTCTGCTAAGTGTCACCCAAGTGTGCTTGGTTGATTTTTGATAATGAGCCTATATTTGGTTGATGTTAATCTGGGTAAACCCTAAGGAACTAAATTAAGGATGTTTTCTACAGAGTTTATGTGTGTATTTCACGGTGCTACAGGGTGCCTCTTTGACATTGCTCAGCTTAATCCTCTGGGGAGGCTGAGGCTGAGCCCTGAGACCTTGCCACTGACACAAGCTTGGTCTGGAAGTTGGTCTAAAAGTTGATATCCGCATTTGTTTGCAGGCACGTCTTGCCTTTTACGTTTGTTTACTGTTTACTTGTTTACTGTTCTGCATTGCCGTTTCAGCATTTTGTTTTTGTTTTGTCTTGTGCTTTTCCTTTAGACTTAATTCTTCTCATTTTTAACACTCCAGAAATGTAGTGAAAATTGTTTTATGCAGGAGCTATTATTTTCAAGCAAGAAGGCTTTTCAGAGTATCTAATCTACCATCCTGCCAGGAGTGGATGTCTCGGTGATATTTTTTACTCTGGGTTTGTAGCTATACTCCTAATCACTGAGCTTGCCAAGAGCTGAAATTCCTAGATAAATGGAGCATGACTTAAATTATTTTAAGTGTAAAATATCAGAGTTAGAACACCTAACTGAGACTTCCCTTCTCAAAATGGACCCTATATCAGGACTGGTTTGCTTAATTGACTGACACTCTATGCTAATGAGATTATGTGATTCAGTTAGGTTTGCTCTGTCTACAGAGTGCAAATAAGTCTGCTACCATTGCTGAAAAGGTTACTCAAAATATCAGTCTTACAGAATGACGAGTTAATGGTATAATCTCATGAAGAAAGGCTAACATAATTATAATCACAAATACTTAGCTGGTATAGCTGAATATCTAATGTTTTACTATAACTTCGTATATGGAGGCTATTCAAGTGAACATTGCCATTGTTGGCCTAATATCATGAGCGTGGGATTCTTATATTTATTATTCTATAATTTATCTTTTTGGGGAAAAATCTTATCTGTTAATATAATTCCTTCATTGACTATCCTATGTCCTTTCCCTCAAAACAGAAAGTGATACTAAACAGCTAATGAATAGGTTTTGTGAATGAAAGACTAGAGACTGTGGAAATAAGAGGCATTTAACAAGCCTATACAGTGTGAGTGTTTAGCAAATATCTTGATTGAAAATACTGATTTAGCAAGATAGTAAATTATAGCTTATATGAAAAACAATCACACACTTCTGAAAGTGAGTTAATATCAGGGTTTTCTGACCATATTTAAATTATGTTCTAGATTTCAGAACTTTATATGTAACAATGGCTTCTAAGATGTGAATAAAAGTTACAGTAGAGGCTAAGAAAATGCCCCTACCTCTCCGCCAACCCCGCCCCCCCCACTATTAAACTAGGTAATTAGTCCTTTCAGTAAATAAATTCCCTTGAATTAGCGAGAATTATATTGAATTATGCTATTTATTAAATACTATATTTATATGAGCTTTTATACTGTTATTGCCAAAAATATGAGTGCTACCCACAGGAGACTGGAATGAAGGAATAAACTGATTCAGGCAAGGATCAATAAAATACACTTGTGCAAATTTGAAGTTAATATCCAGGGATGAATCAGTTTGTACAAGTCTTCCTCTCAGCTCTGCATGAAGCACTCTCTGGAGCTTCCTTACCAACTTAGTCTCCGAGGAAAGAGTAAATCCATTCACCCTTATTTAAACACATATATTATATCCTTGTGTACATTTCAACCATTTGGGTTTCAGTTCAAAATGCTGGATACTCATACTAAGTAAATCAAAGTTAAAACATATTAAATGAAACACGTTTCAGTACTTGCACTCTCCGTCTTTAGAAACCAATAATGAATGAGCCTAACATGTTCTTAACTATTATTTATAATTATGGAGTTTTGAATTTTTCATGTTAATATTTCAAAGATTAACTTTGAAAAGCTTAACACAAAGGGATGGTGATTCAGCTTTTTAACAATTTAAATCTATTTCTAAGGCTTAATATTCACGAAGAAGTTGAAATTAAGTTCTTTGAAATCTTGACATTTCTTCTTTCTCCAAAAATTGTGTTTTCATGGAGTATATATTTAAACTTCAAATAGACTTGTGATGGGCAATTCATGGTATTTAATTGCACTTAAAAATTCATGCTCAAAGTTTCAGTACCAGAAACTAGCACCCATCATCTTGTTAGTAGAACACAAAATGTAAGAAAAACTGATCACTCTGAATTTTTTTTACATGAACTAAGGCAAATTTTATCTAAAAAGACCTCGAGGTTAATGAAGAAAAAAAAGTGCTTGAAATATAAGAAAAAACCTTGAAATACTTCTTTTCATTGTTTTTCCTTTATTTTCTTTGTTGCTCTCTCTTTTGGTTTGAAAAATAAGATGAGAACACATCTAAATGTATCTGGAAAAAGTCTTAGGGAATTTAGCTCACTTCTTAAAAGAGAAAAGAACTAACTACCTTATGTGATAAATAAAATATTTTCTATTTGAAATTCCCTTTGAATCTTTATTCTATCAAAGGCTGGAATGAAAGAAAGAGCAATGAAAACCCCATCTCTTATGATTTGTGATGACAATAGCCATTTGTCACAGGATAGTTTTTCAGTGTTTTTTCAGTGTTATGATGATTAATAACAACGTGTAAGAGAATCTGTATCATTCCCTTACAAAATCCTATGTCCAAATCAGAACTACAAAGTGTTTCATATGTCTACATAGACATTTCTCAGAATTTCATAGACAACGAAATTCTACAATGTCCTTTTGTAGACTCTTTATCATTACACTAGGATCAACTGAATCCTACAACCAAAGTCCCTTTCTATACTTTAACTATGCTGTTTTAAAAGCTGCTTTCAGGATGTAAGAACTGAATTATAATTAATATTTTCTAATAGGTATGCAACATGGGATTGAAAGCAAGAATAAAATTATCCATTTTAAAAAAAGAATATGATTACAGAGGAAGTAAATGAACTTTAAAATATTGTGTGAATGTCTTACAGTAAGTAACTATTAAACACAGGGCTGTATATTTAATTATTACTTTCTGTATGTCATTTGAAAACATTTAAGTGCATTTGAATGGAAGTAGGAGTTCTTCATGTATTTGCCAGTGAGTAGTTTTTTGGTCACTTTTTTATTGCATGAAAAATATGCTTGAAAAGAGTTTCGTCACCTTTTCAGTGTAAATCTATATCCCTTTCTATTTGAGAATTTCTGTATACATTTGGATTTAAATTAAGAGCAAATTGTACTACATGCTCTAAGGGGAACATATTTTTAGAGTGATTTTAAAAAATGTTTCTTACCTAATAATACCAGAGTCTTATATATGTCTCTCTGTACGTACTATAATGAATTAATGACCAAGAATACAACTGTAGATTTAAAATAAAATGAAACCAAAAAAGAAAGGATGAAAAAGAGAGGCTGCATAGTGACAAAGACCGTCTCCTCTCGTGCCAGTAAAGTTCTAGCTGTTGAGCATGCTCAGACACAGGGGAGGCACTGAAGCTACTATATCAGAACTCCTTCTGAGGTTAAGGAGCATACATCTAATAACTCAATTGCTGTGAACCCGTTGTTATTTTTCTGGTATTAAGCGTCTCTTCAGCCGCAGATTGATTGCAATGTCCCTTCTACTTCATTTCATCGTTCTGATGGATGTCAAAGGTAAGGCTACTGCTTTCTTGCTTGAATGAGTGCAATTCCAAAAGAACAGAATACTTCTACTTGGTTCTATCATATTTATGATACACTCATTGCAGTGTTTGATAAACAGACATCCAGTTTGCATTGTCATTATCACTAGTTGCCTATAGTCCCATCCTAGCGATTTCTAGATGCAACAAATTTTTCATGGAAACTTGCCTTTAAATGTTGTTAAAATTGTAATAAGATAGCTTTAAAAAACAATGTTGAAGAAATCAATTATAATGGAGAAATTTTTTTTAGTATTTGAAAAAATGTATGACAATTAATAACTTAAAATTTTGCCTTATGAAATTTCAACCTGTTGAAATCTGTTCATAAATTTTATATAATTGTTTGTTGCTATGTTTCATTGTTAACATAGTTAAACTGGGAACTGCAAAGCCAAAGACAAATCTAAAAATCAGTATCTCTCCCTAAGAGCAAACCTATGTAAAATAAAATAATTAAAAATGGACAAAAGTTACCTATTCATATAATTCTATTTTCTGTTTTTTATTTTTAAACTTTTCATTTTAGCCAAACTGCTCATTTTCAAGTTGGCAGTATTTTTATTGTAAAGCTGAAAAAAAAATAAAATTTAATCTTCCCCTGGTTTTAAAGAAAAATATAGACTTGTTTTGTTATGAGCGTGTACACTTGTAAATAATCTATTCATCATACCCAAGGCACGTTGGGTTTATTATTATTATTTTAAAATGTATTTAAGTTCATTGTCTTTCTTAAAAACTTTTGATAAACCTCTGAGACTAAAGTTAGAATTCAAAATTATTTTTCTTTTCTGAGAAATTCGTTTTAGGTTTTTAAAATGTTTAATTTTATTAAATGAAGTCAACTGAATATTTTAAATATTGAAATAAAATGCAGTATTTATGAGCAGTTATTTAAGAACTTCTAACAGATAAAAGATTTTTTAATATTTAAATTTTAGTTTGAATTTGAAATACTAAAACTTTGTTTCAGATTATTTTAAAATATTTTAATACATGTCACATGATTTTTGTCTTATATTTTAATCTTTCTTACATGAAAACTTAAGTGTTATCTAAGGAGAAACGATATATGAACTCATTTTGCATGTAATACAGTTGTAGAAAGCAGTCTACTCTTTTTTTTTTTTTAATCTTTTATTTATTTATTTATTTATTTATTTTTAGCTGTGTTGGGTCTTCGTTTCTGTGCGAGGGCTTTCTCTAGTTGCGGCAAGCGGGGGCCACTCTTCATCGCGGTGCGTGGGCCTCTCTCACTATCGCTGCCTCTCTTCTTGCGGAGCACAGGCTCCAGACGCGCAGGCTCAGTAGTTGTGGCGCACGTGCCAGTTGCTCCGCGGCATGTGGGATCTTCCCAGACCAGGGCTCGAACCCGTGTCCCCTGCATTAGCAGGCAGATTCTCAACCACTGCGCCACCAAGGAAGCCCGAAAGCAGTCTACTCTTGATATAAGGTCTTCTTCCCTCAGAAGTTCATGCCCTGTGCACATTTATAATATTCAATTTTTTATGATTTTTAAGGACAGACAGTTAAAAAATAGGTTCTTGCATTCAACACACTTCATAGAGATTATCTATGCCCTTAAAAAATTCTTTAATGTACAAGACTGTAACTATAGTTAACCAGTTTTAACTACTTTTGCTTATGGTAATGCATCTAATTGATTTGCCTTAGAAAAACAAAATCTTTATGAGAAGAAAAATATCTATTACTAAAATAATGTTTTAAGATTTACCACAATGTGTAATGGTGTTCTTTAAAAAACGAAGGAAAGAAACTTTAAACATGATTTTTTTAATTTCTAAGTAAATGTCATATTTAAAATCCATAGTATCAATCTGATATTTAATTGTAATTCCCTGGAAATTTTTACTTTCTAATTTTATATTTTTTTCAATTGATAATTTATATTTAAAATCATTTATTTTCAAAGTTAGATATGTTAACCAATGCTTTGATATCTTATTCCTACTTATAAAAATAATAATAATTTGTTATATATATTAACAAAACTTTTTTCTTTTTCACAATAAAATTAGAGTTAAATTAGTTAAAGCAGTTAAAATTACACAGTTAAAGCAGTAAGGCTCTTTATCATAAACAAAGAAAAGTCATTTAGAATTATGTAAGAGTAAAAATTGCTTTTTAAATTTAAATGAATATTTGTGATAGATTCTTAGACCAGATCTAAACAAAGGGAAAAGTTAACAATTATATGATTGTCTTTTCTCTTCTGGCCATGATCACCCTTGCATGCCTAATGAATAAATGATACAACCAACCATCTTAAGCTACAGACATTAATTGATAAGATAACATGTCTTATTATCACTTTTTTCATGTATTTTATCATCCATTTATTCACTGGGTGTCCTTGTTAACCAGCTTCAAACTCCCTCCAAAAAAAGTTTTTTATGGACTAATTATGAACAATATTGCAAACCAAAAAACATGGGCTTATATGGGAAACTGAAAGCATGAAGTATTGAGAATGCTACTGGATAACTACCAGTTGCTACTTATTCAAATAATTTGCTAACCTTGAAAAAGGTAGTCATCAAAAGCAGGGCTAGAGCAGCATTTGGACGTGAACAGTATTTGACTGCCCCCTAATGGACTAGTTCAAATCTCATCTTGGTCCTTTCTCAGTAACGTCTGTTCGCCTTGGATGCTGTGACTTAAGAAAACGTTTCTGAACTAAATTTTAATTTCACACAATTATATCCATGCTGCCGATAGCTGTGAAAATCAATTATATTGCAAGACAGTTATACTGAGAGGCTAAAGGAGCACCACTAATGAAAAAGAAACTCACCTGCTTCAGGGCTGAATGGAGCCTGCTGTGAGGGAAGAGGAAAAATATCAGAAACCCAGAAGTTAAGGCCATTTGAGATAAGTTATCTTTAAAGACACTAACTAAATACATCTCACAACAGATGTTTATTCATTTGTTCATCTTACTGTGAATGAATATGACCAGATGCAATAAAAGAGTTTTAAGGACTCTCACTTGAAGTGACAAAATTGGCTGTCACCTGAATCTTAAAGACGAAAATGGGGATGTTGCTTCAAATAAACTGATGTTGAAAAATGGCACATTCATCCTAAGAAATTGTGGCTTGAATAAAATTCAATTAACTAAGAATAGTTTTTGTGTACATAGTTACATGATGATAAATGCACAGACTTTTTAGGAGTATATATATGTTTGAGAACCCAAAACAGCTTGGTTTCCTTGTTTGGTAAAAATGTAACTTACCATTTATCAGGCAAAATGAATGTGCTTGGTTTATATAAGAAATCATAGTGGAGGGCTTCCCTGGTGGTGCAGTGGTTAAGAGTCCGCCTGCCAGTGCGGAGGACATGGGTTCGAGCCCTGGTCGGGGAAGAGCTCACATGCTGCAGAGCAACTAAGCCCGTGCGCCACAACTCCTGAGCCTGCGCTCTAGAGCCTGTGTGCCACAAGTACTGAGCCTGCACGCCACAACTACTGAAGCCTGTGCACCTAGAGCCCATGCTCCGCAACGGGAGAAGCCACCGCAATAAGAAGCCCGCGCACTGCAACGAGGGGTGGCCCCTGCTCGCCACAACTAGAAAAAGCCCATGCACAGCAACGAAGATCCACCACAGCCAAAAATTAATTAATTAATTAAAAAGAAATCATAGTGGAATTAGAGGAAACATTTTAAAGTGCTTTGTTCACATGCATCAATTCTTCATCCCTATAATTCTAGATGTTGTGTATGTATAGAAAAACACTAAGCTTGCAATAAATATTGTTCTCATCAGTGGTATATCACTTTTTTTTTTTTTTTTTTGCCCAGGGAAGTTCTGTGTTAATAGAATATGTTTGATAAGGGGAAGATAATGTTATCTCCCAGTTCCCCAGGTATGAATTCTTTCTTTTTTGGAGGCCTGGACATTTTCATGAAGTTGGAGGATTTTTCTCCTGCACATGTCTCCCTATGAGTGGTCTCAGAATTGCCTCAACAGAGTCCATTGGAGTGTTCAGTTCTGAGCCATAGTTTATGAGTATCTCAGGGATTTTACCTTGTGGGTGGGTGATCCAGTTCCAAATCTCATGCTCAGTTTGCAGAGATACCACCACTGCTTTCCCTACCGGCCATGGGCAAGGGGCAATATTCAAGTCACAACCTCAGGTGGTCAGCAGAGGCATTTCATCCCCCATGCATTGTTAGGGGCTCTGTCCCAGCAGGTAGCTTCATGTAGGTCCCAGCCTCTGCTGGTCAGGCTGCATTCAGCCACTTTCTCAAACAGGCGTGGGAGCCAGATCTAACTGCTCATCCAATCTAGGCTCCTGTCAACCAAGTGGGCTTAGCTCCTCTCACAACAGCAGCTTTTTCTCTGTTCATGTTCTGTGGAGATTCCCTCTTCATTAAACTAAATATTTCAGTGAAAAAACATAGTAACAGTCTTCTCTATCTTTGGAAAACTAAATGTTGTGGGAAGCATATTCAGGATTTGCTCACAATAGATCATCTTTGACCCAAAGCTCAGAAAAGAAGGTAGTTTTTAATTCTTCAGATTTTGCTTAATCAGAGATTGGACATGAAAGGGCATACACACCAGAGATTTGAAATCATGAAGTAGAGTGCTACACAACGGAAGGGGTTAGGATAGGAGAGGTAGCAGAGTGGCAAGGATGCTAGATTTAGGGGTGAGCCGACCTGTGTTCAAGTCACAGCCCTGATCCTCTGAAGCCTTTGACCTTCAGCATACCAGAGAACCTCTCAGCCATAGCCAAACATCGGTGCAATTATTGAATTGCTAAGAATCACTTGTGATGATGGTAAAGAAATAGATTCTAGGACTCTAGCCCCCCCATAGATTTGATAAGTCTAGGGTGGGGTGTGGGACTCTGTACATTTAAGAAGCATTCTAGGTGGTCTGATGAATCTGCCCCATAGGTCACACCTCTGGAAACACTGGTATTGCAGTTAGCACATCAAAATATGAGTAGGCTTTTTTTTCTGTAAGGGATGCTAATTCCTTGTTATACTCTTTGTGCATACCAGGATTGCTAATTGGATTCACTTGGATTATTTGACATGTTAATACTACCTGAAAAGTCTTCTTTTTTCAATTTTGGGGGTTATAAGGACAAATTAAGTGTTCGGCAAGGGAATAGCTGATCTAATGATCAATATACTGACTCAATGGACAGTAAAATTCAAAAAAGTATAATTAATACACAAGGTTAGCTATAAAGTAGTCTTGATGCTAATTAGCACTCCCTCCTTAAGAAATAAGAAATTAGTAAACCAACGACACAATGGTTTTGCTGAGTACACAAGAAATTAAAGATGATACAAACAGATGGAGAGATATACCATGTTCTTGGATTGGAAGAATCAACATTGTGAAAATGACTACTACCCAAAGCAATCTACAGATTCAATGCAATCCTTATCAAACTACCACTGGCATTTTTCACAGAACTAGAACCAAAAATTTCACAATTTGTATGGAAACACAAAAGACCCTGAATAGCCAAAGCAATATTGAGAAAGAAAAACGGAGCTGGAGGAATCAGGCTGCCAGACTTCAGACTATATTACAAAGCTACCATAATCAAGACAGTATGGTACTGGCACAAAAACAGAAATATAAATCAATGGAACAGGATAGAAAGCCCAGAGATAAACCCACGCACATATGGTCACCTTATTTTTGACAAAGGAGGCAAGAATATACAATGGAGAAAAGACAGCCTGTTCAATAAGTGGTGCTGGGAAAACTGGACAGCTACATGTAAAAGAATGAAATTAGAACACTCCTTAACACCATACACAAAAATAAACTCAAAATGGATTAAAGACCTAAATGTAAGACCAGACACTACAAAACTCTTAGAGGAAAACATAGGCAGAACACTCTGTGACATAAATCACAGCAAGATCCTTTTTGACCCACCTCCTAGAGTAATGGAAATAAAAAGAAAAATAAACAAATGGGACCTAATGAAACTTAAAAGCTTTTGCACAGCAAAGGAAAACAACACGAAAAGACAACCCGCAGAATGGGAGAAAATATTTACAAATGAAGCAACTGACAAAGAATTAATCTCCAAAATTTACAAGCAGCTCATGCAGCTCACTATCGAAAAAACAGCCCAGTCCAAAAATGGGCAGAAGACCTAAATAGACATTTCTTCAAAGAATATATACAGATTGCCAACAAACACATGAAAGGATGCTCAACATCACTAATCATTAGAGAAATGCAAATCAAAACTACAATGAGGTATCACCTCACACCAGTCAGAATGGCCATCATCAAAAAATCTACAAACAGTAAATGCTAGAGAGGGTGTGGAGAAAAGGGAACCCTCCTGCACTGTTGGTGGGAATGTAAATTGATACAGCCACTATGGAGAAGAGGATGGAGTTTCCTTAAAAAACTAAAAATAGAACTACCATACGACCCAGCAATCCCACTACTGGGTATATACACTGAGAAAACCATAATTCGAAAAGAGTCATGTACCACAATGTTCATTGCAGCTCTATTTCCAATAGCCAGGACATGGAAGCAACCTAAGTGTCCATCGACAGATGAATGGATAAAGAAGATGTGGCACATATATACAATGGAATATTACTCAGCCATAAAAGAAACAAAATTGAGTCATTTCTAGTGAGATGGATGGACCTAGGGTCTGTCATATAGAGTGAAGTAAGTCAGAAAGAGAAAAATACCGTATGCTAACACATATATATGGAATCTAAAGAAAAAAAAAAAAGTGGTTCTGATGAACCTAGGGACAGGACAGGAATAAAGACGCAGATGTAGAGAATGGACTTGAGGACACAGGGAGTGGGAAGGGTAAGGTGGGACGAAGTGAGAGAGTGGCATGGACATATATACATTACCAAATGTAAAAATAGATAGCTAGTGGGAAGCAGCCCCATAGCACAGGGAGATCAGCTTGGTGCTTTGTGTCCACGTAGAGGGGTGGGATAGGGAGGGTGGGAGGGACACTCAAGAGGGAGGAGATATGGGGATATATGTATATGTATAGCTGATTCACTTTGTTATAAAGCAGAAACTAACACACCATTGTAAAGCAATTATACTCCAATAAAGATGTTAAAAAAAAAAAAAGTAAAGGAGAACTGCTCACTGGCTATGCTTGATCTGAAATCACTTTGAATGACTTTTTGTTCATTTTCAATACTATATAGTATACCATTGATAAATATACCACAATTTTTATCCACTTTAGTTTTTTCAAGGACGTTTGTATTGTTTCCAGTTTGGGGCTATTATAAATAATGCTTCTGTGAATATTGCTGTTTGTCTGAGTCTCTTGGTGCACATGTGCATGCATTTCTATGGGCATGTACCAAGAACTAAAACTGCTGACTCATAAGGTTCTCAATCATCAAGTTTAGTAGATAATGACAAACTGTTTTCCAAAGCAGTTGTTCCAGTTAACACTTCTGTCAGTGCAGGAGAGTTTGCATAGCTTGACATTCTCACCAGTGTATTATTGGTAGTTTTTTAAATTATACGTAACCATACTGGTCATTTGTTTTTGCATATGGTAATTTGCATTTCCCTGACTACTAATTAGATTTATGCCTTTTCAGATGTTTTTGGCCATTTGGATATCCTCTTTTGTTTAGTGTCTGTTCAAGTCTCTCGCCCATTTTTCTATTTACTGTTTATCTTTTCCTTATTAATTTGTAGGACTGACCTCTCTCTCTCTTTCTCTCTCTCTCCTAATTACAAAACTTTCTGCAAACATCTTTTACTCTGAGGCTTGCCTCTACATATTCTTAATGGTGACTTTGTTTTATTTTTATTTTTGGGTTAACAGAAGTTCTGAATTTTAATATAGTCTAATTTAGCTATCTTTTATGATTAATGCTTTCATTTTTTGTTTTGTTTTGTTTTTTCCCTTAAAATCCTACCCTAAAGTGATAAGTCTTTTCTCCTATATTATCTTCCAGAAACTATTGTTTCACCTTTAATCTTTAGATCCATAATCTACTTAGAGGTGACTAACCCCCACTACTGCTCTGCAGTGCCACTTGGTCCTAAATCAAATGTCCGTGTGTATCTGTATTTTTCTGAACTTTCTGAATTATTGTATCATTATCATAAGTCCTGATATACAGGTAAACAGTTCTCTCACCTTGTGTTCCTTGTTCAAGACACAGCTAGTTCCTCCCATCCTTTATCGTCACCATATGCGTTGGAGAAACAGCTTATCCATTTCTACGCACACATACATATACATGTACACTCCTGGATTCTTATTGGAATTGCTGTGAACCCATAGATCAATTTGAGAAAAGAATTAACTCCATTTATTTAGGTCTTTTTTTTTAAATGTCAGCTTTTCAATTATATATATATAAAGCTGTTTTTAAAAAAATATTTATTTATTTTTATTTATTTATTTTCTTTATTTTTTTGGCCGTGTCGGGTCTTAGTTGCGGCACATGGGATCTTCGTTGTGGCGCTTGGGCTTCTCTCTAGTTGTGGCGTGCAGATTTTCTCTCTAGTCGTGGCACGTGGGCTCCAGGGCACATAGGCTCTGTAGTTTGCGGCACACGGCTATCTCATTGAGGCATGCGAGCTCAGTAGTTGTGGCACGCGGGCTTAGTTGCCCCGGCAGCATGTGGGATCTTAGTTCCCCGACCAGGAATCGAACCCGCGTCCCCTGCATTGGAAGGAGGATTCTTTACCATTGGACCCCCAGGGAATTCCCCAGTTTGAGAGAATTAACTCCATTTATTTAGGTCTTTAATGTCTATCAGTAATTTTATATACCTTACATAAATGTCTTGCAGGCTTTTGTTTGATGTATTCCTGAATATGACACAGTTGATGCTATAGTAAAAGTATTTTTTAAACATTTCCCTTTCTAATTGTTTGTAGATGATATATAGAAATTAAATTGATTTTACAGAAACCTTGATAAACTCTATAGCACTAATAATTTATTATTTTGGATTTTTTATGTTCACCCTCATATCATTCATGAATAATGACAGTTTTATTTCTCGCAACTTGTATATGATTGATTTGCTTGCCTTGCCTCACTACATTTGCTAAGTCCTCCACGACAGCCTTGAAAAGATGTAATAATGATGGACATCACTGCCCTGATCCCAACCTCAAACTAAATGTCTTCAAAAAGTTACCATTAAGTATATTATATGCTATGGGTTTTTATTATAGAATATTTAAATATTTTATACAGAATATTCTAAAAATAGAATGTTTTCTATTTTTAGTTTGCATAGTTATTTTAAAGTCAGGATCAGATCGTTTCCTCTCTGGAGCCTCTGTTGTAAGCAAAGTTAAAGACAAGTGATAAACTGGGAGAAAATATTTGTGAGTTATAGAACAGAGGGCTAACTTCCCTGAAGAATTCTGGTCAACATTGCCAGATTTAGTTTTCTCACACATAGTTCCAAACACTGTGTTCCAGGCCACTGCTGTCAGGAATGAAAGTTTCAGCAGTCCGTGAGCAAAAATAAGTTAGTTTTTTTGTAAAGCTAAATGTATTCCTTTCAAAGGATTATCTTTTCTTCTGTGCATATATTCTCTCAAATTTTTAGCAATAAAATACTGTTTTTCTTATAATCATTATTATAATAGTGGTAATTTAGGTTTTTTTAATGTTCTTGTTTGACAAACTAAAATACTAGTAACTCTTTGCAGGTCCCTCTAAATTCTCTAATTGATTTGATTCTGACCCAATGCATATCAGTGACATTCAGGATATTGACAAAGAAAAAAAGAGCCAATGCATTAAGGAGATGGGTGGGAATAGAGACAGGGCCTTTAGAGAGCGTGGAGAAGAAGGAAGTAAACCAGGGCAGTGAGACATCACAAAGCCAAGGGAGAAAAGGTTTCAACCTGGTAACTGTGGTTGGCTGTGTCTGATGCTGCAGAGAACTAAGTAAAATGAAGACTATAAAATATGTCTGGTGTTAGTAACAAAGAGGACATGAGTGATTCCAGTGGGAAGAATTTCAGTGGAGCAGCAAGGCCAAGACTGAATGCTGTGAACTGAAGAAAGAAAGGGTGGTGAGGAAGTGGAAACATTGGCTAGTATGATTTTTCTGAGAAATTTAACTTTGAAGAGAGAAGGGTGTCTCAGTTCCAGTGTGACTATAATAGGATTGGGTTGGTTAGTTGATTGGTTGGTTGGTTGCTTGCTTGCTTGCTTGACTGGTTAGTTGGTTGATTGATTTGTTTGTTTTGAAGATGGGAGATGATTGAATAAGATTAGTGTGAACAGAAAAACCAGTGGCGAGACAGGAATATTGGAAATACAGGGGAGAAAGGAGATAATGGAGAGAGATTCTGAGAAGAGGAGATGAAGTGGAATATAGAACACAGATGGGAGGCTTTCCCATGGGCAGGAAGGGAGCCCATCAACCTTTGTGCATCATAAAATAAGCATCCAGGGCCTCAGCCTTGTACTGTGTAGCCACAGCTCAACACTAGCAGCTGTGTGAACAGTGCCCCATACTTGTGCAAGGTACATCCTGCCCAGTCATATGCAGCAGCCTAGGATACAGGTAAATATGTAAGTTGATTTGACTAGAATTTGAGAGAATTACCACCAAGAAGAACAGCCAGTGAAAGTCCCTCGAGACAGAGCAGTCAACCACTCAGAGAGGAATTGGAAGAGAGAGCCGTGAAAGGAAAAAGCTATCATCTTCTCTCCTCTCCACATTTCCCATGCCAAGTTTCTGTCAGGTTTCACCCTGTCTCTTTCATAATCACCCTTTCCATGTTCTTCTTCCCTTCATCCACCACAGTGTTCATTCTCTGAGTTCATTGTACACAGGCAGATTTTAGGAAGAAGCCAGTCTTTCAAACTCATGCAGAACAAGATAGGGATTTAAATACTAAAAGACAAGATATGAACCTAAAAGAATGCATCCCTTAAAATGAAGCTTAAGCAGTTTACTGGTCAGTAGAAGAGATGTTTTGGGAAGAGAAATCTTTCTTGTGCCTGCATATACCTTAGAACCCACCAAGAACCATGGTGTTCAGTTTGTGACCCACATAAAAGCACCCAGCCAAGGGGGACATAGCATGGAAATCCATCCCTGGTGAGGATGATGTTGGCAATTTAAAATTCTTTTTTTTTTCCGATTTAAATCAACACGTATTGAACCTATACTCTGTCCCACATAGTTAAGCATCATTTCCCCAAATCTGTCCAAACATTGGGCAGTAGTCTGAAGAGGGAGATGGGGTGATGGTTTCTGCAGAAAAACCTGTGAGTAGGATCCTGAAGGGCATTCACCAGTCAGAGGTGGTGGGTTTGTCTCAGAAGAACACTGCAGAAAATAGGGGCTTAGAGAAACTCAGTTAAGGTAGGAATCTTTGAAATGGGAAGAAGTTGGGGTAAATGTGTGCGTGCAACTGGATCTGAATTCTACACATACTGACTGATATGGCCACACAATATTGTCAAAGCTGGGAGGACTGAACAGTAGCATAAAGGGACAAGATTTCTAACTTCAAAAAACAACCACCAACAGGGTAATTTCTCTCCACTCACCTTAACATAACCACTTTTTAAGGCAGACTTTACTAGTTTCCTTCAAACAAATAATAAATTGGGTGCCCTAGAAAGGTGAGGTTTTAGTGGCGCTCAGACTCTTCCCAGAAGGAGGGGGGCATCCAGTAGGTGGACTCAGCGAATGACCTGGATTCACCTTTGCTTCACTGAGTAGCGCTGCTGCCCCTCTTGGAGATCCTGCCACCTGAGCTCCGGGTGGGAATGGACGTTGTCTGCCTTGTTGAGGTAGCACGTAGTACACACTCAGCTAAAATTTCCTAGATGTTAAATGAATGTTTCTTCCTGTGCTGCAGTAACTGGCTCTTTAGAGTAAATGGCAGAGGCTCCCCTGCATCCGAACTGGATTGAACTCCACTAGGAGCAGTGCACGCTGGGAAATGGCCTCACTGGCCAGGATCCTCTGGGCTCCCTGTGGGTGGTGGGACCATCATCCCTGGCAGGGCTGTGGAGAGAGTCTCAGCCAGAAAACCAGGCTGAGACGATAAAGGCTTTCTTCAGCTTCATGCAGGACAAGCATTGGCAGAGAATCAGAGAAAGCAGAGAGGGTCTTGCTCACCTCCATCGATTCTCAAACTGAGCACCTGTAAGATCATTCTCACCGGTAGTTTCCCAACAAGGAAGGGGTTTGTGGGCAACAAAGTATGTTCTTAGGCAGCGGTCAGTTGGTTTCCAAAAGCTATCAAGGAGTCATTTTAGAATCCCTTTGCACAGATATGTCCAGAACATTGACCAGAAGAGAGACGAGAAAGACCATGATGGAGAAATTTTCTTTCATATGTTCAGACCTCCTCTCAGCCGTGTGTTTGACACAGGTCCCTTAGAAACTGCTGCAGAAACTACTGGCACAGCTTGTATGTAGGCATCCTCCGTTTTTATAATCCCCGAGTTTCAGTAAAACTATCTCCACTTCCACAGATGGCAGGAAGAATAGACAGCATAATATGCTGTCTACAGATGGGTATTGATTCTTTTTCAGTATGCGCCAAATACAGCAAGGATTCTTAATCATTTTCTAAATTGTATAATAACCGAATGATAAATGATAAATACCTTGAAGACTAAAAAATACTTTCTCATCAAAATAAAAACATTACCTTGCAACTATGGGAATTCTACATTTTTAAAGGGGCTATTCCTTCAACTCTTCTTTTATTCCTAAATGACCCATTAATTCATTTGTTCATTAAAAAAATTTTATTGAATACCAAGTAAGTACGAGGCACTATGTTAGACAACTGGGATTTAGGATACAGGAGGCAAGGGGTAGGTAGGGAATAGATTCTATTTATTTATTTTCCTTCCACATAAAATTTATACCTTGAGTTGTTTTCAGGAATATTCCATTCTGGGGTGAAAATGGAGAATTTTGAGAAATACAGTTGGTAGGTGCTGTTTGTACATGGGCAGTCTTTCTCCTCCGCTTCCTTCACCCGTACTTGCTAGGTGAAACCCATTTTTTCCCCAGGGAAAAGGAAATAATCTTGATCCTTCTTGTCTGTGACACTTGACTGTTTGTCTCCCTCGCAATGAGTCTGCATCTGTGAGGATGCACATTTAGTTGAGTCCAACCCTCAGAGAACTCAAGGTTATCTTCATGATAAAACCCTATAATGGAAGACAGTATTCCACCTTCAAAATATCTTACACAGCCTCAGTTTTCTGTTTCAAAATTGTCTTTAATCAAATGAGTAATCACCTCTTCTAGATCAATAAAAAATATTATTAGGAAGTTGTAAGGACATTTTTGTTGCTTAATCATTTACAACCCCCCTTCAGCTTTCAAAAGAGATTTGAGGCTGCTTAAAATAGAAACCATATATGTCACATGGCTTTTAAAATAGAATAACATGAAGAAGTTGGAGAAACTTTATTATAGTCCTATTCTTTCTTTCATAGAAGTCATATAAAAAGATCATGCAATGCTAAGGCACAGCAACCTTCCATTAAAGTCCTATTTTTTCACTTTGCATTGAAATTGCCTGTATGCCAACATTAACCAAGGGTCTACCGTGGGCCAGGCACTCTTCAGCACTTCACAAGCACTAACTTGTCTGGTTCCTGGGATATTATCATTACCCCTATTTTAAATATGAGAAAACTAAAGTTTAAAGAGGTTAAGCAGCTTGCTCGAAGTCACACAGCTTGGGAGTGGCAGAGAGAGTTACAATCTGGGTCTGATGGTCTCCAGAGGACTTCATTACTAATGAATATTTTAAAATAGTGGGTCCCATGCCATTAGTGGCCCGTGAGATCAACTTAGTGACTTGTGATGCCTTTTCAACTGAATAAGATAGAATAGCAATGATCAGAGTTCATCCACTGTAGTAAAAGGTAAGTAATATTTCAAGAAATTTTGCTTTCTGTGTGTGTGTATGTGTGTGTGAGTTTGTATACCAGACTGTGATGTGATACTAAATTTACTTCTAACTGCGAGTTACTATTTTAAACAATTCTAAAGCTGCTACACTAAGAAATATTGACCCTTATTCATGTTCCAAACACAGGAGGACAGCTAGTTTTTATAAATCTGCCCTCTGTAGAAATCTTTATAAGAAGTTAAGAGATTTTAAAATCTATGACTCAGCATGCCTCCCCTGTGTGAATAGACTTAACAAGCCAAACCCCAGAGCCACACAGCAGAGAGTTTTCCTAAAATAGTCAGACCTGACTGGTCTTATGCCCAATTGCTTATAGTAAATCATTCATCGACCACTGCAGCAGAAGCAGAGAAAATAGTTCTTGCTTTTGTAAAAACAAAAATCCAGTGGGTAGAAAAGAATCCGAGGGCCACACTCGCCACTCAGGGAAGGCCTAGTGGTTGCAGCAGCAGCTTCCATGGGAGAACGGACACTGCTTCATCTGGCTGTCCCCAGGAAAGGGCCAGATGCTGCTCTTTCATGTGTTTGCTGGATCTTGAGGGTCATCATGACTAAAGGACTAAAGCTCAAAAAATCAAATAATCTACTCATCCTCTCTAACAATATCACTAAAAGCTTGGCATGCACCGTAACTCAGACATAGCTTTAGTGCCTGTAGCAAACCCCTGCCCTTTTACGAACGGCATGATTCGTTAAACAAGGAAGGCCAGCAGCCTTCACCGACTTTAGGAGAGCCTGGTGATCCGTCTGGTGGGAGAACACCTCAATGCAAGGCAGCATTTGCTTGGAGGGCCCAGACCTCGCCAGGGTGTTTTCCCAAGAACCAGAGTAGAAGTGCCTTCATATTCTCAGCCTTCATTCCTCATCTTTACGTGGGGATAATAACACCAACAACACAAAGTTGCTGTTAGGATTAAGTGAAATAATTAGGAAACACCCAGCACGCAGTAGAAGATGCTCCTCGAAGGTTGATTCTCTAGTCCTCTGCAGTATTAAAAAGCCCCGTACCCCCAACCCAAGAAAATTCCTGGCCATGATGCCAACCTTCAGTGGTGCAGTTAGGAAAACTTTGCCAACAGCCCTTGTTGCCTTCAATTAGTCATGATGAGTCTATCCTGAGTAGACTACTATACTACTCTCTGCCTGAGTCTACACTCTCCTTAAATCTGTTTCTGTGAAGTTTCATCTTGCACTCCATTTCCCCCCCCCCACTCACATTTTATACCCTTGACTCATTTATTTTGCAGCTGGAAGTTTGTACCTCTTAATCTCCCTCACCTATTTCTGTCCAACCCATGCTCCCTTTTTTTAAAAAAAACACATGACTTCCAAATTTTTACTAGAGTATTTACAAAAAAACCCACATCTCTTTATTTTCTGGAAAGTACTCTTTCAAAATTAAAAGAGTGTCTCTTGCATCAAAAATTCTGGAATTTCTTTGGTCATCCTATCCACAGATACAGTAACTTTGTAAATGTTAATTATATTTCCTTTCTGTGCTTTCTCATTCAACCCAGCAGTTGCTCAACTCTCATTCATTTTCTCTTACATTCCCAGCACAAGAAGACTATTTTTAATTCCTCCTCATAGAGGACTTACGCTCCTTGAAATGCAGGGTCCTGATTCCCCCGAGCAAGACGGTTAAAAATGGGCCTCTGGGGTCAGAGGGATGATTCAAATCTACCTGTGTGATTTTGCATTCAACTTCCCTAACCCTGAAATAGGAAGGATACTATCACCCACACATAGACTTGTTGAAGGAATAACTGAGAGTAACCACTGTGCAAACTACCTGGCACACAGTAAGCCCAATGAGTGTTAGATGTTATTACTCAGTATTATCTCTCCTTTTTCCAGTGCGGTTCTGGATTTCACTGTCATGCACACTTAAACTCTCCTTTTGCATGTGTATTTTCATTATGTCACCTCAAATCCTCCTTATAAAGGATTAATAAGTAAATAAATCCACCTATTTGGTCCTGTTAGCTCATGGTTTTACCTTTTTGTTTCCAGGAGTGAACAGGTCTTTAATTTCATACAAAAGTAGGACAATTGCTTTGGTTTTGTTTACCGTTGCCTTCCTGAAGCAAATTCAAAATGAGCCTTGATTCCACTCTTGGTATAACTGGTGTTTGGTATGATTGTGATTATTTTAAATGTTATAATTATGAACATTTTTCAGAGAAACTGTACACTAAGAATAACGCCAGACAAACTCAACTCATAGCGTTTTGTGAAAATTAAATGGGATAACACAAAAAGAGTTTGGCCATATTAACAATTTCTTCCCATTATGTAAGACTTCTATCCCCTCTTTCACATAGATTTTGCACTGACCGAAGGAAGTACAATCACTCCTTTGTGCCCAAAAGGATATTTTCCCTGTGGGAACCTGACCCAGTGCTTACCCCGTGCGTTTCACTGTGACGGCGTGGACGACTGCGGGAACGGAGCTGACGAGGAGAACTGTGGTGAGTCCTGGGCTCAGCTCCATACGGACACCACCCCTTGTGAACCTCCCAAAACTGTGGGTGGATCGAATGCTAATGGTGATGAAAAAGGGGAAAAGGGGATTTGGTATTCTATAGGGAATCCTGTTGTGACACAACTAATTGCTCCCCAATGGATTTGTGATAATTCCCAGAATTCTCATATATAGAGGTTGCTTAAATCAGAAATACAGTATTAGAAAAAGTTGTATTTGATTTAAAAATGAAATTATTTAAAGTTGTACTTGGATACCCATATTTTAATTTTAAATGGCTTACTATGACCACTTCCCTATGGCTTGGTAATTTGGTTCAGCTGAAGGAATATCCTTAAAGTGCAAATGGGCCTGCCTAGAGAATTAAGTTATTCAGTAGACCCATATCCAGTGCCCATTGTGTGCTCTCCAAGTCACCAGGACGCAGCAGGCTCAAGGGAGACAAGTGTCTTGCCCTTACGCGGTTCACAGGGACCATGTGAAGAAGGAGGACAGTAAACTTGTACATAAACAAATTAAATAATTTCAGAGAGTGATAAGTGCCATGAAGTATATAGAACAGGATAATGGGATAGAAAGTGAGTTGGGGGAAAGGCTACTTTAAAGATATAGCCAGAAAAACCCTCTCTGAGATGATGACATTTGAATTGAGAATGAAATGAAAAGAAGAAAGAAACCATGAAATATTCTGGCAAAGTTCCAGGCAAAGGAAACAGCAAATGCAAAGGCCCTGAGGCTGAATGAAACAAGACAATGTGTTTGTGGGAAGGAAAAGTCTGATTGGCTTGGGCGGAGTGAGCAAGGATAAAGAGGGTAAAGAGGTAACGGGTCAGATCACGAAAGGTCTTATAGGCCATTTTAGGTCTGTATATCAGGACTGTACGTGTCATCTAATCTAACATGTGTATTATTCTCTTGAAGAAACTGAAGCCAAGAGAGGTTGACATGTCTAGTTAGTCACAGAGTATATACACTAGAACCCAGGTCTCCTGAATCTGAATGAATCCTGTGTGTTTTATGCCACACAGAACTGCCACTCCTTGGCACTGCCCAGCTAGCAATCAGAGGCGACAGCAAAGTCCAGGAGTGCCAGTGCGCATCTCTAGAATCTGCTCTCCTGCCCCTGGGAACTCATGCATGCTCCCAGCACCGCTGCCTTCACCACCTGTGAATCACTCCTACTCAGCCTGTAGGGTGCAGTTTAGGTGTCCCCTCCTCCCCTGAGAAGCTTGGCTTTCCCAGCCATGCCTCCCCACCCTGAAGCTCTACCCCAGGTCTAGGACAAGCACCCTTTCTCTCTGTTGCCATAGCACCCTGGGTATACCCGGACGACCGTACTAAGGACTGCCTTGTCTTTACACTGTACTTCTCTCACTAGACATAAACTCCTTGAGGAGAGTTCTTATTTGTTTTGGTGTCACCAGATCCTAGAACAGTAGAGTACAATCAGTGCTCGTGGTGGGGCAGCTCTCTGGATGCCAATGGCAAGTCACTCAAATTCTTGGCCTTTCCTCTTCAGTGGAAATCTTAGACCATGCATGTTATCTACCTCATGAGGGTGTTAGGAACGCAAATTAAATAATTCATGTAAAGGCATCAAATAGAATAATTTTAAAAACCACTGAGGTTATCAGCAAGAAATAAAAATAAACTAAAATTTTCAGAGATCAAAGGGACCTGTGGGCAGTTATTTAAATTTACTTTTCTATTTGTATGAACTTCAGTATCATACATCATATTGTGTGTTTTGCCACTTTAATAGCTTATGCTAAAGTAATGATGCTTCAAAAATCAAGCCTTGGGCTTCCCTGGTGGCGCAGTGGTTGAGAATCTGCCTGCCAATGCAGGGCACACGGGTTCGAGCCCTGGTCTGGGAAGATCCCACGTGCCGCGGAGCATCTGGGCCCGTGAGCCACAACTACTGAGCCTGCGCGTCTGGAGCCTGTGCTCCGCAACGAGAGAGGCCGCGACAGTGAGAGGCCCGCGCACCGTGATGAAGAGTGGCCCCCGCTCGCCACAGCCAGAGAAAGCCCTCGCACAGAAGCGAAGACCCAACACAGCCAAAAATAAATAAATAAATAAATAAAATAAATTAAAAAAAAAAAAAAAAAAAAATCAAGCCTTCTTTTTTAAAAGAATACAATTTTATTGCAAAAAACGGAAAACTTGGCAAATAAGCAGATTGTATCATCTGACAAGTTGAGAAAATATTTTTCTCATCAGGACTAGACAGACTTTATTAAAAGGAACTTGGTTTTTTCCTTATTAAAAAGGTCAGGTGACATAAACTTTGTCAGAACTCATTAGATATATCAAGTATGTATCTACATACACGTGTGCATATGACAAAATAAAATTCAGATTATATTTTCTGCTGAGGACCTCAAAATTAAAATCAAACATTTAAAATGTCAGCATTAGAGACAGGTGATATTTTTCAAGATGGATACATGTATGGAAAATAATCATCTATTTTCATTATATATTTTATGATACACACATTTAAACTATTTGTAATTGCAGAAAAAGACAAGACTCCAGATGTTTGCCTACCTTTTTCTCCCTTGTTATCTTTCTATTACTTAAACAAATTTTTTTAATTGATTTCATGATCAAATTTTTATACTTTTGTTTTGTAATTTGATATTTTATTTCTAGAATAACTGACACATGTTCATCGCCGTGTGTTTCACAGGAGACACTAGTGGATGGGCGACTCTGTTTGGCACAGTCCATGGAGATGCTAATAATGTGGCATTAACACAGGAGTGCTGTAAGTAGTATTGGTCTGAAGACTCAGCCTCAGCTTTGCGAGCAACATTATTTATGGGGCATGGATTTATATGGGTAGTGTGATAAATTCCCTTTAGAGTTTCAATTTCAGTTCAATGTATTTCAGTGGTCAACTGGTCTATTATCTGCTCTTGGGACTGAAAAGATGGAAAGAAGAAAACAGCATGCTCCATTCATGCTCATTCTATGTATTAGCCTATGAGTGCAAGAATACATAGGTACTGAATACTTGTGACAAATAATAAAGATCTTACTCCCTTTGGTTACTTTCTTTAATAAAGATATTAAGCACCAACTACTTTCCAGGACCTATGTTAGGCACTGAGAGTGCAAGGATGACTAAGGTCCTCAAATACCTCACACTGTTGCAGGAAAGACAGACCCTTATAGAACCAGGAATGATACAATATTTGTGCGAAACTGAAGGAAGGACGTTTGCACAAGGGAATGTGGAAGCCCTCTGGGAGAAATGATGGCTGTGCCAGGGATGGGGAAAAATCCACAGACAAGGTGACATTGAGATGGACTTGGAAGTCCTTGGATGGAGGGAAGGGGAAGAGATGACAGGATGAGCAGGGGAGTTCAATCAGCAAAACAGTGGGGTCAGTCAGAGCCTGCTTCACATTCGTTCTAGTACACGAGGTGGAGGAGCAGGAGCTGGACCCAGAAGGGTGGAGCCAGCGCACAGAGGGTTTTGGGTGCACTCTCTGGAGTTTGGCCTCTATCCCAGAGATAGAATTATATCTCTCTGTATACACAGATTATATTATATGTTAATCTATTATTATATTACATATAATATGTATATACATAGATATGTAGGTGTATGTACAATTACAAGCATACATTAGTATGGATACGTAATATATGTATATAAAGTCCATATGTTAAATACTACACTACAGTATATTATGCACTTTATAATACCAGGTTATAATTACCACTTATTTTATACTTTATTATACACAAATATATCATACATAAAGTTAGAAATTGAAAGGAGTAAACTAAAAAGATTAAAAATAAATATAACTGAAAACTCTAACATTTTCTTCCGGAACCACAATGGGTCATCTTGTACACATGCCATGGTGGAGATCACTGCTGTATACAAGGGGCAGCCAACAAAGTTGTGAGCTTATTTCCATTTAGTGAAGAGGAAGATGAAGTGATAAGAAGTGTATGTGAAAATGATTCTTCTACCAGAATTTTAAAGAATGGGTCAGAACGGTGTTCTCAGCCTGAGACCGTTCTGCCCCTGGAGAGCATTTGGCAATGTCGGGAGACATTCTGGGTTGTCACAGCTGGAGAGGGGTGGGTGACTGCTGGCATCCAGCGGGCGGAGGCCTAGGATGCTGCTGAGCCTTCTACAGTGCACAGGTCAGCTCCTCACGCCAGAGAATGGTCCTGGTCCGACCCCGATGTCAACTTTGCCGAGGTTGAGGAGAAAGCTTGGTGAAAGAGACACTGGACGTTATGTTTCTTGCAATGCTCCAGGCTAATACTAAGAACCTGAGCCCAGAAAATACCTCTGGGAAGAGTGAGGTAGAGAGAGCTTCAAGAGGCACTTCAGAAGAAGCAGCCAGAGGTTGGGGTTTGACTGACCTGCAGGTGAGGGAGTTCCACTCACATTTCTGGTTTAGTCAACTGGCTCAGCTTGGAGTACACGAAATTCTCTTATTGGTAAATAAGAGCTTCCAATCCTAGGCTTTCAATCTAATAATGTAACCGCTATTTTCAATGTCAGTTAAACATTGAAGTAAACAATCTGGAGTTATCTTTAGGAAGTTGAGATGATGAGCATAAGCCTACGAACACCACAGAATATTTTCTAAACACTTATACACTAGAATGCATCTTTTGGATTAGGGAGGTACTCAATAAAAGTTTGTTGGATTTACTAAAATTTGGTGAAATTGATTTTAAAAATAAGGTTTGAATAAAAGTGATCTAAAAGAAGCAGAGCAATTAGAAAGAACTTATAATCAGATTTGAATAAATAATAAATATAAACATTTGAAAATAACTCTCACTTTTTTTAGCTCCTTCAAAAAAAATACCCACAGGATCAGAGGCAACATCAAATGCTCCATTAATATCATCCCCCAACTCTCTCTCTCTCTCTCACACGCACACACACAGACACACACACACACACACACAGTCATTGTTTTGCGGACCAACTTGGCCTGGTTTCTCCATAGATTTCTCATATGCCATTATTTTAACAATTAACATAATTAATAACTACATAATATGTAAATAAAAGAATTATGTGATAATGTTTATATATTATTAATATATTATGATAAATCTTACTAATTATGGTAATATGCCATTGTATTAATAATTATGTGAGTTCCTTCAAAGTAAATCCTAAAGTGTTTTTCTTCCTTCCGAATGCTTCAGATAGATGGATCTTTGGTCTTTTTCTGCTTTACAGTTTCTCTACAACTTTTACCTACCACGTTAACTTCATAGTGATGAAAAGCTAAGAGCCGGAATGATAGGGTGTCTGGGTTGGTTGATTTCACCAAGGCACAGTGGTGGCCACTGCCCAGCCTGCATCTCACTCTTGTCGCAGCTCTAAGAGAAGTTTGAAAGGGGGAAAATAATTGAGTTTAATTTTAACCAACAAGCATTTACTGAGCAACCTCTTTGTGCCATTCAATTAAATGGAATTGACTCAGTTATACCCATTAAAGATTTACTCAATCATACTCATGTTTTTCATTGAAAAGAACTTAATCTTGTTCACCATATGCTTTTATGCTATTTAAACATCTCTGTGGTTTCTTTCTAATCCCTTGTTAAATGCCTCTGAAATGACCACTGGAAGCTAGAACTGAGATGAATACCACATGAGTCTATATTTGTTTTTGGTTTTGTTTTTCATACTTTATTTATTTATTTTTGGCTGCGTTGGGTCTTCACTGCTGTGCACGGGCTTTCTCTAGTTGTGGTGAGCAGGGGCTACTCTGTTGCGGTGCACGGGCTTCTCATTGTGGTGGCTTCTCTTGTTGTGGAGCACGGGCTCTAGGCACGCGGGCTTCAGTAGGTGCAGCACGCAGGCTCACTAGTTGTGGCTCACGGGCTCTAGAGCGCAGACTCAGTAGTTGTGGCGCACAGGCTTAGTTGCTCCGCAGCATGTGGGATCTTCCCAGACCAGGGCTCGAACCCGTGTCCGCTGCATTAGCAGGTGGATTCTTAACCACTGCGCCACCAGGGAAGTCCCAAGTCTATATTTGACTGGGAGAAAATTGTTGTTTGCTTTTATTATGGGCCAGAATAAGTTCATTTAACAAGATGTGAATGTTATACATTCAATGGAAAAAGAACAATGCCAGTTACTAGAAATAAAGTCATAATTAAAGAGGTTTTTTTTCCTATTGAATCGTTACTCTTTTTGCCCCCTAGTTTTAAATCAGTACCCACAACGCTGTGACTGCAAAGAAACTGAGTTGGAATGTATAAATGCTGGCTTGAAGTCTGTGCCAACTGTTTCCAGCAATGTGACATTACTGTGAGTAAAATTCAAATCTTGATATTTGCTCCTAAAGTCACCTGAAAACCGTGTAGTCTAATCTAAACTCTCTTTGTTCTGTTTTATGCTACTTACATATTAGCAAAATCATAGAAAGTCCCTTTAAAACCACCAGCCATCAGAGAACTCTGCACGCTTCTTCTCCAGGGAAAAAATGTTTTAAACACTGTATGTTAGATTAGCCAGGTTATCGTTTAGCTCACAAACGTCTGTGGCCTGGAGTTATTTTCAGTTACTTTCCAATTCATGTATTATTACTAATATGCCAGTACTATACAAGTAAAAATAAAAATTTGAAAAAAAAGGAAAGGTACTCACTTATTCTATCTCATTTTAAGTAGTGGTAATTTGTCCAAGACTTTAAGGTATAAAAGATCCACAAAGCTAGCTGTGACATAATTGTGCAAGTTTTTCTGAACTCTGCATAGAAGTTTTGAGAGCCTCAGGAATTTGCCTGCAGACATATCATAATTTGGGCATGCATGAGTTGGTTAGGATTTTTGTTGTGTTTTGTTAAATTATCTAGAGAAGAAAAAGTTAAATCACCATAGATGTTCCAGTCTATTATATTGTACTAACTGTCTAACCTTGTCAAGTATTTGAAAACTGCTTTAATTTTGCTTTATGGACTTTTCATTCTCACATGAAAGTTTTTATTTATTATGGGCATTTTCAAATGTGTGTGAAGTAGTATGGAGCATCTTCAAATATTCTCAAGCATGCAGCTTCTAGGGAAGAGTTTGGTTGGTCATAAAATCCATAATAACGTTTTCTTTCCATGTTATTTTAGGTCTCTTAAGAAAAACAGTATTCACAGTCTTTCAGATAAAGTTTTCATCAAATACACAGAACTTAAAAAGATGTAAGTAGCTATTAATAGTGTTTTTATGGGAAAATCTATGGGATGTTTTGTTTAAGATGTTTTTAATCTAAGAGTAAAATGAAATATAAGGTTGATTACCTTTATCATTAAAGTTATTTTTCTAAATGTAATTAAGATTAGACAATAAAGCATTGAAAAGTATGCTTTCTTTCCATTTCATAATTTAAAATAACAACTGGTTTTACTTAAACTTTCCGTAGAGAGTTAAACTGGATTAAGCATCTCAGTAAGAAAATACATAGTTCCACGGTTTTACTCCAGATCATTTGGAAAATGACATTGCAGATTCAGAGGCACTAGATGCACTTTTTAACCTGGAAGAGTGTTAGCATAGACAATAACCATCGTTTAAAACATATAATGATAGGATATGGACTGTCTCGCAGGACAAAAAGAGCAAAAACACGATCTTGGTGAAATCGGTGATATTAGCATATCTGAGGAAAGAAAATAATAAATAGGACACGGTCAGCCATGAGAAACAAAGTGTCAGGATGCTTCCAGCATCATCAAAAAAAGAAAACCAGGATCTGAGAGATACAATCCCTAGAGATAGTCTCTGTTGGGGGGCAGGGATGGATTGTGCGTCTCCACCATTAGTCTCTGTTGGGGGGCAGGGATGGATTGTGCGTCTCCACCATTAGTCTCTGTTGGGGAGCAGGGATGGATTGTGCATCTCCACCCTAACTCCCATGAGCTTTATTGTGACACTGTTCATATCAAGATGGAGAATCTCTTTGCTTTGATTCCCTGCTCATCAATCAACCTTATGATGACTACATTAACTTCCTAAATTATTCATACTAAAGTATTTGGGAGGTTACCTTGGATGGGGAATAATAACATTCCAATTAGTGGAATGGAATACATCCTATTTAAATAAAGCAATTAGGACATTCCCTGGCAGTCCAGTGGTTAGGGCTCCACACTTCCACTGCAGGGGGCATGGGTTCGATCCCTGGTCGGGGAACTGAAATCCCATGTGCTGCATGATGTGGCCAATAAATAAATAGATAGATAGGTAGAGAGATAGATAGATAGATAAATAAATAAATAAAGCAATTAAATATTCAACCTCTTGAGAGTTTGGTTACTATGTGTCAGTCCCTCTGAGCCTGAGTCACTCTGGGATAATGGAGAGGTCAAGTTTCTGCGCTTGCCAAGATGATCATTAGACTAGATTAGAAAATTAGCAAGACAATGTTGTAAGGCCCCTAGATAGTACCATCATCTTACAATTTTGCCCTTTAACATTCAGAATAGAAGAGAAAGTTTCTAGAAATGTGATATATATTAAAATCAAGGATAAAAAATAATCTGATCCTTTGCTGTACTGGACAAACACATTTGGTTTGAAATGCCATCAACAGTTCTGTGCTGCTCATGAATTTAGGTACAGACTCCCTTATACAAGAAAGGAAGTCCCTGAAGGAAGTCCAGTAGTGAGGAAGAATCTTGTGTGAACACAGAGAATCATGCCTGTGTTTGATTGTAGCCTCTGTGATTCAGTGAGCTTCTTCCGCTCCATCCTGGAGAATGTGCTCATGTTGCTGTTGTCCCCTGGAGGAGCTATGCATTGCCTCTGGGGTTCCAGATTCCTCTAGAGAAGGAATCTTAACCCTACTGCTTCTGGTCTTACTGGAAATGCTTAGAATCACAGCCTGTTCATTTCTACGCATCAATATTGTCCTTGCACTCCCTGAATAATGCTGAAGGGAAGAAAACTAAAATAGCCTAGCAGAAAGGAAGGAAAAATATTCATGTTTTAGAGTAGCTGTTTAAAACTATTATCTAGAGTCATAGAAGTCTTATGAATTCCTAATTAAGTCTTCTCATTATTTACAAGGTAACTAAAGTCTGCAATAGTTAAATGACTTACCTAAGATCTACAACTAACTAGTAGAAGAGCTAGAATTACAGCCCATATCTTCTGATGCCCAGTGCAGTGTTTATTCTACAATAAACAGAAACCTAGAGATGGAAAGAAATTGCTCTAGCATCTAATTGAATCTTCTACCAACACATACTCTTCTGTCCCACGCAGGACTCCCTGCTATATCTTTTGCCCCCGAATTTGGGGAAAGCTGACTTCTGGGGAGGCAGAGGTATCACTAGAAGGTTAAGCAAGGAGATTTAAAATTAGACTTCGCAGGCCAAGTCCTTCCCTGGACTGCTGATTCATAGCTTTGTTCTGTGTCAATACTTCTCTCTCGGTATCTGTAGCCCACTGAAGGGAAGAATGTGGAAGCGCTATTGATAATACAGGCCTCAATTTTCCCTAGTGAAAAAAAGTAGAGATTTTTTTTCCCACCAGATTGCCCAGATCAGCTGGAAATTTCTCCAATTAAACGTTTAATTTCTCCTAAGTCTGAGAAAACTTAGGTACCACATCATAACCTGAATATCACTCAGCAGGGGTTCTCTTAATGCAAGGTGTTATTTGATGCTTTCGAGGCAATTTGATTCTCCCAGAGACTCAGAGAGAAAAAAATTATAAGACTCTTATCAATAAACATTCACCAAGTGTCTCTTACATGCAAGGCACATCAAGGGAGATTAAACACAATTTCTTACATTCATCTATCACTTTTTTTTTTTTTAAAGTCTTTTGATGCTTTCAGCTTTTTTTTTAAATTTTTTTTTATTTTTTTATTTTTTTATGGCTGTGTTGGGTCTTCGTTTCTGTGCGAGGGCTTTCTCTAGTTGTGGCAAGTGGGGACCATTCTTCATCGCGGTGCGCGGGCCTCTCACTATCACGGCCTCTCTTGTTGCGGAGCACAGGCTCCAGACGTGCAGGCTCAGTAATTGTGGCTCACGGGCCCAGTTGCTCCGTGGCATGTGGGATCTTCCCAGACCAGGGCTTGAACCCGTGTCCCCTGCATTGGCAGGCGGATTCTCAACCACTGCACCACCAGGGAAGCCCCCTCATCTATCACTTTTTAAAGTTGACAAAGACTTCCAACATTTGGAATTCTCATTTGGACTTTGATCCTCAAAGTCTGTGAGGTAGGGCAGACAGCATCAGATTCCTTTCAGGAATGAGGAAGCCATCCTTGGAGAAGAAAGGTTGTTTGTCCAAAGTCAGCCAGCTGACAAGTGTTAGAACTTGGCTTCAAAGCCAAACCTCTGACTATAGTCCTCTGGAAGTCCACCCACATGGGCCAATCTCAGAATATTGTTACCATCGATGAAAGTGTCCAGAAAACAAATTTTGGTTTCAAAATAACCGAAGTTCTTTATAAACATTATTCAAATATGCTAAAGCAGCTCATAAGCTCAGCGACTCTTCTTTAAATCTCCTTCCCCTCCCCCATCCCCTTTTCATACCACTCAGCTCCTCCTGCCACTCTCCAAAACTCGCAGAAAAATCTCCCCAGTCTCAGACAAGCCCTTGTCCTGTCCTGTCCCTTTTCTTCCTGATCCTGCATTACAACAGTCCGAACAACCAATGTAGCAAAACACAAACCATCCCCAGGAAAGGGTGTCAGGGGAAGGAAGAAACTAGATGGACAACCCCAGAACTCTTGGTAGAGACAGCAGGAGGGTAAAAGCTGGCCAAGCCCACATGTTCGTTCATTCTTTCAACAAATATTTATTGATACCTATGAGGTGTCAAGGATATAGCGGTAAACAACACATATGAAAAGCCCTCTCCTCAAGGAGCTCAACTTCCAATGCAGAAAGATAAAAATGCGTAGTGTGTTAGATAGTGATTACGGGGAAAAAAAATAAACCAGGAAGGGAATTAGGAGGTGCTGAGGGAAAGGAATTTCAAATGATATGCTAGTAAACTGTCCTGTCACATAACTCTACTACTGCCCCAAACACCTCTAAAGCTCCCCATGATTCTGAGCGTTACCCCATGAGACGGATCAGAACACACCCAATAAGTCTTCTCTGTAACTCCTCTGATATTCAAAGCTGGCCATTATCACCATGCCCCTCACCACAGGTTTCTCCCCACGCAGCCTCGAATCCTTAACTTCTTCCCCAAAGGGCCTGGTTTCAAATCTGTTTGTCACTCTGTATATGGTCACCTACATATTCCTTACGTGTGGTATCTAGAATAAATGTAATATTATCACTTGTATGACACATACAAGGGCAGAACAGGGGGAAGCTAGCAACCCTTCCTTTCTAAACTCCTTATGCCCTAAGGTTACATTTGTTCTTTTTGTGGCTACTTCATACTCTTAACTCCTAGTGATTGTGTCTCTAAAAGCCCTCATCCTGTACCATATGCATAACTGACAAGTGACAGCTTCTCCATCCTGTACTTGTGTGCTTAGCACCTGAGAGCTAGTTGTGGCACTTCAGATTTATCCCTATTCGGTTTCACCCTGTTAGATTCAGCTTTTCTTACCAGACTGGGAAGATCTTTTTGGCTCATCCAACAGATTCACTCTTCATCCCAGCACTCTGTTATCTGAAAATAAGATGAGCCATCGTCACCTAAGTCATGGAGCAGAATATTGATCAGGACAGTGCCAGTGTTCTTTATTTTGTCTGTAAAAGCATCATAAAACCACTTAATCAATGCCCGGGAGACATATAAGCAAAGTCGACCGCACATTTTTATCTGATCAGTCTTTAAATGAAGAAAATCAGGTTGGTCTGACGTGCCCTGTTTTTCGTGAACTGCCCTGTTCTCTTTGAGGTGCTCACAAAGCAGCATCACAATATCCTGTCCTACAATCTCGCCCAGAACCAACTTCAAGCTCATCCAACTATAGCTTGTGAAATCTACTTACCTTTTGGAAAATCAAAAGGGCATTTGCCATCTTTAATTTTCCAGCTGCTGTTCCTTTTTCCAGATTCCATTGATCACGACTGAGTGTACGCATTTTCAGTGTTTCTCAGTTTCTAGGAGAAATTGTCCAAACCAGAGGCTTTAACTCATTTTGATTAACTTATTCTACCATTTTGGGCTTTCACTGCCACAACGCTGTATCCTATTTATTCACTTCAGTCCTGAGATCACTTTCATTGACCAAGAAGACAAGAACAATGTAGGAGTTGAGAATTTATATTTTTCTGTTATTTCATGATAATATAAAACATGTCCCATACAGCAGGCTTGGGCTTTTCCTTAACATTTTCTTGTTTCCAAAATGTAACTAGAAATTCATTTCTACTGCCCATTGTATTCTTCGCTGTCTGAGTTTTGAACATGTCTTAGGTCATTCTTTCAATTATGATTCCATTTTGTGAACCCCTCACCTTCGTCCTTGGACTCTGAAGAAACCCCTCATGACCATCCTACCCTCTTCCTGAACTGGATGGTCCTCTGGCTCTCTCCTAGTACCATGTACCGCCACTGCCAGCACCCCTCATTGTCACATACACTGAAACATAGATGAGGATCAGTGTGTATTTTGTTGAAGGAATGATGTGTAGGACTAACACACAGGGCTAAAGAGAAGGTGGGGAGCATCTTCAGCAAGGAGGACCAAAAAAGCATAAGCAGAAACACTCAAAGGATGTTAGGAAGAGAGTGACCAGGGAAGTTTGTCTAAAGGAGAAGAGTTCCCACAGGAATGATGGAGTGTATGCTGGAGAGGTCATTGAATCATGATTGTAGGGCCTTTGAACGCTAGGCTAGATCATCTGGGCTTTATTCTGTTTGACCAGGGAAAAGACATGCATGAATATGTGTTTTAGATTGTCTTGAGCTTATAAAGTTGATATGCATCTTTAAGTCGTATTGGGATATATCCTAAGGGATCACCCAGTTTAACGTCAAGTGCGTCTCCGGTCTTGCATGCTCTAAATATTCACAGTGAAATTAAGGTCATTTAGGCATCCAGAAAAAGAAATTCCTAAGTCAAAATAAAATGTTAATTGCTAGATGAACAAATGTCACTTATCTGAATGCTTTTACTAGCGATCAGTTTATTCTTTTTAATATTCTTTTAAACTTTCTAACATTAGGGGGTAAGAAGCAATTTAAGATGATCTTTGAGAGAAAGAAATAAAATACAATTTATAAGCTTGACAGTAATACTTCATCACTGCTACCACGGAAACCAACAGCAGTTCCTCTCCTCACTGTGACATAAATTTTATATAAATTAGGAATTCCTTCTTAAACTGGGTTCTTGTTCAGCGCAATCATTGGCAACAAAATGTAATTCAAGGAGTCTGCCTGGCTCATGAATACAGAATGTTGCATTAAAAAAATAGTCTATAAACATGCATGCCATTAAAGCATTTATTTGCTTTAGTTTCAGGTACATAAATTCCTGGCGTTTCTGCTTGAAAAGTCCTGACAGCTGAAACAGCAGGAATTCATGAACCAGTAAGTTATTCTTAGAAAAACCATTCAGTGTAAAGTATATCAAACGGGCTCATATCTCAGCTGTGAAGAAAAAGAGGACACCACTTGCCAAATTGTCATGTTTCCAAATTTCCCCTCATATTCACCAAGCTACTATTCTGTAAAGAAGAAAGCAGATACTGAAGGATCAAGTTAAAAAATTCAGCAGCCTAAGTCTGAGACGAGAGACATGGGACTCTAGTTCTCCGTGGGGTGCCAGCAAACTGGCTAAATAGAAGACTAGAGCTTCTTTATTATTTAAGAAGTTGGAGTCTTAACTGGTGTCAGTGAAGGCAGATAGACTGAACATATCAGGTGAGTCGTGCAGATCAAAAGCACAAGGTCAAATTCACAATTTATGACTGCCCCCATCTCTTCAAGATTGACAACGTGTAGGTAAAATGTGCAGTGCACTTTTGACTTAATTATCTTAAATGAAATGTAAATAACACTAGTTAGGTAGTAAATTTTATATTTAAGAGGAACTTCAAATACGTAGATTATGGTGTTATATTCTTTTTCTATTTTCATTTGCTATTGTAATATAATTCACCATATTAACTTTCATTACATCACTCTAAGGGCTCTGAAAATGCTAAAACAGATATTGATCTGTATGGGTTCGTTCTATGCATAGCAGAACTTTAAAGCAAAAGCAGAATTTATGCTACAATGTGAAGCATCTCCTTACAGACATGTTGCAGCAGGGAGAGGGGGGTGGAATGGCACGAGTTCTTACAGGGTTTCAAGTTTACTTTGTAGGATTGAAATTGTTGCTTTGTGTGTCACTACAGTTGTAATGCATGTGCTCTGTAGTACGCAGCTTTTCCACATGGTGGTACACAGAGAAAATGACAATATTTGTTCAATATTTGGGATAAAAGATGGGTTTGTTAATAACTGGAAGCTAATCTTGGCTTTACTTTGCCACCTTGAGGGCTGAGGACATCAGTATCCCAGCACACCTACAACGCAGTCATGACTCAAAGGCTGGGAAGCTTCACTGGGAGTAACTGTGGTGTAACAAAATTCAGAGTACAGCCAGATGCCGAACAAGCAAAAGATCTACCAATAGTTTTGCAGTGAAGTATCATAACAATGAGAAAGTGTAAAATATTTTAGGAAGCAGGAATTCCCTGGCGGTCCAGTGGTTAGGACTCTGCACTTCCACTGCAGGGGGCATGGGTTCAGTCCCTGGTTGGGGAAACTAAGATCCCACAAGCCACGTGGCCAAAAACAAAACAAATCAAAACAAAACTTTAGGACCCAAATCAAATCAAAATAAGAGATAGGGAAGCCACTCAGAAGATTATGTAGACGTTAGTTACTATTAATAGCGTGAATATTTCCTGCCTAAAGTTCTTTAGAAAATATGAAATCAAGGCTAACCCCCCATTGTATTAATATAATGAGCATAGGAAATGGAAGTTGTTTACTTAGATACTCCTGAAAGTGCTATTATTGAATCCATACACTCTTGCTAGATTGCTTCAGCGGTTAAGTAGCTCATGGCCCTGTGAGCTGAAGTTGGTACACTGGCCCCAGTTCAGCCACTGATGCCATTTGTGACCTTGAGCCCCTCTCTAACTAGCTGCATCCTCCTCACTCTGCATCTTGAAACAGAACGAGACTTGCCGTCACCTCGTTTCATGGGAATAGAATGAAGAGAATTGAGGAGTTGAAGGTGGAACCCTGTACTGAAAGAGCAAGAAAGCTCAGCAGTGAGAGCCTGGCTAGTCTCACATGGTGGGCAACTCCTGCATGTCAGAGGAGGAAGGCCACCAGAGTGCCAGTTTGCAGAAATACGACTAGTTCTGTCCCCACACACAGCATACTGGACCTCAGTGGTTCAAGTCAGAGATGTCGGGGTCTCATTGCACGGGCGCTATCAGGACAGCAGACACAGCTAGGCTCACAGCCTTCTCTCATTGGCAATGCTTCTACCTCCCAACATGAGAATAAGACAGGATTTTATGAGCCAGGAGCACAAATTGTCTTTAGGTGAAGAAACAACCTAACAAATACATGAACCATAATCACATGACTCTTCTGTCTTATTCCTACCAGATTCCTTCAGCATAATTGTATTAGACATATATCCAGGAAAGCATTCTTTGGATTACATAATCTGCAAATACTGTGAGTAACTTCTTTATAATTATGAGTACAATTTTAAGTAACAATTAAAAGGGTAGAATGAATGGTACTTTTTTAAAGGCTCGACTTTGGATATAGAGAAATGGGAGAAATAAGTTTTCACAAAGTACAGTGTAATTAGTTATTACACTGAAAGAACTGCTAAAAAATTCCAGGTTTTACCAGAAGACAGGTATAAAGGCTCTCTTTAATCTTGTCTCCTCAAGTTTGGGTCATTTCCACAAATAGAAAATATATAACTTACCTATACACTTTCTTAAAATGTTAGTCTACTAAGGATGTGACCAAAAGGAGAAAAGCAAAAATCACCTCACATATTTATTCTACCGTTACACTCTAACATAATATAATGTCCTAATACATTATTTTTGGCCACTTTCCTGGTCCTGGCCCTGGTGCTTGTTACACTGGGCTTTTGGTTATCTGTATCTCCTGCCTGTTCTTTGATTTTCTGGCCCCTGCTCATCCAGTAGAGTGCTTTCAGAAACAGATGTCCAGTAATTATATGTGACTAAAGTGGAGTATTAAGTTTGCCTAATTTACTCACCCGTGCTATTTGTAGATATCTCAACCACAACTGCATTACAACTCTCAGACCTGGAGTATTCAAAGACTTACATCATCTAACTTGGCTGTAAGTATTCTAGCTTTTCCTTCCCTCAGATCACAGTCCTAATGATACTCATCAAGGCTCATCGTTTCCATCTATGTATGTATCTTGTTTATTATACTTATTTTTCTGCTTGTCACATAATCTGGAGCATGTTACCCAAGCACTTCAGATAATGGCATGCCAAATAGTGGTTGTGTGAAGAGAAATCAGTGCTATGTTTTTTCAGGTGGCCTCTGCGCCCAGAAGTCGGCTTGCTAAGTCATCCATCCACCTGGTGTTTACCTATAGCTGGGTGTCTCAGCCCAGCTCTACTGGCATTTTGGCCCAGATAATTCTTTGATTGTGGTGGGGGGCGTGCATTTTAGGATGTTTAGTGCCATCTGTGGCCTCTACCCCACTAGATGCCAACAGTACTCGTTCTCAGAGTTGCAACAATCAAAAATGTCTCCAGACAATCCCAAATATCCCTTGGGGGAAAGAGTGCCCTCTGTTGAAAACCACAGACCTAGAAAGTAAGCAAGATAAGACCTTTTTCGATTTCCAGAGAATTCATAGAAAAGACTGAAAATATGTGAGCTTGTTGTGTTTCATCACTTATCAAGCTGAGCCACCAGCTCCATCCTAAGGAGTCTCACATCAGAGGTCTGTGTTTTCATCAGGAAAAATGAACAAAGGGCAGTTAGAAGGCTGTGTCAGTTTCCCCATTTTCTGTAGGTCAGCCTGGTCTAGTGGAAAAAGCCAGGACTTCAGCTTCATCCAGATCCTTGTGTATGCCATGGCCCCATGCTTAATGTTCCAGGCAATTTTCTTGATCTTCCTAGGCCTCTTTTTCCTCATCTTTAAACTGTAATCATAATTCCTTTTTTCTAAGAGGGATGTTGTGAGAATTAAATCATATAACATATATAAAGTGTCACATGCAGAATGCCTGGCATATAGTAGGTGCTCAGAAGCCCCCTTCTCCATATCCTACCCTCAGGTACCTCTGAAAGTAAGAGGAAATGGTACCTGGCTTCAAAGGCAACGAGAGAAAAGAAGGCATATTTCCTCTTATCTATTTTTTTCTAGGAAAATACCATATAGAATTAGAAACAGTGATTTGAATTTGTAAATCTTTTCACTCTTTCACCCTCAAAACTTCTAATAAGTTTGTTTGCATAGGCCCCACTAATTACATCATTTAAACACTGTGAGACCAAGGAACCATTTGTGATTTCCTAAGAATTATTTTTCATTCATTTTTCATTCAGTCAATCAGTAGGTCAAAGCATTTATGGAGCCCATAATCAGCCAATAGCTAAGTGCAGCTTGTCTGGACCCAGGAACCCAGAGGTGAAGGTTCTTAAGTCCAAAGGGAGGTGGATACAGGGAGCACAGACCATCGGGATGGACTTGATAAATCCTGGGATGGGGATTATGGGGGTTTGGAGGAAAGTGCTGCTCCAGCCACGGGGTGAAGTAAAAGCTCTCTGGGAAGAGCCCTGAGCCAAGTGTGGACAGACAGGAAGGAGGAGAGCAGGTGTTGGGGGGAGACAGGATTGACACGGCCTTTTATTTCTTCCTGGTTTAATTTCGCAAATGTATGTAACATTGGAAATGTTTGTGATACGTTTTGTCAGAATTCTAGATGACAATCCCATAACCAGAATTTCACAGCGGTTGTTTACTGGATTAAATTCCTTGTTTTTCCTGTAAGTATTCATCTACCTTTCAATCCGTCTGTCTATAAATTGCAATGACGTCTAAAACTAGCTTACAAAAAGAGCTTTAGGAAAATCAAGCCCCCTACAATGTATATTAGTCAAAACCTTCCCTGTATTTCAAGCCACAGTTACTATTGCTACTTCCTATCCATGGCTCATGGTATATTTGAAGCCGACTAGTTCAATTCCTTTTGATCTCCTTTAATTCCCTTTAGTCCTAAGGCATGTTCTGTTTTGGTTTTTTAAGGCATGTTTTTATTTGCAGTGGTTCACCGAAGATAGTATTCATTTTCATCTCCTTACTACATTTAAATTTGTTAGAGTCTTCCAGGAGTTCAGCTCCAACTGCATTTTTAACAAAGGAAAATGTGCCTTTGTCCAGCAAGAGTAACTGAAAATTCCAAAATCTTTGTCTTAGCAACTAAGCTTTTCTCATAATTACATTTGCAGTGTTTATTAATATACTGGGATGATTTATCAGCAGGGGATTATTATGTTCCTTTACAGTTGATCATATAGCATCATTAATTTTCCATTTGTGAAAAGGGACCACAATATCATAAATTAATCATGCAGCTTAACATGCTCATGAGTTGTTTTCTTCCCCAAATGCCCCCCACTATCACTTCTTGGATTTAATGCAGTTTCCAGTGTGGCCTTTTAATATTGTAAATGATTAACATTTCTCTTAAAATGAAATTTTGGATGTATGATGCTGGAAATGATTGCAAATTTGAAGTTTACAAGGAAAATTACCATGAACTTCAAAATTATTACCCAGTATATACTTCTGTTTCATCTCATAAAGTCAAACTGTTTCATATTTATTCCTAGGTTATGTATCACACTTATGCATTCATAGTTTCTCTGACATCTACTCCCTTATCCATGCCACACACATATCTAGAGACCATTTTGAAGAGGTAGTTATGTTTATATTCTTCATCCTAATATATTGATTTTAGCATACAAGTTCCCAAACTGTGGAAATAGTAAAAATACTGTTCTTAAAGTGGCATATCATTTCGTTTCTAATTAATCTCTTCTTTGTGTAAAGGTCTATGGTGAATAACTACTTAGAAGCCCTTCCCAAGCAGATGTGTGCCCAAATGCCTCAACTCAGCTGGATGTGAGTATGCACTTAGCAGCTAATTTGTTATTCGCCCAGATTCAGGAAACTAGCCCTGAAGTTAATTCACAGTTACACAAAAAGCTCATCTCTGCTTTTCTTTCTAAAACCAAAATCTGATCATGTCACTTCCTGGTTTAAACATCTTTTGGGAATCCCCACGGGTGTGAGGGTAAAGTTCAAGCCTCCCAGTTTAGCACCAGAGACCCGTTGTCCTCTATCCCTTACTGCACCTGGTCTCTTTGCCAGCCCCTTCTCCTCTTGTGCCTTCCTTTCAGATACACCGAACTACTGCTCCTTCAGTCAGTTCCCTGAACACATGTTGTTCCTTCAACTTGAAAGGTCTTGCTTCTTCATTCTCCGACATTTCCTTCAAAAGTCAATTTAAGTGTCACCTTCAGGAAGCCGTCTCTGACACACCCACCAGTTCAGTGGTTGCCTCTGTGCCCCGATTACGACAGGAGAGCCTCCACCACGCCTCCCCTCCTCCCACTGCACCGCTGTCTCAGGGCACTGTCATCATAGAACCATCTGTTTACTTGTTTATCCCCTACCATTCAGTAAATTCTGTGATTTTATACCCAGCACAAGGATCAGCACATAATAGTGCTCAAAAAAAACTCTGCAAATGAACGTGCTAAACCATTTCCACTCCTTGGTAGCTTTCGACCAATACACATTTAAACCATTTGGTTTCACTACCACTACCCACCATTCCACCATGTTCATATTCACGGTCTCCTGAGACAGGCAGGATTGGCACAGGAGCGACTTCCTGTCCTGGGAAAATGCCAGTTGTACTGTCCCCCCAGAACTCTCCCCATTGTCAAATCAGGGGACTCAATACCCATAATATGATAAAATTTTAGTACCTCAGCTTTGGATCCTCTCTGAACTAGCCTCACTTGTTACAACACTATTAGGTGACCTTGTGTTTATTTACTGACTTAAAAAAATTATTTACATACCTGTTATCAAAAGGCTTTTAAGGCAATGGGGCTCTCACGTAAGTGTGCTAAATGTTAAAAATGGGAGTGATGGGACTTCCCTGGCAGTCCAGTGGTTTAGACTCCATGCTCCCAATGCAGGGGGCACGGGTTTGATCCCTGGTCAGAAAACTAAGATCCCACATGCCGTGCAGAGCTGCCTTAAAAAAACAAAGCGGGGGGGGGGGGGGAATTGATGATCTGAAAAACATGAGAATAAAACTCATTAATAATAGATGGGGGCTTCCCTGGTGGCGCAGTGGTTGAGAATCTGCCTGCCAATGCAGGGGACACGGGTTCGAGCCCCGGTCTGGGAAGATCCCACATGCCGCGGAGCAACTGGGCCCGTGAGCCACAACTACTGAGCCTGCGCGTCTGGAGCCTGTGCTCCGCAACAAGAGAGGCCGCGATAGTGAGAGGCCCGCGCACCGCGATGAAGAGTGGCCCCCGCTTACCACAACTAGAGAAAGCCCTCGCACAGAAACGAAGACCCAACACAGCAAAAAATAAATAAATAAATTAATTAATTAATTAAAAAAATTAAGAATAGGTGGAAAATACTTAGAAGCTAAGCAAGTACATCCACACAATGGGAAAGCAACATGAAGGAGTAACGTTAACAGAAAAATATCAGGCCTCCAGCCTGTACCCACCCCGTCCCCAAAATGGGCATCAGCAACAAGCAGGAGACCAGGAAGCAACATCCAAGCCCCGGGTTCTGGGGACACTCATTTTCACTCTAGGCTCCCACAGACACGAGGCAAAAAATAGACACTCAGTGAAAAGATGTCGTTAGCAAGATTGGCTGATCACAAATGAGAGCTGAGAGGTCAGACCCAAATCGCCCCAGTTCAAAGGCAGAAAAAACCCACCTTGGCCATGCTTCTCCTCCCTCACTTGCTATCAGCTAGGACTGTTGCTCACAACTGCAAAGTGTTATGAGATGTAAAAACATTTTCCCTATTCTACTGAACAATATTTGGACTTTCAAGGGACTACACCGTTTATTATTTGCAATTGCTGTATTTTAAGAGTGAAAAAAACAGTTGAGTTCCTGCAAGACCTCCAAGATGGCTTTAAAATAGGATTTTAAAGGCAATGACAAAGGAACTGGTGATTTTAACGTGAACGTGAGAAAGGTTCAGAGGCAGCAAAACAGCTATTGTACGGGAAGCCTGTAGGAAGCCAGCGGTAAACGGAATGAGGAGAGTTGGCAGCAGAGCCGATCGTCTCCTTCCTTGGCGCTGCTGGAAGCGGCCATGTCAGAGTGTTCCCGAGGTTGTTCCCTGACGGTGCGGGTGCTGCTGTCCTAAGGTTCACCTTGGCGGAACGTCATCTCTCCACCAGTGCTTCTCCAGCGTCAGCGTACAGCGCAAGCAGCGCAAAGACTTAGGACAGCCCGCTGGACCTCAGTCCTAGCGTTTCTGATTCAGTGGGTCTGGGGTGGAGCCTGGGGACCTGCATTTTAACAAGTTCCCAGGTGATGCTGGGACCGGGACCCTCGGAGGAGCACTGCAGTCAGCATCAGCAGCATGGCAGGAGGTAGAAAGAGCAGGCACTTCCCTTCACACAGCTCGGGGCTCGCCGTCCTGACTCTGGCATCCAGTAGTCGGTAGATAGTTTGGCCTGAGTTTCTCCTTCAGCAAAACAGAGACACAAATATCTACCTGACCCTGGGGGAGGGGAGGGGAGGGGAGACTATAGCGATGTACGATGCCATGACTAAGTGTCTAGGCATTAGCTTCAGATGGATCGGAGTTAGAAGGTCAGTTCTACCCCTCAGTAGCTGTGTGACGAGAAGAAAAGTGAATTTCCAAGATCCTCAGATTCCTCATATGTTCAATGGGAGGTAATAATGCCAACTTTGTAGGAGTGTGTATTATGCACTCAGAACAGTACCTGACACTATAAAAGCCCAGTAAATGGGAGTTACTGTTATTACTGTACAAATTTTATGCTAATTAATAGCATGGTGTCCGGCACAGAGACACATTCACTAAATGGCGGGCTGCCCTTTCGCTCAATTTTATTAAGTTCTAACACTAATTAGAAGGGGGAAAAGATACAAAATATTAATTATACTGACCCTGCAATAAGTAGGAGGAAAGCCTAAAAATTGGAATGAAGTAAAAATAAAGTTCAGAACTGTTATATCACCAAAAACTGCCTTTAGACATATGATTTGTGGAAAAACATTAAAAATAGTTTTTCTCCATGCCTTTTAGGGATTTGGAAGGCAATGGAATAAAATACCTTACGAATTCCACCTTTCTGTCGTGCAATTCACTCACAGTGCTGTAAGTATACAATGTAATTCAGTAAATGAGGGGAAACCCAGTAGCTTTGGAAATCGAAAGGAAATGTTGGCAAGGAATTTTAAAGTATGTTTTGTTTACAGCCTTGGTCTGAAACTGCAGTACTAGAAAATGTACACATGGATCTATTGACTTGGATGGTAGGGCCAAGCCTTATGTTTAGCTGCCAACCATTTAAGCCTCCTTCTTTCTGAGGGCAGTCATCATTTCTGTGCACTCTCTCTGCTGAACTGGTACCTAACCCCACGGTCAACAAGGAAATGAGATAATGTATGTGAAAGTGGTTACTGCTAATGACACTTATCACTTGATGTCTCTCTCTTTAAAGAAAACAAAATTTTATTCTAAAGAGAAGAACCTCTAATGTATTCTGATTGGCCAAAGATTCTGACTGGTGATTCTGATTGCCGACTGTGTTTTTTATGGGGGCAGGAAGGCAGATGGATCGGTTAATTGGCACATTTGCACTGGTAAGCTTAAAAACACAAGAATGTGCTTTTGTTTTAATCATAGTTCTCCATATATAGTAAGTACTTAGTAATGTTTGTTGCTTGGATGGGTGGTTGGGAAAGAAAAATCAGAGCATATCCATTTGTAGTAATCTAACCACTTTTCTCCAACAGACTAAGAGATAAGGCTGTTGCCAGGTTGCAGATTTATCAATCAGATTGAAGATTAGCATATTTAGTAAGAAAAGAGGCTATCCCACATAGGAGATGCAAAGAGTTTATTCTTTGTCTTATAGATAATGAGAGAGAACACTGGAAGATAAACAAATACCATCCACGCCTCCTGTTTTATAACACCATGTAGCTTTTGAATCACCTTCATACTCTATATCTCATTTGTTTACACCCCTGTAAGGTAGTTAGCTGACGACCCCCTCTTTTTTGCCGTTTGTCCTGGAGGATTCCATTTCTAGACAGAGGAAATGTAAAATCACTGTTCCCCCACCAAATTTAAAATTTGTTTGTGGCCCAAATGGGGTTGGTTCAAGCTTTGCTCTTTTTCTGGACTTCTTCTTATAAGGAATGTGCCTTACCCAAAGATCCTCTCAAAGCCTTCGCAGAATTATTAACAGGGTCCAAATTTGACATTGCATGTGTGCATGTTGGGAAAGAAACACTTTCTAAAGTAATCAGAATCCAAACAAAGTGCAGCTCCGTAAACCACACTCAGCACCTCAAGTTCCTTACGGGAGCATGTCCTGGAGAGAGCATATGGATACATTCTCTGTAAGAAACTCCTGCCTGTGTTCCACACCAGAACGTGCCTTGCTTTGAGACTTCAAAGGAGGCTTATTAAATTACACCCGGATCAATGGCATCTCCCAATGAGAACTGATTACTACAGCAGACACAAATCAACAATGCTGACTCTTACCATGTCTTACAGGTTTCTGCCTAGAAATCAAATTGATTTTGTTCCAGAGAAGACATTTTCGTCATTAAAAAATTTAGGAGAACTGTAAGTAGCATTGTCTACTAGGAAAATATGATTGCTTCTTCAGGATTACAAATCTAAATGACTAGTGAGACTGCTTTTCATTAGTAGCAATCAAAATCCTGTAGACCACTGGATATTCAAAATCAGTTAAGAAAACCAACATTATCCTAAAAGCAAAGTAAAAATCAAACAGTGGGCTTAATATGGATTTAGCCTACTCTAATTTCTCTGCCTATTTTCTTTGACTGATTTCATACATATGTGTGTTTGGGAGTAAATGAGTTTTCCATGGCTCCTTAAACTCAGGGATTCTCCTCTCTAATGTCTGGAGTACAATTAATTCTCAATACATGCTTGCTGAATGAATAAATGACTGAAATAATATTAATCAATTATAACTAAACAAAAGAGTGAACATGCTTATTATCCCTTAAGATATTATAACTTCCAGAGCAGATGACGCAAATAGAAATGTCTAGAAAGAGGCTCATTGAAAAATATTCAGAGAGCTCATGTACATTTTTCTGTTCAAATATATGTTTTGTAGATCTAAACCTTTTGAAAATCATCTGTCTTGCTATTAATTCATCGCTACCCACAAAATGGTGTATCATTGGCATTTAAAATTGTCTGTTACATTACAAATAGTGGTGATTAGGGTAGAGATCTCCTTCTCCTGATCTGAAGTCTAAAAAATGGAAATTAATTTCTTAATCACCTTCTCCCCCATTCTTTATACCTTGCTTTGAAATCCAGAAAGGACTGTGAAAAGTAGTTCAATAAGAGTAATTTGAAAAACAATTCACAAATAATTAAGATAATTTAATCTAATGAATGAGTATCATAAACCAAATCCACAAATATTTAAGTACCTATAATGTGCAAAGCACCACATTAGAACTAAAATATTATCATTCTATGGCAAAAAATTAAAGACAGCTCACTTAGAAGAGCTCACTGCTTTCTCACAGGGGCATTCCTGATCAGACCTTGGAGGATGGATACAGATTTGGGTTACGGGGGTGGAATGGAGGAGTAGCCCAGGACAAACAAGAGTGTGTTTTTATACAAACTAAAGGAGACAGTGGTACGGAGTCCACATTCTGAACATTTTCCTAATCCTCGTCTTATACTACACTTAGGCAAAGCCAACCCCCTGCCCCCGCCAAAAAAAAAGAGCCTAAATAAGAGACGCTAGCTTTCTTCTTTTAGGACCACCAATAATTCATTCCAATCCAGATAGCACCAGTATGATTGAAGAAATTCAGAACTCAATAGAATTAACTCGAACAAGGCATTTACATTTCTTAAGTTTACAAAAATGTTAGATAATTTTACTGTGCCTTCTTGACCACAAGCCCCTTCTGGAGAGGAAAAAGCACACTTAGATGAGGCCACTCAGATCCTTTCCGCACAGAAGACTGTACTTTATTTTTCAAGGTAACACTTTGCAGGACGTTCTCCAGGTGTACGAGATCATCGTCATCTTGTTTTGTTGTCACTCTCCCTCTGATCTGTGCACACCTGTGGCTTTCTTCTGTGCCGTGACCCACTTGTGCTCCTTGCATCTGGAGCACCAGATCAGAACACCAGCTGGCAGGCTGTCTACACTTGGATGTCATGACAGTCCCTCAAAATCTATTTGTTTAAGTTAATTTACAGATGACCCTTACCCCACAGCCAGCTTCTTCCCCTAGGCTTGCCTATCGTAGTGGAATCTGCATTCTTCCTGGCAGCCTGGCTAGAAGACTGTTCCCTTTCCTTCTAACTCTCTTTACACTTGATGCCCTATCAGACCGTAAACGCTGCCAGTGCCTCCTTCAACCCATATCAGCTCTCACCCAGTCCAGGGTCACAGCCTCCTGCCAGGTCTCCCTCCTCTGAATCTCTGGCATTTCATCCTATCTTTCATTCTTCTAACAGAATTATCATCCCATAACCCAGAGCATATTTTCCCACTGTCCTGTTTAACATTCTCCTTCCTTGTTGCCTGCCATAAAGCAAAGTCCTTGACAGAGTTTTCAAATGTTAATGTTCAGAAGAATCACAAGGAATGCTGGCTTTAAATGCATGTTACCAGGCTCCCTTCCAGAGATTCGGGTGTGATAGTTCTGGAGTGGCACCAGGAAAGTGCTCTTTTTATAAGCATCTTCCTTGATTCTGATGCCTGAACTGTACTCTGGGAAATACTGCCTTGGAAGGTATTCATGGCCTTCCCATTTTGTCTCCAGGCTCTTTTCCAGGCTCACCTCCTCTACATCTCCCCATCCTTTCTATCCTCCACCCACATTGGACGACTTGCTGACTCATGGAGATGTCACTGACTTCCAAGCATCTGTTTCTCTGGTCCTGCTTAATCCTCACCTGAAAAATCTGCTCTTCTTTGACTCCACCTATAAAAATCATCAAACTTTGCTCAAACGCTTCCTAATTTCCCAGGCCAAGTTTGATGATTCCTTCCTCTGTTTTTCATCTGTACTTGTGTAATAACACTTGTTTCATTCTTTTGTTTCATAATCTAGTTGTTTACTCTAACTGTAAGCTTTTTTAGAGAAAAAACTAAGTCATAGTTATTTGTCACTCCCATATATCCATCAGGAACACCAAAAAATCAAAAATAGATAAGATCTTTTGTTTGACTCCTAGGCGATTTCACATCTGTTTCACTTTTAACATCTTCTCTGGCTCAGAGGATATTTTGGACCCTTCAAGATTCCTGATTCCTTCTTATCCTGACAGATCTCTTTTTCACATTCTGTAGGGACACTGCCCTGCAATTCTTTCTGGATTGGACAGCCCTATTATATTTAGATCTAAATTCTCAATTTCTTCTAAAAAAAAAAGTACCATATAAAAGTAGACTAAAAATATGTGAACTTATCCATTCAAGATCATCTGGGCAGATATTGTGTGGTCAAAACTCTCTTAGTTGGAATGCAAAATAAGTAGAGACATAGGTCTTGATCTCAGAAAGCTTCTAATGTAGTTGGATAAACAAGATATCACATACATGAACCAAATAGGAATCACAGAAACAATGAATGGTTGAAGGTACAAAGAGTACCTAAAACAGAGGGAATTAATCAAAGTAGACATTGAAGCCATGTTGGGAGTGTGTTGGAGAGGGGCTGAGAGGAAGTTCCAGATATGGGAACTGGATGAGCGAAATGTCACCTGTCTGAAAGTGATGGAAAACATATCCATGTGGCTGACTCACATGACTTTGTTGGGTAACAAGCTATCAGGTTGGTTAAATTGGATTGTATTTTCTGTTACATCAAATGGGCTGATGACAGTTGTGAGGAGTAATAACTATGTCATTTATTTCCAATGTAATTGCTTTGGGTTTTCACTGTCACCAACAGGGACCTGTCTAGCAATATGATAATGGAGCTACCACCCCACATTTTCAAAGACCTGAAGCTTCTTCAAAAACTGTAAGTTCTTCTTCCCCCTGTTATCAGATTTAAATGGCAACATCTTGAGTTTCCAAAATAATAATATCCTCATGCTTCTTTCCTCCTCCCTTCTAATGGTACAAAAGGAACCTGTCATCCAATCCTCTTTTGTATCTCCACAAGAACCAGTTTGAAAGTCTTAAACAACTTCAGTCTCTGTAAGTCAAATGTAACAGTATGTTGATTATAATTTTAGTGTGTGTGCTTTACTTAGGACCACATTTATTTTTAAACAGGTATTTGGCACACAGGAGGGCTTTTAATTTGAGCATGCATCCTCAGACAGTTGTTAATATCATGATTACCATCAAGTATGTACTGCATGACAACAGAATCTCATTTTTTACCATTCAGTGTGTGTAAAGACCATTTCTGTGTTTGAAGCTATATATAGCTCCTTCCTGAAAACAGGATTCATATGGAAAAATCTCTTACAGTTTTCACAAAGAATTAAATTTGCAATAGTTGTGTTACTAAGCAGTCGGTAAAAAAAAATAGCAAATTATATAAGACTTCTCTACTTTTTCCTTTCTTCTTTCCTACAACAGTCTACTTGATATCGATCCTCAGAGCATGCTTTTTACTTTTCAATCAGTAAAGAAAAAATTATCCCATAAATATGAACATTCAGACAATTAATATTGTTTAGTATTTTAAAATTTCAAACATACTAGATGTTAAATGGTGCCAAGAACTCTGCCAGCTGTTCTTTGAGCCTCATCAGTTCCTTTCCCATGAATAGCTATTTTTGGTTAAAGTCTGGGTTTTTTTTCCCCACAGAGTGCATATTACTTTACCTCATCCCAGCCCAAAGCCTTTCTTCATTTAATTCCAAAGACCAATCCTTAATATCACTTTTTATTCTTGCTAAATAGTTTTCTGTTGGAAATTAATACAAGATTTAGATTCTCAATAGATATTAGTGAACATCCAGTGATGAAAAAGACTTGGTTCCTGCTTTCAAGAAGCCAGAAGATGTGGACAAAGTGATCTTCCCTTCACTCACTATGTACTGAATTCTGAAAGGCAAAGTATCAAGTTACACATCACGCCTTTCTGAAAAGTCAAAGTAGTAACTATTTACCCCATACTTCCCTTTCTTCATTTTTTTCTTTCTTTATTGTCTCATTTTCTTTTCTCTAAAGATTCATTTACACATTTATTTTACAAACATTTATTAGCCACCAACTTAATCATAGCACTGTCTTGGGCACTCAGTATATAGTAGCCTCTGCTCTTTTGAAAACCACAGGCTATTCATCAAATAATCACATAATCCATGTAATGGTAAAACTGTGATAAGTTCAGAAGCTAGAGAGCAAAAGAAAGAAGGGGGGGGCGGAATCCTTTAAAAAGGACTCCAGAGTTTCCTGCAGGAGGGGCCCTGTGATGATTCAGTGGTAGAATTGTTTTCTAAGTCTCATTTCTGACCACCAAGGTCCTCTATAAAGGACTCAATATGCAAAGGAAAACTCAGAACCTTGTCCAGAAATCCTTATTCAGATTTGCCCAAAAGAAGCTGAGTGATAATCAAACATCTTTCAAAATAAGCCTTTAAAAAGCAAAAGGTTTCTATCTTTTTAGATTATCCTCTTTCCGTCTATGTTTCCTGAGAACATGGCAGACTCCCTTAATTCATGCCATCCTAAAGTGTCTTCTAATAATCCATATTTGAAGAAGCTTCTGGATAAATGAGGAGTGTTAGAGGTTATCACTGGAGTCCTGTGTGGACATTTTATGGGGTTGGAGGAATTACAGGAATTATGCTTCCCACTGTTGTCTTAGAAAATGATTGTCCTGAATCGGAGCTCCTTTTATTATTGCTTCCATGGTTTTCTACCTTAAAGATACATAGGCCAGGAAGAAGTGACTGTATTTAAATACAGATTCTGACAAAACTCAGGTTGAAAATATCAAGTCCTGTCTGAAACCCTCTAACTCATATTTCGTGGTTTATAAAATCAAACTACAGAGCCAGTTTCACAATCATACAAATCACAACTGTCATTTTTAAGTCAAAGAAATGAATGAACGTGTTTTATTAGAAGGTTGTTCTGCATATGAAAGTGACAAATCAGCTCCAAGTTACAGGAGGCATAAATAGAAATGGCAGTTTTCTAAGACAGTTTATTGTAAAATTTTCATCCTAATTTGAATTTATAACAAGATTTTGAAGCATGGTTTTTAAGATTGACAAAGAATACAATGATTTAAAAGTTAAATCCTAAAAACATGAAACCTATTGTGCATATTTTCCAGAGACCTGGAAAGGATAGAGATTCCAAGTATAAACACACAAATGTTTCAGCCCATGAAGAATCTTTCTCACATGTATGTATGTATGTATGAAAGAATGGGGAAAAAAGTATGGTGAAATGTTGCCGATGGGGAAGAAAGTATGGTGAAATGTTGCTGATATTCTCTTTTAAACTGTCTGATGTATCACTGCAATGTGTTTTGTTTTTAGTTAATTAATTTATTTATTTATTTATTTTTGGCTGCATTGGGTCTTCATCGCTGTGCGTTGGCTTTTTTTTAGTTGCGGCGAGCGGGGGCTACTCATCGTTGTGGTGGCTTCTCTTGTTGCGGAGCACGGGCTCTAGGCGTGCAGGCTTCAGTAGTTATAGCACGTGGGCTCAGTAGTTGTGGCTCGCGGGCTCTAGAGCGCAGGCTCAGTAGTTGTGGCGCACGGGCTTAGTTGCTCTGCGGCATGTGGGATCTTCCCGGACCAGGGCTCGAACCTGTGTCCCCTGCCTGGGCAGGTGGATTCTTAACCACTGTGCCACCAGGGAAGCCCCTGCAATGTGTTTTTACGCAAGAAAAGTCTTTTTATGGAGAACTTTTTAATTTTGTCACCTTTGGTCCCTGTTCAAATAGAGCTCAATATTATGATGTGCTGACATGAATGACACTTCTCTCTGGAAACATGCTGTTTATCTAGTTGAGGCCCAGTAAGAGATTAGGGTACCAGAATGCCACATATGACACAAGATGAAGTCACTGGCTAATGGTACTCAGGAGACCTGGAAACATTAATTCACCTCACATGAGTGAGCAGTCAGCTACTCTAAGATTTGAGCCCTTAAGAGGAAAGGTGCTATGTAAATTCCAGGTGTTGTTTCTGTTACTGAGTGCACTGCAAAATGGAGGTAATTAATCTTTATAGTAGTTCTCATAAGTCACGTTAATATATTTGGCTAAAGTGCACTGTGTAAGTTGTCTTAATATAGGAGTTTATGACATGATCATTTCTTTATCAACTGTGTAATCTAATGTGTTCATGACTTCAAAAATCAACCATTGTTATCCACAACAATAGGGAGGATTCGATGTAAGATATCAAGTTGGGATCAGCAAGGGGCTGAAATGGTTGGTGTGAAGGTGACCTTTTGGGAGAATATTTTGTTTATGTCTGTGCAGTAGGTGTGATTACCCAAAGACAAGTATTTGATGTATATCCACATGGTTTTCATAAATTCTCTTTCTGTGGCTCTAGTAGATAAATATTTCATGAGGCTATCATTTCCTTGCTGCAGGCAGAATGTGAAGTCTCCTTAGAACAGAGAAATTCAACCTTTATAGAACTTGATGGAGAAGCTGCTGCTTTAAATATGAACCGCAGGTTGAGGTCAAGAAGGACCCAACAATTAACAGAAAATGTGTGAACTTAGTTACTTCCCTACTAAGTGACCTAGTGATTCTTCTTTCATCTTCCTTGCCCATCGTTTATTGAAACACGTCCACCTGCCAACCAGTGCCCTGGTCCCAGTGGGAGGAGAGGTTGGACCACCGTAAGCTACTTGAGGGCAGGGATAGCCTTCAATATCTCTATGTGACATACCCAGCACTAAACCATGCATCATTCATTTGCCATCTAACAAGTATTTGTTGAGTACTTCCCCCATGCCAGGGAGAACACAGGGATGAATGGGAGAGAGAAGGGTCTGCCTCACGGAGCTTCCCTTTAGCTTTGGGAACCAGAAAGTAAACTAGTTAACAAATAAATCATTAAGAAATGCTGGGAAGAAAAGTATAGCAAGATAAAGGGAAGGAAGGAGGATGTAGGTAGTTCACCTAGAAGTCAGAGATGTGACAGTCAAGCAGCCCTGAGTGGAAGGAGACAATTCCTCCTGGAAGATCTTCCAGGAAGAGAGAAAAGCAAAAGCACTGCACGGAGAAGGGGGTGAGCCTGGCTTGTTCGAGGATTAGAAGGGAGCCGACGTGTCTGGGTGGAGTGAGCATGGACGGGAAGCGCTGAGGCGGATCAGGGTAGCCAGGGGTCCAATCATGGGAGGCCTGGAAGCCGGGGCAAAGTAAAGCTTTCTTTTTTTTCCCTGCCTCTCTTTTTTTCAAATTTTCTTCTACTTTATTTTTATTTTCACTTTTTTACTGAGATATAATTGACATACAACATTATAGTTTCCTGTGTACAACATAATGATGCAATATTTGTCTATATTGCAAAATGATCACCACAATGAGTCTAGTTAACATCCATCACCACACATTGTTGCAAAATTTTTTTTCTTGTGATGAGAACTTTTTTTTTAAATTAATTAATTAATTTATTTATTTTTGGCTGTGTTGGGTCTTCGTTTCTGTGCGAGGGCTTTCTCTAGTTGCGGCGAGCAGGGGCCACTCTTTATCGCGGTGCGCGGGCCTCTCACTATCGTGGCCTCTCTTGTTGTGGAGCACAGGCTCCAGACGCGCAGGCTCAGTAGTTGTGGCTCACGGGCCCAGTTGCTCCGCGGCATGTGGGATCTTCCCCGACCAGGGCTCGAACCCATGTCCCCTGCATTGGCAGGCAGATTCTCAACCACTGCGCCACCAGGGAAGCCCGATGAGAACTTTTAAAATCTACTCTCTTAGCTACTTTCAAATATACAAGACAGTATTATTAACTATAATCACCATGCTGTACCTTATCTTTAAAATGTTTTTAAATTGTTGTATTATATTGAACGTCAGAAGTTTTTAAAAAGTGCAGAGGATATAGGATTCATATGTTGAGAACATTGGCTTTTTAAAATAAAACAGTTAATTGCTCTTTTAATTGTATCCAATGGAATTTTTTTTACCAAAGCAATTTTATCTACACATATAAATGTAAAAAAATATAAACAAACTTTCTTTAACTTGCTAGTTTAGCAATTGAATGGGCAGATGACAAAAAAAGATTAGATGAAGAGAAAAGAACTAAAAGAGGTGGTGAGCGAATATAAAAATAAAATGAGTTTTATGGGAGAAAATCCTAAACATAACAGGTTTGGAGAATGGCAGTAAACCAAATGATCTCCCCAATTCCAGCCCTTCAAGATTCCACACACTTAGACCACAAACACATTGATCACAGACAGGCCTGTATTTTTCTCTAGAAATGGTTTAAGTCCTTCCAGGCCCTATTAAGGAATCTGTGTTTAAGGCAGCTGCTTCTCCTCCTCACTTCAATGAGACTGAATTTTCCTAGTCTCAGGGACCTTCCCTTCCTGTCTGTACCAGGGAAAAGAAGGCTAGTTTAAGTGAATATACTTAAAACTAAGTACAAGACAGGAATGTTTTTAGTGAGCTACTCTGTGGGTCCCTTATACCCCAAACCGAAGCCCCTGAATGTTTGCTAAAGATCAATTTAACAATGACAATCTACTTTTTTGTAATACCCTAGAGGATCACCCAATGTGATGGGGAAAAGTAGAGTCCTGGAGATTTCCCATTCTCATGTCCTCCCCTGACTCACCTCAGACAAGCCACAGCAGATACCTATGTTGTTTAGGTTCTTCACCTTTAAAGGAAGAACACTGCCGAGAGTAATGTAATATTTAATGAAGAACTCTATAATTACGTAATCACTACTAAACAAAAATAACCAAGCCTAGTGAAGCCACACACCTAACACAGCTGCAGCCCCAATAGGTCTGCAACTGTCATTTCTGTGTCATTGCTGTAAAGTGACTCTTTTTTCCCTTTGACTTTAGTTATTTCAAAAACTTTCGATACTGCTCCTATGCTTCCCATGTCCGAATATGTATGCCCTTGACTGATGGCATTTCTTCATTTGAGGACCTCTTGGCTAACAATATCCTCAGAATATTTGTCTGGGTTATAGCTTTCATAACCTGCTTTGGAAATCTTTTTGTCATTGGCATGAGATCTTTCATTAAAGCTGAAAACACGACCCATGCTACATCCATCAAAATCCTTTGTTGTAAGTATGTTTCCTATATAAATGGATTAAGGATATCTTCGGAGAGCTGTGCTCTAGATTATATTGGCATTCAACAGATGGCGTTTAATATGAATTATATATGCTGGGTAATTTTTTTTAAAGTATGAAGGTGCTGTTGTTCTCTTTGGCTGCTCTTTTCTGGATGGCATGAATCTGCAGTGACTTATGTCTTCGAAATGGGGTAACAGGGAGCCGATGAGTTAAGGGATGGATTATAGAGGACAGGTTGTGGGTTATAGAACTATGTTTTGTTTAACCTTCAATCGCAATAGCATCTATGCTCCTCAAGCCCAGAAAATGATTCCTTTATTAACTATGTTAGTAATATTTTTTACTGTTTAAAACCTAGACCCCCCCCATACCCCCGCAAATTATCTCCCCACCACCATTTTTTTCAAAATTATAAAACAAAGATGCAGTGTAGTACTTTAGAAATAGTACACCTTTTGAAGTCCATTGGCTTCTAGGCACTATTGCAGGTTTTACGTTAGTTCACTTAATACAGGAAGAAGGAAGCAGACCTAAATCAGAAAACTAAGACGGAGATGCTGGAACTACCAACATACATTCTATGACTCTTCAATAGGTGCGGACTGCCTGATGGGTGTTTATTTGTTCTTCGTTGGCGTTTTTGATCTAAAATACCGCGGGCAGTATCAGAAGTACGCGTTGCTGTGGATGGAGAGCTTAGAGTGCCGCCTCCTGGGCTTCCTGGCCGTGCTGTCCACCGAGGTCTCCGTCCTCCTGCTGACGTACTTGACTTTGGAGAAGTTCCTGGCCGTTGTCTTTCCCTTCAGTAACATCCGTCCTGGAAAATGGCAGACCTCGGTCATCCTCATTTGCATCTGGATTGTGGGATTTTTAATAGCTGTGATTCCATTTTGGAAGGAGGATTATTTTGGAAACTTTTATGGAAAAAATGGAGTATGCTTCCCACTTTACTGTGACCAAACAGAAGATATTGGAAGCAAAGGATATTCTCTTGGAATTTTCCTAGGTAAATTATATTTTTCATTTCCTGGACAAACGTTATTCTTGTAGCAATACCATAGATTTCAGTAAAGCCATATTTCTCCATTTCAGAAAGTAAACAAATATAGTCAAGACTGTTTTCCTTTTTTAAAGAAAAGTCCTTGCTGTGTATTTATAGGAGGTTTTATTAAATTTTTTATTATAGAGATTTAGTATGGAAAACAAAAACATACTGTCAGGATCTCTGAATGATCTTTTTATTATCTGTAAGACCCTTTGATTTCATGTTCATACAAAGTGACAATGAGCTGGAGGAATTCTAGTTCACTGCCTTGTCCTGTGACGCTACCGAGTTATTTGAACTCATTTTTTTACAGTCTAGTTATGAGCTAAATAAATAATAATAAAATTCTTGAAACTGACTAGCAGGAGATTATCTGAATGGAAATACCAGGAAGGTTTATTACCTTTTGTAAATGCAGTTCCAAAGTCCGCAACAGAAGGGTGCTTAATAAAACTCTTTGCTTTTTGGTTTTCTTAATTCTCCCAATTAAAGAGGGAGAATGAAGCGTTTTAGAAAAGAAAACGCTACCTTCTCTATTACAAATGAATGAGAAGTTTAGCCTTTAAAGATTAAAAAGACTTTTAAAATTGTCTAGTAGGTATCTCTCTTGCTTAAAACTAAGGCCATTCCCATGTCCCCTCTTTAACTAGGGCAATATTATCATTTTGATTCCCCCTTCTCATCTTGTCCCCTCATCTAAGAAGTCAATAAGCTCCATCATCTTTTCGGTTTTTTTAATATTCGTTATCTTTTTTTAAAATTAATTAATTTATTTTTGACTGCTTTGGGTCTTTGTTGCTGTGCGCGGGCTTTCTCTCATGGTGAGCGGGGGCTACTCTTCGTTGCGGTGCGCGGGCTTCTCATTGCGGTGGCTTCTCTTGTTGCAGAGCACGGGCTCTAGGCGCGCGGGCTCAATAGTTGTGGCTCGTGGGCTCTGGAGCACAGGCTCAGTAGTTGTGGTGCATGGGCTTAGTTGCTCTGTGGCATGTGGGATCTTCCCGGACCAGGGATTGAACCTGTGTCCCCTGCATTGGCAGGCAGATTCTTAACCACTGCGCCACCAGAGAAGTCCTCATCCTTTCTTTTTCATCAACTATTTTCCCTCGAAATACACCTTTGTCTTCTCTTTCTTCCAGTCTCTACCTACTACTGTCACCTTTGCTTAAAGCCTTATGACCTCTGCCCTGAATTATTACATTAGCCCTCACTGGTCTTTTGGCTTCTGGGGTCTTCTCTTTCCTATTTATCTGTTCACTACCTGAGTACCAAAAGGACTGAGTATCCTCTGCTCAGAGACCTGCAGGAACTCCCTACAACCAAAGTCAAGTTTAAATTAGTCACTTAAAGCCCATCACAAAATGGCCCTAACTGCCACTCCCAGCTATTCTGCATCTATTCCTTCTCTTCTTCCTCTGAAAAAGAAAACACTTTATTTGCACCATTTTAATAATACTCCTCACATAAACCCTGTTTGATAACCATTTTTTCATGGCTATGGCACTCCTACAATATTGTAAGCCGTTCCCGGCATAGGTGCACTTCATGGAAACCCTCTCTCCGTCACACACACATATGCACACACACTACTGTACATTCATTGGTTCAAACAGAATTTATTAAGCACCTCCTATAGGCCAGGCACTATTTTGGGAACTGGGGATAAAACAGATTGGCCCCACGGATCTGTAGCCAGAAAGAAGGATGAAGACAAGGAAACACGTCCTCATGTCACAGGCTGACAGATGCCACGAAGGAGGAGTACAGGATGTTCCAGGAGCCCCAGATCTGAGGACCAGGGAAGACATCCCAGTAGAAATGAATCCAAACGGAGGCCCAAAGGATGAGGACACATTAGCCAAGTGAAGGCAGAGGTCGTGTGCCAGGAGCTAGAGACCCACAGCCAGGGAACAGGCCCAGATAAAGGGCAAAAGAACTATGGTGTGGAAAAAAAAAAAAAAAAAGAACTATGGCATGGCTGGATCTTACAGTTAAGGTGTGGGCGTCACTACAAGGGTTTAGCACACGCACATAAACATCATCTACATATACATAGCTTATCTGTGAGAGATGGAGTCCTAGAGCCCCTTCTTTTGCTTAAAAAATATAAGAATATATAGTTTTTAAATAATTTTTTTTATTTTAGAATATATTTAGATTTAGAGAAAATTTGCCAGGACAGTACAGTTTCCTTATACCCCTCACCCAGGTTCCCCTATTGTTAACATCTCACATTCCTATGGTGCTTTCAGAACATACACTTCTGAACCTTTCTATAAGTCTGTTTTCAGGATTTGTACCAGAGGAACATCTTTAACAGCCATTTTATTTTATTCTTTTTTTCTTTAACACCTTTATTGGACTATAATTGCTTTACAATGGTGTGTTAGTTTCTGCTTTATAACAAAGTGAATCAGTTATACATATATATATGTTCCCATATCTCCTCCCTCTTGCATCTCCCTCCCTACCATCCTCCCTATCCCACCCCTCTAGGTGGTCACAAAGCACAGAGCTGATCTCCCTGTGCTATGCGGCTGCTTCCCACTAGCTATCTATTTTACGTTTGGTAGTGTATATATGTCCATGCCACTGTCTCACTTTGTCACAGCTTACCCTTCCCCCTCCCCATATCCTCAAGTCCATTCTCTAGTAGGTCTGTGTCTTTATTCCCCTCTTACCCCTAGGTTCTTCATGACCTTTTTTTTTTTTCTTCTTAGATTCCATATATATGTGTTAGCATACGGTATTTGTTTTTCTCTTTCTGACTTACTTCACTCTGTATGACAGACTCTAGGTCCATCCACCTCACTACAAATGACTCAGTTTCGTTTCTTTTTATGGCTGAGTAATATTCCATTGTATATATGTGTCACATCTTCTTTATCCATTCATCTGTCGATGGACACTTAGGTTGCTTCCATGTCCTGGCTATTGTAAATAGAGCTGCAATGAACATTTTGGTACATGACTCTTTTTGAATTATGGTTTTCTCAGGGTATATGCCCAGTAGTGGGATTGCTGGGTCGTATGGTAGTTCTATTTTTAGTTTTTTAAGGAACCTCCATACTGTTCTCCATAGTGGCTGTATCAATTTACATTCCCACCAACAGTGCAAGAGGGTTCCCTTTTCTCCACACCCTCTCCAGCATTTATTGTTTGTAGATTTTTTGATGATGGCCATTCTGACTGGTGTGAGATGATATCTCATTGTAGTTTTCATTTGCATTTCTCTAATGATAAATGATGTTGAGCATCCTTTCATGTGTTTGTTGGCGATCTGTATATCTTCTTCAGAGAAATGTCTGTTTAGGTCTTCTGCCTATTTTTGGATTGGGTTGTTTGTTTTTTTGATATTGAGCTGCAGGAGCTGCTTGTAAATTTTGGAGATTAATCCTTTGTCAGTTGCTTCATTTGCAAATATTTTCTCCCATTCTGAGGGTTGTCTTTTCATCTTGTTTATGGTTTCCTTTGCTGTGCAAAAGCTTTTAACTTTCATTAGGTCCCATTTGTTTATTTTTGTTTTTATTTCCATTTCTCTAGGAGGTGGGTCAAAAAGGATCTTGCTGTGATTTATGTCATAGAGTGTTCTGCCTATGTTTTCCTCTAAGAGTTTGATGGTGTCTGGCCTTACATTTAGGTCTTTAATCGACTGAGTTTATTTTTGTGTATGGTGTTAGGGAGTGTTCTAACTTCATACTTTTACATGTAGCTGTCCAGTTTTCCCAACACCACTTATTGAAGAGGCTGTCTTTTCTCCACTGTATATTCTTGCCTGCTTTATCAAAGATAAGGTGAACATATGTGCGTGGGTTTATCTCTGGGCTTTCTATCCTGTTCCATTGATCTATATTTCTGTTTTTGTGCCAGTACCATACTGTATTGATTACTGTAGCTTTGTAGTGTAGTCTGAAGTCAGGGAGCCTGATTCCTCCAGCTCCATTTTTCTTTCTCAAGATTGCTTTGGCTATTTGGGGTCTTTTGTGTTTCCATACAAATTGTGAAATTTTTGGTTCTAGTTCTGTGAAAAATGCCATTGGTAGTTTGATAGGGATTGCATTGAATCTGTAGATTGCTTTGGGTAGTAGAGTCATTTTCACAATGTTGATTCTTCCAATCCAAGAACATGGTATAGCTCTCCATCTATTTGTATCATCTTTAATTTCTTTCATCAGTGTCTTGTAATTTTCTGCATACAGGTCTTTGGTCTCCTTAGGTAGGTTTATTCCTAGATATTTTATTCTTTTTGTTGCAGTGGTAAATGGGAGTGTTTCCTTAATTTCTCTTTCAGATTTTTCATCATTAGTGTATAGGAATGCTAGAGATTTCTGTGCATTAATGTTGTATCCTGCTACTTTACCAAATTCATTGATTAGCTCTAGTAGTTTTCAGGTAGCATCTTTAGGATTCTCTATGTATAGTATCATGTCATCTGCAAACAGTGACAGCTTTACTTCTTCTTTTCCGATTTGGATTCCTTTTATTTCTGCCTCTTCTCTGATTGCTGTGGCTAAAACTTCCAAAACTATGTTGAATAATAGTGGTGAGAGTGGGCAGCCTTGTCTTGTTCCCGATCTTAGTGGAAATGGTTTCAGTTTTTCACCACTGAGGACGATGTTGGCTGTGGGTTTGTCATATATGGCCTTTATTATGTTGAGGAAAGTTCCCTCTATGCCTACTTTCTGGAGGGTTTTTATCATAAATGGGTGTTGAATTTTGTCAAAAGCTTTTTCTGCATCTATTGAGATGATCATATGGTTTTTCTCCTTCAATTTGTTAATATGGTGTATCACATTGATTGATTTGCATATTTTGAAGAATCCTTGCATTCCTGGGATAAACCCCACTTGATCATGGTGTACAATCCTTTTAATGTGCTGTTGGATTCTGTTTGCTAGTATTTTGTTGAGGATTTTTGCATCTATGTTCATCAGCGATATTGGCCTGTAGTTTCCTTTCTTTGTGACATCTTTGTCTGGTTTTGGTATCAGGGTGATGGTGGCCTTGTAGAATGAGTTTGGGAGTGTACCTCCCTCTGCTATATTTTGGAAGAGTTTGAGAAGGATAGGTGACAGCTCTTCTCTAAATGTTTGATAGAATTCGCCTGTGAATCCATCCGGTCCTGGGCTTTTGTTTTATGGAAGATTTTTAATTACAGTTTCAATTTCAGTGCTTGTGATTGGTCTGTTCATATTTTCTATTTCTTCCTGGTTCAGTCTCGGAAGGTTGTACATTTCTAAGAATTTGTCCATTTCTTCCAGGTTGTCCATTTTATTGGCATAGAGTTGCTTGTAGTAGTCTCTCATGATCCTTTGTATTTCTGCAGTGTCAGTTGTTACTTCTCCTTTTTCATTTCTAATTCTATTGATTTGAGTCTTCTCCCTTTTTTTCTTGATGCGTCTGGCTAATGGTTTATCAATTTTATCTTCTCAAAGAACCAGCTTTTAGTTTTACTGATCCTTGCTATCGTTTCCTTTATTTCTTTTTCATTTATTTCTGATCGGATCTTTATGATTTCTTTCCTTCTGCTAACTTTGGGGTTTTTTTGTTCTTCTTTCTCTAATTGCTTTAGGTGTAAGATTAGGTTGTTTATTTGAGATGTTTCTTGTTTCTTAAGGTAGGATTGTATTGCTATAAACTTCCCTCTTAGAACTGCTTTTGCTGCATCCCAAAGGTTTTGGGTCGTCGTGTTTCCATTGTCATTTGTTTCTAGGTATTTTTTGATTTCGTCTTTGATTTCTTCAGTGATCTCTTGGTTATTAAGTAGTGTATTGTTTAGCCTCCATGTGTTTGTATTTTTTACAGATTTTTTCCTGTAGTTGATATCTAGTCTCATAGTGTTGTGGTCGGAAAAGATACTTGATGCGATTTCAATTTTCTTAAATTTACCAAGGCTTGATTTGTGACCCAAGATATGATCTATCCTGGAGAATGTTCCATGAGCACTTGAGAAGAAAGTGGATTCTGTTGTTTTTGGATGGAATGTCCTATAAATACCAGTTAAGTCCATCTTTTTTAATGTATCATTTAAAGCTTGTGTTTCCTTATTTATTTTCATTTTGGATGATCTGTCCATTGGTGAAAGTGGGGTGTTAAAGTCCCCTACTATGATTGTGTTACTGTCGATTTCCCCTTTTATGGCTGTTAGCATTTGCCTTATGTATTGAGCTTCTCCTATGTTGGGTGCATAAATATTTACAATTGTTATATCTTCTTCTTGGATTGATCCCTTGATCATTATATAGTGTCCTTCTTTGTCTCTTGTAATAGTCTTTATTTTAAAGTCTATTTTGTGTGATATGAGAATTGTTACTCCAGCTTTCTTCTGATTTCCATTTGCATGGAATATCTTTTTCCATCCCCTCACTTTCAGTCTGTATGTGTCCCTAGGTCTGAAGTGGGTCTCTTGTAGACAGCATATATACGGGTCTTGTTTTTGTATCCATTCAGCCAGTCTATGTCTTTTGGCTGGAGCATTTAATCCATTTACATTTAAGGTAATTATCGATATGTATGTTCCTATTACCATTTTCTTAATTGTTTTGGGTTTGTTATTGTAGGTCTTTTCCTTCTCTTGTGTTTCCTGCGTAGAGAAGTTCCTTTAACATTTGTTGTAAAGCTGGTTTGGTGGTGCTGAATTCTCTCAGCTTTTGCTTGTCTGTAAATATTTTAATTTCTCTGTCAAATCTGAATGAGATCCTTGCTAGGTAGAATAATCTTGCTTGTACGTTTTTCTCCTTCATCACTTTAAATATGTCCTGCCACTCCCTTCTGGCTTGCAGAGTTTCTGCTGAGAAATCAGCTGTTAAGCTTATGGGGATTCCCTTGTGTGTTATTTGTTGTTTTTCCCTTGCTGCTTTTAATACGTTTTCTTTATATTTAATTTTTGATAGTTTGATTAAGATGTGTCTTGGTGCGTTTCTCCTTGGATTTATCCTGTATGGGACTCTCTGTGCTTCCAGGACTTGATTAACTATTTCCTTTCCCATATTAGGGAAATTTTCAACTATAATCTCTTCAAATATTTTCTCATTCCCTTTCTTTTTCTCTTCTTCTTCTGGGACCCCTATAATTCGAATGTTGGTGCATTTAATGTTGTCCCAGAGGTCTCTGAGACTGTCCTCAATTCTTTTCATTCTTTTTTCTTTATTCTGCTCTGCAGTAGTTATTTACACTATTTTATCTTCCAGGTCACTTATCCGTTCTTCTGCCTCAGTTATTCTGCTATTGATCCCTTCCAGAGAATTTTTAATTTCATTTATTGTGTTGTTAATCACTGTTTATTTGCTCTTTAGTTCTTCTAGGTCCTTGTTAAATGTTTGTATTTTCTCTATTCTATTTCCAAGATTTTGGATCATCTTTACTATCATTATTCTGAATTCTTTTTCAGGTAGACTGCCTATTTCCTCTTCCTTTGTTAGGTCTGGTGGGTTTTTGCCTTGCTCCTTCATCTGCTGTGTGTTTCTCTGTCTTCTCATTTTGCTTAAGTTACTGTGTTTGGGGGTCTCCTTTTCACAGGCTGCAGGTTCGTAGTTCCCATTGTTTTTGGTGTCTGTCCCCAGTGGCTAAGGTTGGTTCAGTGGGTTGTGTAGGCTTCCTGGTGGAGGGGACTAGTGCCTGTGTTTTGGTGGTTGAGGCTGGATCTTGTCTTTCTGTGGGCAGGTCCACGTCCGGTGGTGTGTTTTGGGGTGTCTGTGGCCTTATTATGATTTTAGGCAGCCTCTCTGCTAATGGGTGGGGTTGTGTTCCTGTCTTGCTAGTTGTTTGGCATAGGGTGTCCAGCACTGTAGCTTGCTGGTCGTTGAGTGAAGCTGGGTCTTGGCATTGAGATGGAGATCTCTGGGAGATTTTCACTGTTTGATATTACCTGGAGCTGGGAGGTCTCTTGTGGACCAGTGTCCTGAACTTGGCTCTCCCACCTCAGAGGCACAGCCCTGATGCCTGGCTGGAGCACCAAGAGCCTGTCATCCACACGGCTCAGAATAAAAGGGAGAAAAAATAGAAAGCAAGAGAGAAAGAAGATAAAGTAAAATAAAATAAAGTAAAATAATATAAAATAAAGTTATTAAAAGAAAAAATAATTATTAAGAAAAAATTTTTAAAAAGTAATAAAAAAAGAAACACAGAAAAAACGGACAGACAGAACCCTAGGACAAATGGTAAAAGGAAAGCCATAAAGACAAAATCACACACAGAAGAATACACATACACACTCAGAAAAAGAGAAAAAGGGAACAAAATATATATATCGTTGCTCCCAAAGTCCACCTCCTCAATTTGGGATGATCCGTTGTCTATTCAGGTATTCCACAGATGCAGGTACATCAAGTTGATTGTGGAGCTTTAATCTGCTGCTCCTGAGGCTGCTGGGAGAGATTTCCCTTTCCCTTCTTTGTTCACACAGCTCCCGGGGTTCAGCTTTGGATTTGGACCCGCTTCTTCGTGTAGGTCGCCTGAGGGCGTCTGTTCCTCGCTCAGACAGGACAAGGTTAAAGTAGCAGCTGATTCAGGGGCTCTGCCTCAGTCAGGCCGGGGGGAGGGAGGGGTACGGATGTGGGGCGAACCTGCGGCGGCAGCGGCCAGCACAAAGTTGCACCAGCCTGAGGCGCGCCGTGCGTTCTCCCGGGGAAGTTGTCCCTGGACCACGGGAGCCTGGTGGTGGCGGGCTGCACAGGCTCCCGGGAGGGGCGGTGTGGAGAGTGACCTGTGCTCGCACACAGGCTTCTTGGTGGCGGCAGCAGCAGCCTTAGCGTCTCATGCCCGTCTCTGGGGTCCGCGCTGATAGCCGCGGCTCACGCCTGTCTCTGGAGCTCGTTTAGGCAGCGCTCTGAATCCCCTCTCCTTGCGCACCAGGAAACAAAGAGGCAAGAAAAAGTCTCTTGCCTGTTCGGCAGCTCCAGACTTTTTCCCGGACTCCCTCCCGGCTAGCTGTGGCGCACTAGCCCCTTCAGGCTGTGTTCACGCCGCCAACCCCAGTCCTCTCCCTGGGATCCGACCGAAGCCCGAGCCTCGGCTCCCAGCCCCCGCCCGCCCCGGCGGGTGAGCAGACAAGCCTCTCGGGCTGGTGAGTGCTGGTCGGCACCGATCCTCCGTGCGGGAATCTCTCCGCTTTGCCCTCCGCACCCCTGTGACTGCGCTCTCCTCCGTGGCTCCGATGCTTCCCCCCCGCCACCCGCAGTCTCCGCCCGCGAAGGGGCTTCCTAGTGTTTGGAAACCTTTCCTCCTTCACAGCTCCCTCCCACTGGTGCAGGTCCCGTCCCTGTTCTTTTGTTTCTGTTTTTTCTTTTTTCTTTTGCCCTACCCAGGTACGTGGGGAGTTTCTTGCCTTTTGGGGATCTGATGTCTTCTGCCAGCGTTCAGTAGGAGTTCTGTAGGAGTTGTTCCACATGTAGATGTATTTCTGATGTATTTGTGGAGAGGAAGGTGATCTCCGCGTCTTACTCTTCAGCCATCTTGAAGCTCCACCCTTATTTTATTCTTAACTAAACTTTCTGACAATAGGCCTGAGATAAATTAATTTTGTGAAATTCTATTTATATGAATTTATAATGAGAGTCCATGGAATATGAAATCTTTTGGATAAAAACAATGGAACACCTTGAATTTATAGAATTTTTCCCTAGACTTCACCAGTCTTACATACAGTCTAATCAGATGAACATTTTTTAAACAACTCTGAAATTATATGGAAATTTTATGTTCACTATAAGGAATAAGGTGATCACTTTTACGATTTTTATGATAGCAAGAATATAACAGAGTGACAAAGAAGTCAGCATTATACGATAATGATAAGTGAGAATCTTCTGAACATATTTGATCCTAAAAGAGTAATTTATATAGTTGAATTTTTAATTTTTCTCTTATTCCTCGTTTTTCTAAAACAAGTCTAAAAGGTTCTGAATTTTAGTTTAGATTACTATGGGCAATCTGAAGAAAAAAATAAAAATGTATTTTAGTCCTATGTATTATTTTTTTTAAGACCAAAAAACATAAGAAATAATGTTTCTGAGGCTATTGTCTTCTTGATATTCCAAGGGTATCTTATTCATACTTATAAGTTAAAGGAATAGGGGCATATTGATTTCTTGAGCTGTACATGTGATTACAGTAATCCCTTAAGGTTTGAATTTGCAGAGAACTAAAAATGAAATAGCTTTTTTCCTGCTTTAAAAAAGCTAAAATTTACCTCATGATATACATAGATCTGAATTTCAAAGTCTACAATTCTTGGAAAAGTGTATGTATTTAAAATACCTTTTTGATCTGGCAAACCCAATTTTTTCAATTTGTTCCAGTTTATAGCCTTGGATTCAGGGTTTTAGCTGATTTACCACTGGGCTTATACCAAGTATGCTTCCTGGAAGTACAGGGGAGGGGGAGAGGCACCATATTGAACATCTACGTAACACAATATTTCTACTGTTGATTTATACACCTGAGATGTTAAGAGGTGTGCTTTTCCCAACAGGTATGAATTTGCTGGCTTTTCTCATCATTGTGTTTTCCTATACTATTATGTTCTGTTCCATTCAAAAAACTGCCTTGCAGACTTCAGAAGTGAGGAATAACACTGGAAGAGAGGCGGCCGTCGCAAACCGTTTCTTTTTTATAGTGTTCTCTGATGCCATCTGCTGGATTCCTGTATTTGTAATTAAAATCCTTTCCCTCTTCCGGGTGGAAATACCAGGTCAGTCCCTTCTGTTATTCCCAAGTACGTTGTGCTTTCTTATGCCCTTTGTTTGACGAGGCGAGAATACAGTCCATCACATATAGTAAGTTCTCCATAAATACCTACAACTTGAATACAAAGGTTTAGGATTTCCTAAGTGTTTTATAATCAGTATTCTACGATAGGAACTGGGTAATGGTGCAACCCAGACAAGAATAACAAAAACACAGGAGACAGAGAAAAACTAAGTATTAGTGTCTTGCTTCCACTTGAGCTAGATAGTGGTGCTTCACCAAGAGTACCTAAAACAAAACAAAATATACATGCCCGGGTTTCACCCTGGGCCTCTGAATTTAGCCTGTAGGGGCCAAGGCCTCTACATGGGTGTTTTGTGATTCTAAGGTGCACAACCCTGGTTAAGAACCACCAGTCTATTTCGTGGCCCTAGCCATGTGGTTGTCACACTGTGCCCTGTGGAGGTCTAATGTTCCATGAAAGTGCCTATCTAAAAGGCCACACCCCTGCTTCAACCAGAGAAAATCACCTTTCATTAGTTAGGATTTTGCTTGAAGGCCTTTCTGGGACCTAGAAATTGTAGCCATTCTAGGGTCCACCCAGGGCTTTTGCCCAACCCTCAGGGAAACAAACTTTGGGATCATCTTCAACTCACTTTTTCAGCCTATTGCGAATCTATTTGGAGTGTTCCTCCAGGGCAGGAATTGTCTTCTTCATCTTGGTAGAAGATGTTTTCAGGATTTGTACCAGAGGAACATCTTTAACAGTCATTTAATTTTATTCTTAACTAAACTTTCTGACAATAGGCCTAAGATAAATCAATTTTGTGAAATTCTATTTGTATGACTTTATAATGAGATTCCATGGAATATGAAATCTTTTGGATAAAAACAAAAGAAGTGTCAAGCATGGGGTTGACACATCAGAAGCCCTTATAAAAGAGTGATGAATGTACAAGTAACAAACACCTGCAACTATTTATGTCCCTCTGCCTTGCCAAATGCCTCACTGCAAAATGATATACAACATTTGCAGCATCCCCTTAACCTATGAGCTTAGTCTCACAACAAGGTTTTCTGATAGCAGGGGTAGTAATCATTATTCTTAGAGAGAGTCTAAGACATTTCAGATCATGATATGGAACTAGAATAGGAAAAAAAATCATGAAAATGTTATTGGGCCACACATTGGTCTTTCTCTACATTTTATAGTTCAGTCCTTTGAGGTTTGTCTTGAATACCTCAGTGCACCTAGGAGAAAAGTCTTTACCACACTTGACTAAGCCCCTCCTCGCTTGCCCAACTTCCCATGGTGTTGTAGAAATTGCTACATTCATGGACCTAAATGCCCCCTGTCCCCACCCTCCAAGAACTCCGGGGTCTGCTCCATCATGGTAGGTCACTGAGAGTACATGGGGTCAGCCCCAAAGATAAGCTGGCTTCAGCCCTCCCATCTCAGGACTTACGTGCTAACCTTACATCAGTGAGTCATCCTGAGACGAACAGGAAGTCTCATTCCTGATCACAACCTCCTTTGGGGACACAACAGACAAAAAACAACTGACTTTTTCTTCAGTCACAAACTGTTCATATCTAATTTTTTTTTTAAATTAAGGACAGATAATATAGTAATATAAAACTTCATTTAATAAATCTAAGGTATGCTAAATACAAACGTATTTCTTTCATATTCTTTCCAGTTAAAAAGAAATAAGGAAAAGAAAGAGAAGACGGGGTGGAAAAGAGGAAAGGCAAACATAGAAAAAGGAGAAGGGAGAGATCAAAGGGAAGGAGGAAAGTGCAGATAAAGTCAGAGAAGAAATGGAAAAGTAAACCGGAGGAAGAACAGACAGGATGCAGGGAACAGAGCAGGGCTAAGAGAAGAACAAGTAACAGTGTCTGAAGGATAAGAAATTTACAGGATGGGGAGGGAAGGAGGGGGTCACAAAGGAGAGGGGGAGAGGAAGGATGCTAGGCTTATGTCCAGCTCTCACCTGAGCTGGCAGTTCTCAGACTTTTGAAGATGGGGGAGGAGACAGCAGAGTGTGGTGGGACTGGAGAACCCCAGGTTCTGAAAATGTGCTAAAAATGGTTGTCCGCAGAGCCGGCCCAGCTCACTGACTTCAGTCATGTAAGTTATCGTCAGCCCCTTTCACAGATAAGGCAGTTGAGGTCTGGGGAGCTTAGGGGATTTGCCCACAGTCACACAGCTAAGAAGTGTGTAACCCTGGGAGCAGGCTCTGTTTAAGGGAGAAAATAGATTTCATCCTAACCAAGCAACCGATGTACCGTCGGCCCTCCGTAGCCCTGCATTCCAAATCCATGCATTCAACCAACTGCAGATGGAAAATATTGGAAAAAAATTTCCAGAAAGTTCCAAAAAGCAAAACTTTAATTTGCCTTGTGCTGGCAAATATTTACATAGCATTTACATTGTATTTACAACTCTTTACATGGCTGTACCTTGTATTAGGTGAAGTAATCTAGAGATGATGTAAAGTATACGGGGGGATGTGCATAGGTTATATGCAAATACTATGCCATTTTATTTAACGGACTTGAGAACCTGTTGATTTCGGTGTCTGTGGAGCTCCTGGAACCACTTCCATGGTGGATTCTGAGGGACAACTGAATTCAGAAATGTCACTGCCATCCAAAGTTCCTTCTCACTTTTTCTGGCATATTTCCCTTAATATTCTATTAGCCTTTGTAAGCCTTCACACAGAAGGAATTCATTGAGTTTGGAGATATATTCTTTTTTGCTCTTCAAATCTTCTGACTGCACTCTGAATATAGCAGCGGGGATATGAGGGCAGGGCAGGAAGACCTTCAGGACTGAAATTCAGACCAAGGTCAGAGCTGACTCTGGACCAGAACCTTCTAGTTCTGGACACTGTCCTATTGATTATGAATTATTTCCTCATTTTCTTATTTTTCTATAAGGAAGGGCAATAAAAACAAGAAAAATACATTATATATCAATTTATAGTTTGTGAAGTGTTTTCACATATTTCCTCCCGTGTTGTTTCGTAACAACCTGCGAAGTAGTTTCTGAAACTCAGAAAAGTTGGTGGTAGGACCTTGAATTCGTGGCTCCTATGCTCTTCCAGCAAAGAGATTTTCCATGAGATGAGAGAGAACGTAAACGAACCAGGTAGCCGTCTCAAAAGTAGCATTGACTATAAAGTGTTATGTGTCTTGTGTCTATGAAAACCTCAACTTTCTTTCACACTTCGTTTCCTTCTCAGAAACAATCACTTCCTGGGTCGTCATTTTTTTCCTCCCGGTAAACAGTGCCTTGAACCCAATCCTCTACACTCTCACAACCAGCTTTTTCAAAGACAAGTTGAAACAGCTGCTGCACAAACATCAGAGGAAATCGATTTTCAAAACTGAAAAAAAAAGTTTGTCTACATCCATCGTGTGGGCCGATGACTCCTCGTCACTGAAACTTGGGGTTTTGAACAAAATAAACCTCGAGGAGAATATAGTGAAACCAGTTTCCTAGTAATGGTTTTGGAGCACTGGACTTTCATTGGACTACCTAAAAAAGCACAGCATTTGGAAGATGACATCTGCAGTGCTTTTCATCTTTACCAACTGCGAACCTTTCTGCACAGAGAGCACGGCAGGATGATGTCAGGCACTGCATTCCGATGGCAGCTGTACTGTTTACCAACTGGGCTGAGAACTGTACCTGAGAGTTCTCCTCACCGACATGCCTGAAATGCACAAGTGAATCCATAAATAGTAGGCTGATAAGCAGTTGTTCTCTAGCTCGCCAACGCGGCCAACCTACCAGCGGATGCTCATACGTTGGCGCTGCATGGTCTGTTTTTAAATTGAATTGTGCTGTCCATAAAATAAAAACAGTCACGACATCTAACTCTAGCGTGGCGGTAATAGCATAAGCCTAACATCTCTCTCCTTGCTTTTTCAACGTCAAATGAAATCATCAGCATCCTGCTGAACTGATAGCGAAGGATTTCCAAGATGTCCACCCACCTCAAGTCCTGCCCTATGGAGGCCCGTGGATTAGCGGCTTTGAAAGCAGAACTTCGTACAAGGTTCGAAGTCTAACATATGACCAGAGAGGCACGCTGACCATTCGCCTAGTACCATTCACCTTTTCAGCTTGTATTTAATGTGAGAAGAACTGAGCTCTCAAAATATTTGTCTTAAAGTTGCCCATGCCATAAAGGCAAATTGGGCACTCCAACTGCCAAAAACTACATTTTAATATGTTTTAAAGTATAATTTCTTAAGAGCAGTATCCCTATTGCTGGCAAGTTCTGCCATCATAGAACACACAGATAAGAAGTGTTAAGGGGGATTTAAGAATACTGGACTCAGATAAATTCCTATTGTTTTTAACAAAAAGGCTGGTAAGTTTGGATTTGTTTTTTGAAAATGAAAAGTAGTTGTGAAGTCCTGGACATGTTTTTATATGGAAAGTTTATATGTGAAAAAAAAAAAGAATCAGGTAAATAAAATTATAATTTGCATTTGTCTATACATTATTTTAAATTCAGTAAAGACCACAGATAGGGCTTATTGACTGTTACCCATGTTTTTCTTGGTAGAGAATATAACTAGGAAACAAACACAGCACCGTAGTTAACAAGACACCTCTTTACATTTTTCTTTCTCATCCCCCCTTTTCCAAAGCATGGAGCAGTAACTTAATTTCTTTACTCTTCACTTCATTCTGAGTTCCTTTAATAAGATGAAATGTAAGCAGCTGACTCAGAACTCCACATCACCTCCTACTGCATATTAAATGAGATGCCCTTTTATCCAGTAGCATCCAGGAAAGAAAGAATCCCAGAGTTTATGCATCACAGCTGTGTCAGTAACTTACCTGTTATTATCTAATATTGACTAAAACCATCATGGGAGTTCCTTTATTTTGATCTAGTGAGATATTCCTTATATCAGTGAAAGCTTTTCACTCTTATTCTAGAAATAATGTCCCTACCCATTGACTAGGCCACCCTTTTTCCTTATAGTTTCAAATTTCCTCTGTCTTATCTCCTCACTATGATTAGTTGCTTCCCAACTTGTCTATTTTTTTAAATGTCCTTTGCCAGTCCTTGAACATCACATGATTTATTTCTAATATATTTCCCAACATCAAAAGCATAAATAAGGAATAGACCCTGAGTGTAGGGTGTCTCAGTCTTAGCACAAATGTGTCTCCCAGTTTCCCATTCTCGAGCCTCAGGCATGGGCCGGGAAGCAAGGATCTGGGAACTGTGTTTGTGAATGTCTACACTCTTAACTGTTGAGCTTTGGACATGAGGAGAAGCACAAGGTCAGATGCACCAGGGAATTTGGCAGCATATTTCATGGAAAAATGGAAGCTCTATATTGGTCAGCAGCATGACAAATAGTATAAAATTGAATTCTAATAGCTTAGTGATTTACAGTCTTATTCTGTACTGGTATATAAATAGAAAACCATCAGAAATATGTTTAATTTTAGCAAATGATAGTGTTTTATCTGGGCTGAGTGAAATCTTTTGTGTTGGGTCAGACTTGTTTTCTAAACCCAGTATTTCTACGTGGTTGTGAAAATACCTCTGTTCATGAGCCATTTTCCATGACAAGATAAACATCAATTAAATGTCACTCCAGAATTTAAGAGGCCACAGACTGTGCCATCTCTGAGTAGGAGAGGGTGAGGGCAAATTACCTGATCCACATGTTATTATGCCTTTGTGTATAACGTATCTTGTCTTGAAAAGAAAAAGATATTCTAAAAAATCAATATGGAACCTCAGACATCAGTACGAAAAGAGGCTTTGTGGTTTATCTGTACTAGACATAGCCAAGCTTTTCTACATCACTTTGTTTTATTCTTAAGTTTTATATCTAATTAAAGTTAAACTAGTTTATGCCAATCACAGTTGCTGAAATAGCTTCTTGATGGTCAGGTGCTTTAAGTGAAATTAGGCATATCTGAACTTTTGTATAAATAGTGGTATCACCTTCCCCCAATCCCATCTTGCACCCCAATTCTGCGGCTTCATCTACCTGGTCTCTATAAAATCAAGGAGCCACAAAAGCAGACCCATCTCCCCAGTGTTTGTCTCCTAAGGATGACTCAGTTGCCAGATCAAATTAGCATTTGGTGATTTGCTACCTATCTACTCATGCCACATTTTCAAGATTTTATCTCACTCCAGGTGATTCTTCACTCTGTTTTACCATCCTCAAGTTCATAAGCAGTGCAGAAATCCAGAGAATGCACATGTTAGAGATGAGAAGTGGTAAAGACTTCACATCAATCATATCTACCCTATCATTTGATAAATCCTCCAAGGGAGTCTGAAGGAAATGTATCTTCCAAAATTAACAAGGAATACATGTAAGACATATCTCTTTTTAGTTTTTGCAGTATAATGTAAATGGGCATATGGTTCTATTTAATAAATAGACTTAGGCAACTTAAGAAACAAAACATTGAAGATAAGTATTTGTGTTTTATTTCCTTATTGTGGTAGATAAGAGAATGATTACAAAGATCTCTATGTATCTATTTATATATTAATCTGTTTATGTTTCTGTTTATATATCAGTTGTCTGACATCTTGTTTATGAAAGACAGAAGATGTATATTTAATAATGATAATGTTTATCTCTGACCAGGAAAATGAAATGAAATAAGATGATTCTCCTTTTACATGGCTTTTCAGTGGGAGATCTCAAAGTCCTTGAGAAATACTTCCCAAAGCCCTGAAAGCTAGTTGAAACCTATTACTCCCTGTATTTCATTACACTAGTCTTCAGGATATTTCTCCACATGACACATACGGAAGGAACAAATTACAAATGAAGAAATAGAGAACAAAAAGGCCAAGTGACAAAATTGCAGATTGGCAGTGGGGATCGTCTGCTGTCTGAACAGCCTGGTCCAAGTCCATAGTGACACCTCCTACCCCCAGGACCTGAAGAAACTCATAACAATTTTGAGTTATAAGTTCATAACTACTTTATACAGAAGAAATTATTTCTGGACTATCTGGGAGCTAGTAAAACGTTCACTTGTTTAGTGATTCTCTGACTTCATGGTGCGGGGGTGTCTGATTCAGTATAGGTTTTGTAATGAAAGCTGTATAGTTTCTTGCTAAGACAACACACATTTAATACAAGGAAATACACTGTCAGAAGTAAGGGGGCTGGTGACGTAGTTCAAGGTCAGCCATCAACTACTTCCAAGACCTCAGACAAATATCTTTAAATCTCTATCATTCTCTATAACTGACTTTCCTTAAGATTATGTCACATAAACTGATGTCTTGGCCCATTTCTGGGAAGATCTATTATGTGGATTAAAACACTTGCTGAAGGTTGATATGGATTAAAAATCCAAAAGTTTACATAAAGTTCAAAGATCATTCAATTCTCAATTTCCCTTTTCTCAGGAAGAATCAATGCACAGAGCCACCAATGTTCAGAAATCCACTCCTTTCAGTGGATTTCCTTCCAGGAAGCTTCTATTCTGGAAAAAATACTGAAGCAAAGCCTCAGACATTGAAGCTTTTCTAGGACACAGGCACTTACAACAATACAGCAGTAAGTACAACTTAAAAATTAGATGGCCTATTGCTAGCAAGATCCAGGAATGCAGAGATCAGGATAATTAACAAGCAAACATCTTAACTACAAATCAGACTGATCTCTTCACATAAGTGTAAAAATAGGTCTGCTATCACCTGCATTATCCTCTGAAACAGACATAGATGCACAGGGATGTCCAGCACTTATGACTGGGTATACTCCTGGGAAAATGTTGTTAGGATAAAGAGACAATGACATACCTGATTTCCCTGTGGAACCAGCATAGAACATGTGGTTCTTGACCCAGGGTTCAGCTCCACCTCCAACTTTGCACCATCATCTGTAAACTCCCTCCCTGTGTCACCAGCCTCTCCCTCCCTCTGCCGGCTCTTTCTCCTCAGCTCGCAATGCTCAGAATTCTCACCGCAAAGAAGACAATCCCACCATCCTGCACCCTCCTTTAGCATCTGTCTTATTCTCACCTTCTCTTTATAGCTAAACATTTTGAAAGAATAGTACATTCTTGGTCATCAGCATCTCACCTCCCATGACTTCTCAACCACTGACCTCCACCCTCACCACTCCACTGAGCTGCCCTCATGAAGATCAAATCACTATGTTGTACACATGAAACTAATGTTATGTCAATTACACTTCAATATAAATAAATAAATAAATTACTTTTTTTCATTGAAGTATAGTTGATTTACAATGTTTCAGGTGTACAAGAGTCTCTGGTTCTTCCATCACTTCCTGTTCAGGAAGACGCATCAGGCCACAGGAGTGTGAGAGTGGAGGAGGGGTAGTAGAATCTGGCTTCTCCGGCAACTACTGAAGAGGCCAGGGCTTGTAATCTGAAAGTGCAGGGTGATTTACTCCCCTCTGAATGAACTTTGTCCATAGGACAGAGAAGAGAAAAGGGGGCCAACAGATCCATTTCCACTTGTCCTGCTCCAGGGAACTATTCCTAGGAATACGTTCCCCTAAAGCCTATCCAGAGACACCTCATGTGGCCAAGTGGGTCCACCTGCCCAGCTGCTCGTTTTGGCTTGTTCTGAAGCTCTGGCATTTGCACAAACCTTGCATTTGCTCCTTATCCTTCTCCGCCTCACATTCTGCTTCTCTCAGCCTCACTGCTCTAGGATTGGCTTCCTAATAAAGCACTAGCTCTTAAACCTTGCCTCAGGCTCTGATTTTTCTAGGGGATCCAGGCTAAGACATCCCACAAACCAGCAATTCAACTTGCAGGTGTTCACCCTAGAGAAATCGGAGCACATGGGCACAAAGAGATGAATACAGAGATGTTCAGTGCTACAATGTTTGTTCAGTATTTGTGTTAGCACAAAAGCAGAGGCAGTCTCACTGTCCTGCAGTAGGAGAATGGGTAAACTATGGCTTATTAAGTAAAACAATCCATTATCATTCAACAGTTAAAGTGATCTCATGTATCAAAATAGAGAAATGTCAAGAACGTAATATTGACTGAAAACAGTTATAAAAAATGGAGTACACTATATCACTTACACAAAATTTTAAAACACAAAACAATATATCCCTTATATATCTTATACATGGGAATGATATTCTGCAATTTTAAGAAAGGATTTACCTCTGGGAAAGAAAAAAATTTTAATCTGTCTTTAACAATTGTTCTAAAAAAAAAAAAAAAAAGACCTAAAGCAAATATCACTAATGTGATTATCTGTTTAATTTTGCCAGTGTATATATTGTTATCAGTTATATTGGGTTGGCCAAAAAGTTTGTTCAGGTTTTCCATAGCATTTTACGGAAAACCCGAACGAACTTTTTGGCCACCCCAATATTAGTTCATAAACTTTTTTGTGGTTCCACCATCTTTTAGAATTAAAATTTAAATGACTCAAGCCCTCATCCTGCATATCATAACGTTAGAATGTCCCAAAGTCTCCTCAAGCGAGGTTTCTTTGACTTTTCAGGGGATTTACAATTGGCTAAATCGGTTCCTGTTCTGTGAGCACTTTCCTTCTCCCCTGATCCCCAGCCCTGGGCCTCCTCTAGCCTCAACTGTCTGGACCATGGGCCTCAGTCCTCCCTCGATATGGTGCCAACACACTCACAGAGCAGAGGGGTGCTGTAGGGAGGCTGTGTTATCCCTCAACTCCGTGTACCATTAACAGACTGATAGCTGAGGGTAATGAAGACAGATTACAGTTCAGCTAAAAAAAAAAAAAGAACACAAAACTTAAATGAAGTGTGTTCTAAAAGCTCATTCAGTCATTTCCCTCTCTACATTTAGGCCCACACTGTCTGCATCTTCTGGGGCTTTTCTGTTACACACACACACACACACACACACACACACACACACACACACACACACACACACACACACACACACACACACACCCCTTCTCCCTACCCTGACTGCCAGCCGTTTTATCCCACAAATTCTGTTAATCCCTTCTTCAGAATAGTTTTGCCCCTGCCCCAAACTGACTTTCAAGCCTACCCTGGCTTATCCAAAATATGAATCCACATTGTTAAACAAAGGGCCTTCTATTTAGGATCTCTGCCCTTTGGCTACACAAAACAGAAGGAAAAGCTTTGAAATTATAGGCTTTCCTTTAGCATGAACAAATTTTATGAAAGATAGCTTCCCCCTACAAGTCTTTCTCAAAACAGAAGGAAAACAGTATGAAAATTCATTTTACGTCTGTCCAGAATAAATCTGCAAGGGTGGTGAATCTCCCCCAATGCCCCACCACAGTTTACCCAACTCAGCACCCCTACACATATATACAAGTGCTAAAAGCCCTGAAATCTAGGTCCATTTAGTATAGGGGCAAATAATTCCGTACACCTTAGTTGATACTGAAGAAATATATGCATTATGATCCAGTATTAGAATTACTGTCCATAAGGATGATGCCTTAGATGTGCATAGCCTTCCACAGTTTACAAGGAACTTTTATATAGAACACAATCTGTAAAGAAATACATAAGGAGACACAAATAATTTTTAGCAGAACTGAAACTAAAATCCAGTTCTCTCGACACAATAAAATTCTTTCCACTCTACCAAGCTGTATCTAAACTTATGTCACCTAGAAAAGATTAGATTAGTATGAGTACTGTAGAAAGGATAAGGTGAAAAGAAATCTAAAAGATTTCAGAAGAATTCATTTCAAAGTTTAAGCTTCGGTGGACAAATGGTTGTCTAGAACAGTGCCTAATGCATAGTAGGTGCTCAAGAATTTGTTGAATGAATGAATGAAATGTGTATGTCCCTGGCTGCCTGAAATCACTATTTAGTTATCCAGAATAACCCACGGGTTTTAGATGGTTGAAATGGTGTTATCCAGGATGGAGGGAGATGGGTTTATATGTATGGAGAAATATATATATATATCTCTAGAAATTCCCCATTTCTATTACTCTCTTCCTTGCCTACGTCCTTTGTCTTCAAAGCCACATTAGAAAGTATAGATCATTAATATATAAGAAAACATACCCAGGGATATAAAAACCATACCTAGAAGAAGATGCTGAGATTCAGATAAGATTTTTTCACAACTTTATTACCTACTGAATAGAGTACCCTTTGAGTAATCTTTGGTGAAATCAGACTTTCTTAAAGGAGAGAGCATATGTGACTTCCTTCCTTCTTCCTTGTGCTGAGGGTGAATGTGGCCGTGCAGAGCACAGAGGTAATATAAAGTGAAGTAAAACCCTTGACTCTGATTCACAAGAGGGGGAAAATTTGCTCAGAGAATGGGACGCATCAGAGAACAGACCTCGGTCCCACTCTCAGGAGAGACTGCCCAGTGGCTGAGCAAACAGCAGAGTTTTATTTGGCAGAATTTGCTTCAGAGAGTTAAGAGAAGAGAGAAGGGATTCAAAGAGGAAGAGTGAAGATCAGGGTTTAAACCCCGGTGCAAGTAGTGCAGTCAGGTTGAAGCACACTGGAGAATTTAGAACACTAGCCAAAACAGAATCAATATCTATCTAGCAAAAATGCCAGAATGTTATTAAGTCACCTGCAAAGCATATGAAGGAGAGAAAAGGGGTCTCTTTCTGCACAAGAAGACAGCAATCCCTGAATAGGTTCGTGGTCTATCACCATGAGAAGCTTAAAGAACACTGCCAAGTAATGAACTTGTATGATGGTATTGAATAAAAAATTTGCTAAAGGATTCAAACATCTTGTGATAAGTGAACGTGAATCAAAAGAAACAAAACTCCATTAACTCAATGCAATTTTGAATCAGCAGATATTGAGGATTCAATTTAAGAGTTAAAAAGATTTGGGAAGAGCCTCTAGCCAAGGAGATAACGTCTTCCCTGGGGGTGGATTAAGGAAGTAAAATACAGCATTCCCCGAACTCCAGAGTGGCTGAATGGCTTCGACAGCCAGATCTCCTCCCCATCTCAATAAACCCCAAGTCACTGCTGGGGCTCAACAGCCTCACTCCCAGGCCGACAGTGGTGCTGGAAAAGCCACAAACTGGTGATTTGTTTTCTTTTCTTTTTTTTTTTTTTTTAATTTATTTATTTATTTATTTATTTATCTATTTTTGGCTGTGTTGGGTCTCCGTTTCTGTGCGAGGGCTTTCTCTAGTTGCGGCAAGCGGGGGCCACTGTTCATCGCGGTGCGCGGGCCTCACTATCGCGGCCTCTCCTGTTGCGGAGCACAGGCTCCAGACGTGCAGGCTCAGCAATTGTGGCTCACGGGCCCAGTCGCTCCGCGGCATGTGGGATCTTCCCAGACCAGGGCTCGAACCCGTGTCCCCTGCATTGGCAGGCAGATTCTCAACCACTGCGCCACCAGGGAAGCCCTGTTTTCTTTTCTTTTTAACAATGTAATTAGTATTGCACAAACTAAACTATGGCAACACTGAAAGAAACTTAAATAAAAAAATGAAAATCACCCATAATCCCCTCACTTTAATATAATATGATTTTCATTTATTTATTTTCTATTATGTTAATGGATATGTTTTCCCTCATTGCAAACCCAGCATATATACAATTACATGGTGCTGTTTTTCTTTTGCGAGAGTGTAAAATTTTTTCATGTTCCCCAGTTTTCATAACTGTTATTTTTTCTATATTGAGATTCAGTGATTTTCCATTGAAGTATTAATCCTAATTGATTTAACCACTTCCCTGCTGTGAAGCATTTTGGTTCTTTACAACTTTGTTCATTCATTCAGAAAGCATGAAGTGTCTTTTATGTGCCAAACACTATACTAAACATTAGAGACATAAATAGTCCCTGCTCTTGACAAATTCAGGGGAAAAGAGATGGGGTCACTGAAGGGGGGACCTGGAACCAGACTGCCTGGATCCAGAGCTCCCCGTGGCGTTGGTCTTGCATCCGAGCTCACTTCTCCCTCTGCCTAGTCTTCTTCCTCCCTCTCCTTTCCACAGGAGTTGATCCCGTGAGTACACCCTAATAAACCCCCTGAACGCTAGACTGTCTCAGAGTCTGCTTTCTGAATACACCAACCTGTGAAACACCATAAAAGAAAGGTGAGCTTTTCAAACCCTTGGGTAGAAATGGAACATAAATCTCACACCGGGGATCAAAAGACCTAGTTCAAGTCCCAGATCAGCCACAGAGAGGCAGTGTGATCTCGAACAAGCCTCTTACTGTCTTGAACCTCAAATGTTTCTAAGAGAAGAATAATTCCTCCCCATCTATCTTACAGGGTTATGGCATGAAGATTTAATGATAAGATGTGTCTTGGGAAAACACTACAGAGTGTAAGTTGCTAGATAATTTGTTATTCAGTAGATTCTGGAGTTGTTCTTTTCTTTGTTAAGTTCATCCTTCTCAGCATTAAACCATTCAGATTGCTCTAGAAAAATATTTCCCTGGGTTATTCTCATAGGTGGCTGGAACTCACTCTCTAAGGCTCATAAAGAGATGTAAAAGATCAAGAACACTGAGAGAATATCAAAGGACTCTGCATATTTACAACAAACATTTCTACATAAAATATTTTATGACTACACACCCAGATCCCAGGCTACAGGAAGCCCTGTAGTCTTGGGTATAAATGAACTAAGACATAAGAGAGTCTGAGGTAGACACAGGACCAGATATAAAGGAGATTATGTGGCCCCAGTCCTGTTAATGATAGGAAGTTATAGTATAATGATTTTATGAGGAGGGGGGTCTATTGCTAATATTTCAGCCCATCCTGGCTAGAGAACTTTGTAAGCACGCCTTGGTTCATTTTTCTTTCTGTTGTTGAAATTTCTTCATAATAATTAGGAGTCTCATCAGAGAGATGGTAGCTAGACTGGAAATCAGAAGAATGATGGACATTTCGATTTGCAATGGAAGGAGAGACTGGTAATGCAGAGACTGGACATAGTGGGGACGGCAGCTCTTCAGTGCACAGCGTCACTGGGAGCCTCTCCCATTGAGAAGGTGTGACCACCGTGTCACAACTTCTCTTCCTCTGACCACCATGTCCTATGCCAAGTCGGTAAGACATAGCATCCAGTGAACCGCAGCCACTGCAAACACTCCATCTATCTATCCAGCTATCTATCTACCATCTATCTATCTATCTAATCTGTCAATCGTCTATCTATATCTTATTTATCTATCTATGTATCATCTATCTATCATCTCTATCTCTTTTTTTGAGAGAGAAAGTCTCCGATTAGTGTGACAATTCACTGACCTGTAAATTGTTATAAAAGAAAAATTAGGGGTTATAATGAGGGTCTTAGCCTCTCTCCACCTTCAGCAACCTTCAGAGATCTTTGATTTCCTCATCTCGATTCAATGAAAAACACAATATTAATTAAAAGTTAAAGCATTTTCCCTTTGCTAAGGGCAGCAATCTTTCTCTTAGTCCTTTTCCAGCACTGATGAGGAGAAAGCAGATCCCATTCAAAAAGCCCACTGTAGAAAGTGGAGCTGCTCTGTCAACACCAGTGAACAAGAGTGAACAAATTATCCTTAATTTTCCCCCAAAAAATTAATAAATAATTAATAGAGAGAGTGGGAGTTCATTTGACAGTAAACAGAATAAGATCCAGGCTAAACAAAGAAAAACAAAAAATGCAAAGTTGGTTTAAGTGTCTCTTCTCGTCCCCTCTCTGTTCATGTCACTTTTCTCTCTTCCTTAGGGTCTACCAACCTTTGTACAGGTTTTCTCCCCTTGCAATCCCTTGGCCTCCCAAACTCCTCACCCTAATTTGGCTGTCCATGACTCAGTATCTTTATTTACCTCCACTCCCCAACCCAAGGCATGCACTCCTTCCCCACTCATAACCCCATTAGTCAATGGGTCTTATGCCCTCAGGTTTTAAGGGCTAACTAGCTAGTCCGAGGCTAACATAGATTACAGAAGAGGCTGGGTAGGGAGGGGCTGCTCCCAGATAACATATAGCAAATACATGTTAATAATAACTTCCTAAAGACAAGTGGCCCATGGGAACCATTTTCCCCATTAGAGATTCCAATGGTGGACGTTTCAGACTTGACAGCTAAGGAGGGCCAGGCTCCGGCTGGCTGGGGGGAGCGAAGAGAACTGCAGCTGGAATGACCACTTTCACCCCAATCTGAGAAGGTTCCTCCCAGCCCTAATCTCTTGATGTAGAGGCCCTCTACCTGCTAGTTTCCTTCCTTCAAAGTTCTGGGAACGTCGATACCATCTTGCCAAAAGCCTTTTTGATTCCCTTGATTCCCTTCAGTCTGGTAGTATACCTTGGCTTCAGAACAGAGAGGACTGAACTGTCTGTCAATGATGATCTCCTCTGATCTGGCAATTCTGAAGCATAAACGTGCCAAAATGAGACAATTAGAGGAGCAGTGCCTATGCGTGAGGACCATTATGTATTAACCTACTGAGTGCCACCCAAAAGAGAAGTAGTAGGTACCCAGACACACTCGCGGTATTTCAACCTACATGTTTTAAAAAATCGTGAAGCTTTAAAACTCCCCCAGCATATGCAACAGAATCATTCTGCATTTCCTGAGGTAGAAGCTGTGTGAAGAGAGTGATACTGCCAAGGGGGTTTGGGGAGGTTGATCAGCGGTGATGTTAAACAGCAGTTTCCTGTGAGAAGCACAGCTGCCATTTAGACGAGGCGGGGAAGAGCGGAAACCAAGCAAAGAGGACGCTAGGGAGGAGATGACGGGGACAAGTGGAGAAGCTGTACGGTAAGCAGTAAAGCCCCGCAGAGGAATGAGGAGCCCAGCAAATGCCTCCTACTAACACGTACCCGCTGCTCATCTCCTGAAGAGAGAAAACCAACATGGCAAACCTTGCCTTTTGTTCTCATGAATTGGCAAATATAAGGCCCACATCACTAATGTTGCCCCAAAGTCCTGACTATCCAAAATGACTAAAAACAAGTCATTCACTCATTCAGTGAAATGAATGGAGTGGGAAAATGGGGGATAGGGACGGGGGAGACAGATTTCACCAACTTCCACATATTCCAGAATGATGTTTATGTCTGCCTTCCAGACACTTGGATGTAACACATGTATGCAGTTGAAAGAGATATTTTTTCCTCTTAACATATTAGGGTAGCTGTGCTTCACATGATTCATGTACAGGTATAAGATTTAAATATGGTCAGTTTTGCTTATTTTTTTTGTTTGTGGCCTTTTAGCAGCCTCTCTCTATTTTCCCCACCCTCCCCACCCCAAGGCAACCACTTTTCTACTCTTTGTTTCTATGAGTTTGACATTTTAAAAATAAATTTATTTATTTGTGTGTTTGTTTATTTTATTTACTTATTTATTTATTTCAGAGTCCACATATAAGTGATACCATACGGCATTTGTCTTTCTTTGTTTGGCTTATTTCACGTAGCATAATGCCCTCCAGGTTCACCCATGTTGTCACAAATGGCACCATTTCCTTCTTTGTTGTGTCTGAATAATATTTGATTGTATATACAGATCTTCCTCGACTTATGATAGGGTTATGCCCCATAAACCCATCGTATGTTGAAAATATCATAAATTGAAAATGTATTTAATACTCCTAACCTACTGAACAACATAGCTTAGCCCAGCCTACCTTCAACATGCTCAGAACACAACATTAGCCTACAGTTGGGCAAAATCATCTAACACAAAGCCTATTTTATAGAATAGGCGACAATATAACAAAGTGTTGAATATCTCATGCCGTGTATTGGATTCTGTATTGAAAGTGAAAAACAGAATGGTTGTTATGGGTACGGAATGGTTGTAGGTGTATCAGCTGCTCACCCTTGTGAGCCTCTGGTTGACTGGGAGCTGCGGCTCGCTGTCGCTGCCCAGAATCACACAAGAGAGTATCGTACCACCTATCACTAGCCCAGGAAAAGATCTAAATTCAAAATTCAAAGTACAGGGGCTTCCCTGGTGGCACAGTGGTTAAGAATCCGCCTGCCAATGCAGGGGACAATGGGTTCGAGCCCTTGTCCAGGAAGATCCCACATGCTGCGGAGCAACTAAGCCCATGCGCCACAACTACTGAGCCTGCGCTCTAGAGCCCGTGAGCCACAACTATTGAGCCTGCGCCTCAACTACTGAAGCCCGTGTGCCTAGAGCCCGTGCTCTGCAGCAAGAGAAGCCACCGCAATGAGAAGCCCGCGCACCGCAACGAAGAGTAGCTCCCACTCGCCACAACTAGAGAAAGCGCGCAGCAACGAAGACCCAACACAGCCAAAAAAAAAAATTCAAAGTACAGTTTCTACAGAATGCATATCACTTTTGCACCATCATAAAGTCAAAAAATCATAAGTCAAAACATCATAAGTTGGGGATCATCTGTACATATACCACACCTTCTTTATCCATTCATCTGTTGATGGACACTTAACATTGTTTCCATATCTTGGCTATTGTGAATAATGCTGCTATGAACATGAAAGTGCAGATATCTCTCTGATATTCTATTTTCATTTGCTCTGGGTATATATCCAGAAGTGGGATTGCTGCATCATATGGTAATTCTATTTTTAGTTTTTTGAGGAACCTCCAAACTGCTTTCCTTAGAGGCTAAACCAATTTCCACTCCCACCAACAGTGCACAAGGGTTCCCTTTTCTCCACATCCTCACCAACACTTGTTATCTCTTGTCTTTTTGATAATAGCCATTCTAACAGGTGTGAGGTGATATCTCATCGTAGTTTTGATTTGCATTTCCCTGATGATTAAGGATGTGAGTACCTTTCCATGTACCTATTGATCATTTATATGTCTTCTTTGGAAAAATGTGTATTCAGTTCCTCTGCCCATTTTTAAGTTGAATTGTTTGATTTTTTGCTATTGAGTTGTGTGAGTTCTTTATATATTTTAGATATTAACCCCTTAGCAGATGTATGAGTTGCAAATATTTTCTCATTCTGTAGGTTGTATTTTCTTTCATTTTGTTGATGGTTTGTTTTGCTGTGTAGATGCTTTTTAGTTTGATGTAGTCCCACTTGTTTTTTTTTTTGCTTTTGGTGCTTTTGCTTTTGGTGTCAAATCTAAAAAACATCATTGCCAAGACCAGTGTCAAGGAGCTTACTCCCTATGTTTTTTTGTAGGTCATTTCTGTCAACTTTGGACAATTTTGTTATAATGAAACTTTATTCCTGAAGGATTTGTTCATTGAGTTGTCACTGTATAAAGAAAACCACATTAAAATGCAAGACTTAGAAAAACAAAAACTTGAGTCTTTGCAAGATCAGAGTGCTCCTCACTTTTGCTTAATATCAGATTGTCAAAATTAATAATCATCAGCTGCAAGAAAGAAATAATTTATTTTTTCATAGTCTTGACTAAAGATTTAGTTTTTGTAAGGTGGAGAACAAATTGTATGATTCTGGGGGGGGGATTGAAGAGTTTATTCAGTCTATGTTTCAAGGCAATTACATAACTGTTTATTTTGGTTAGCATAATATTTTGTTGCACAATTAGTGCTATTAATTTATACCATCAAATTGTATGATTTTTAGTAATTTTTTTCCCTTAGGATCTGGGTAATTTTTTTCCAATTAAGGAACAACATTAAAAAAAAAAGAACCTTTGAGAGAAAAATTCAGCTGTGTCAGTGTACCTAATGGATACTATAAAATAAACCAGATTGTTGACTCGGTATTTCTCTCCTAATAACTGACCCAGAAAAGAAGTTTAATTTCTTAGAATGTAAAGTAGGACTATTTCCTTTGATATTTCTATTAATCAAATATCTTAAATCCAAATTTATAATGGGCATATACATCTGGCATTAAATTGTTTTTAAAATGAAGTACATTATTTCTCTGACCCAACAGCTGTTACTGAATACTATAGAGATGTCTGAGATTGTGTTTGTAAGCACAACTGTAATGGTTTCTGAAATATGATTTAAAAATCAATATCTAAAAGTATTTTAAATGCATACTTGGGCATTATTCATCCTAGAGGCATGCACATCTCATTTTCTAGAAAAATCAAAGGCATACTCTGTAAAAATGAAAACAACATTTTCAATACTGTCTGTAGGATTTGATTGTGCAGGGCCAATACTTATATTTAACCAACTTGGGGGGATGAACTAAATGATGAAAGAATATTAAACTTGAACAGCTTAGACATAGATTTTCTACAGCTAAAACTCTGTGTCTTAGTCATAGGGAGTTACCACAACCACTGACAAAGAAATGAATAAAGTAAAAATTAACTATAAGTTTCTTTTATCTTAATATTTCTTTTAAAATATAGGGAAAAGAGCAGTTATATTATTTGTGAGTTCAATATTATTATCCACTGATTATATAATGCTTAATTCATTTTCCTAAGGTATGTTTGGAGAAACAAGTAACAACAGTATTGTAGGGATTACATCAATGAAGAGCAATCACTAAACAATAAAGCAACAACATTTATAACAAATATAATATTTTTGTTAGGGTTTTAAAGTCCCTAGGAATTTTTGAATATTGAAAGAGCAAATAGATATAAATATATTTTGCTTTATATGAGGTTTGCAATTTTTCTTTCCATGATTAATTTTAGGGAAATTAAGACACATTTTTATGGAAAAAAAATTTACTCTGTAATTACGTATTACTTCAAGATTTCTAAATTCATGCTCTGATATATAAATAGACTATAATCAAACTAATTAATACTACATTAATCTGGTTCATAACAAATCAGGTTACAGTTGATTCAACACTCATTACAGTTCATCTTTATTTCCTAGTTGAATTTAAAAATGATTTTTTTTCTGAGCAAACAGAGGTATTACTTTCATTTTTATTTATAATAATTAATTGTTCAACATTTCTAAATTCATCAAAATTATATATTTTGTTGATTCTTTATCACTTCAAAGTCTATAATTTGGGTAAATTTTCAGCACATGCCTGAAAATTACACATTTGCAATTTATTGTGGTTTTAGTCAGCAGTGGTTAGTGAACTCAAATTGGAATCTTTAACTATAAAATACTTAGAGCCTCTTACTTCAGACCGTGGTAGGTACTGGTTTGAAAAGATAATTATAGAAATACATCTGTTAGAAACATATAGTCTTGGGGGAAAAATTAATGAAATACATAATATTTCACAAGAAATTCACAAGGTTTGATATCTGTAGGCAAACCCGATGATGCCACCACCGAACCATACCTGGCCCAAGGAGTGGCAGAGAATGGGCTGTGTGCAAGAGAGAGCCTGAGAACAATTCTGCAGATGGTGCTGAAAAAAACCTGGATGCACGTATATACAATCTTTCAACCTTCACATCCCAGCTCAGGTGGGAATCTCCCTCCCCTTGTCCATGCACATCCCTCAAGCTGCAATTTACCCTTCTGTCTTCAAGGTGGCTGTGAGTTTAGTTTAACCTGATTTCACTTCAATAAATTGTTAAGGGAGACGAATGGTATTGGAGCTTTTCACACTCCGCACACGGGTAGAGGTGGAACTGCCCTGATTTTCACTTCTCCGGGCCCTTGCTGATGGCCAATCTCCACATAAGCCCCCCAGGCTTCCTAGTCCACAAGCATCCATCTGAATTTTGAATCATGCTGAGGGCTGTGGGTGCAGAGCAGCAAGGCCTCAGGAACCAACCTAAAGCTGAAAACATTGCAGTTGCTACTTGTATAGAATATAATATATACATGGTTCTTCCAGTAGTCACGTGTCTTTTAACCTGATAAAAGCACAAAAGTGCTAGCTGGAAATGAGAACGGAATCTGCAAAACTAGCTTAGATCATTCAAATCTGCCTGACTCCAAACCAGTCCTGGGACAGCCCTGCATCTATTCCACCCACCACCAATGTTGGAGGTCCTCTAGTTTCATTTCGTAACTAGAATGACATCCTTCAAAAGAAGTAAAGTAATTGTTATCATGTTAAGTGGTCAAGACAACCTGGCAATAGTAGTTTTTAAAAGTAATCAAAAAGAGAGAGTTAAGAAATAAAAAAGGATAATTTGAGTTCATTTTTGAGAGAAGTTTAGCTACATCAAAAAAATGCTTCAAGTCAATCATTTAAAAGATAGAAATGATTTCAGTGTCAATCTCCTTTAAACACATGCATCTGTTGGGTTTTGTTTTATTTTATTATCATTTGAAGGTAACTAGAACTGCAAACATCAGCTTCTCTGAACAATCACTATGAAGTCTTCCAAAAGAAAGGCAAGGGCTATAACCCTAGTCTAAATTTTTGGATGTCTTCCCAGTTAAATGTCAAAACAGTAAGCTTCCTTTGGGATAACTATTCTTCTTTATTGTACTGAAGAGCCTTTTAAGTGGTTTACTCTGAATAATTGCATATCATGCTTGACTTTACTTTCACATAATATGAAAATTTTTATTTTCTCATTCTCTAGGAAACAGCCAAGTTACTTCAAGCCTGTTTCTTTTCTCTCTTAAATACAAAGCTATTTTTCTGGAAGTGGAGGTGGGGGACCTGTAATATGCAAAGGCAGAGAACGTATAATCAGTGTAGATGAACAGAAACGTGTATCCCCTCCACACTTCATCCACATCAAGTCAGCTGGCTTTCTTCTGAAACCGTAAACACATTCACACCCCGGGGCTTTCCAGGTGCTGTTTACTCCTGCTCTTCCCTCCCCCTCATTCTCAGACTCCTGTTCCTCACGCATCTTTCATTGTCAGCTCAGAATCCATCTCCATCATGATGCCTTTTCCCCTGATCACCCAGACAGGATGATGTGTTCTTTTCTCAGCTAGGGAATGGGTCCCCACTGTTAACTTTTTAGAGTATACAATTTTAGCATTCGTTTTGATTTAAAAAAAAAAAAAGAAACTTCACAATTTTCACATTTACACTACTTACAAAATTGTTCTTTTTCATGGGGCTACCAACGTTTGCAGTCACTGTCTGCTGGTATCCTTCCTTTCCTGAAATTTTGCCACAAGGTACGTTGATTCTCCTAGAACGGCAAGGGACCCCAGGCTAGCTGGCTGGAAACACCAGGATCTGGCAGGTGGCTCAGCAGGGGAACGTTCTGGTTCCTCCTCTCTACCTTTGATTGTCTTTTCGTCTATAGAAGCAGGTCCCGTAAATATCCCAAGGGGCAGTAGCGGATCACTGTCCCAATAGCTCTCTGCCAAGTGACCTGGAAAGGAGGAAGCCTGCTTGAGAAGGCTGTGGAGCCATGGCTGGGTACAGTGGACGGCTGACAGGGGCTGAACCCCTCCAATGACACCACTTTCCTCTTCCCGAGGACTGTTTCCCACACGCTGTTATGTGTGGTCCAATTAAGTTGGTCCTTTCGCACAAATCATTTTTTTTCTAAATGTATTAGGAAAACTGTCATGTTCATCTGCTTTTACTCTGATCAGTAACGAATACTTATTTAGGGATCTATCTGGCTGGGGCTGATGATATTTGATAACATTCACAAAGTAGCTTGCTTATTTTCATTATCTCATTTCTTCCAGTACATCATAACTCCTCGGGGAGGGACAACATCTGATCCTGCAAGAGGAATAGCTCCAGCCTTCTCATTGGTTCTCCCCTGCCTAAAGACTCCAGGGAGATCAGCACTCCCCCATTCTTCTGCATTCCCTAGATTTTTGCACAGAAATTTAGGGAAAAGAGCATTGTAATGCTGTGGTGTTAATTAGATATTACAATCTTGTGAAGGATAAAAATGAGACTAAAAGGATGACCGGAAAAAGAAAAAGAAAAGAAGCAAGGAAGATTTAGAAAAGATTTCAAAGATCTTTAAAACTACTAGGAAATTATCTCCTCAGAGCGAAAAAAAATTCTATAATAAGTATTAAAATTATTCCGCTGGCAAGTACTTAGCTTATTTACTGTTAAAATATTAAAATTGTGCTTCCGTAGATTGAGACTAACTTTTAAATTTCAGGCATTTAGATTTAGGGTTCAACTCACAGCTTATTAAAGTGTGGGATGTGATTCTCTAATGTTCTTACAACTATGTCCCAAAACTCCAGAGTGTACACACTATATGGGCCAATTAATTTCCAAGCTTCATAGTGTATGTCAGCACTATAAACAGTTAGTAACAACAACAAAAAGATGATACCCTTTTTGATGGTAAAATGATACTGAACATTTAACAGACATTCATTGAGGGCCTATTGGGTCCCAGGCACTCTCAGTGCCTGGATGGGGATGGGGAAGGGGGTGAGGAAGTGCACAGGGTAAGGATAGATGGGGGATGCAGGTGGGGGGGAGGGGAAATAAGGAAATTAACAAAGCACAGTACCCGCTTTCAAAGGTGTTCATGATCCCACGAGAGTTGAGAGAAAAGGTGGAGGAAAAGAAAAATGCTCTTGGGGACTTCCCTGGTGGCGCAGTGGTTAAGAATCCGCCTGCCAGTGCAGGGGAGACGGGTTCGAGCCCTGGTCCGGGAAGATCCCACATGCCACGGAGCAACTAAGCCCGTGCGCCACACTGCTGAGCCTGCGTTCTAGAGCCCGCGAGCCACAGCTACTGAGCCCACGTGCCACAACTACTGAAGCCCGCACGCCTAGAGTCCGTGCTCTGCAACAAGAGACGCCACCGCAATGAGAAGCCCGCGCACCGCAAGGAAGAGTAGCCCCTGCTCGCCGCTACTAAAGAAAGACCACGCGCAGCAACGAGGACCCAACGCAGCCAAAAATAAATAAATACATAAAATTAAAAAAAAAAAAGCTTTCTCAGAGCCAGGAAATGAGTTCTGTCTCAGCTCCATCACTTAAAAACCATACGGCCTTAAGTGCATCCCCTCACCTCTCCACTTTCAGGAGAGAATGCAAGAAAGCCCTTCGTGAAATAAAAAGGTAGAAACAAAGGCCAGCTAATGATACTACTATGCCTCTCAGAGACGACGGAACGGGGCTTAGATTAAGACCACCAAAATCACACACTACAGGAGGGATAAGAAAGACCCAGAGGAATTCAAAATTTCACTTCCTGATTAGGCTGCCCCTCTTGAACTGAGCTCTAATCCACAGCGATAGTTTGTCCTGTGAGGAACTGTCCAGCTTCACTTCCTGCCACACCTCCCACACAGGACCACATCATTCATTGCTAAAAGACAGCACAACACCAGCCCCTCCACGCCTGTGCCAAGGTCCTGCCTTCGGTCTTAGTACCCTAAACCTGGCGCTGTCTTACCTCCTTGGAGTAACACCTTATTGTGTTATAACGACTGTCCCCTTAACAGTCCGGCAACTCTTTGAAGACAGAGATCATGTATTATCAATCTTTGTACCCCTGTCAGAGTACCTGATAAAGATACATGGTTTATTGAATGAGTGGATGGGTGCATGCATATAAACCATTTCTGCCCACAAAGAACAGAATTGTGACATACTCCAACTATGTGCTTACGTGTGTCTCCCTAAAGCACTATAACTCTCAATATGGTTTTATAACAGCTTTACTGAGATGTAATTCACATACAGGTAGCCTCGGTTTTTCCAAAAGTTTGCCATATACCACTTTGCTTTTACGACAAACCTACATTAGTAACCATTTTCGCTAACTGAAGGAAATCCCAGGAGGGTTTTTGCTTTTATGTAAAAGGCAAAAAGCAAACATAGCGTTTGTCATTTGATTTGCAACAAGCCGTTATGGAGGCAGCGCCAACCTGGGCAAGGAGAGTGGCCCTGCCAAGGTCCTCCTCCGGGAACTACACTCAGCATCGCAGCATCAATCTGCCATAGTTTTGAACTGTGTCTGTGAGCATCTGTGCTTTATCTCCATTTATTTTGTGTATGCGTTAGCAAGACGTGCCTCAAGGTAATTGCTTCTGTGCTTTACGCCGTTTTGGCTTATGAAAGGCTTCATAGGAACACTCTACTTCGGGTAGCAGGGGAAACCTGTACCACAATTTCACTTAAAGTGTACAGCGCAGTGGTTTTTAGTATATTCAGAATTGTGCATCCATCGCCACTAACACATTGAGGAACAGTCACATTACCCCCAAAGAAACCCCAACCTATTAGCAGTCACTCCCCATCCCCCCTTCCCCGCCCCCTAGCAACCGCTAGTCTACTTTCTGTCTCTATGGACTCTTAATTTCTTGTTACACTGTGTACATAGCTCAGTTATTAGAACGCATCTCTGCATGACTGAGAAATAAAAGCTGAAGCAGCTTCGATTTAATACAGAAGTACAAAATCAATCTCCTTGCTCTGTGACCTTGGATAAGTTGTTGAACTGGATTTAGTTTCCACATAAAATGAAGAAGTTTGGACAGTGTGTGAGGGCACCTTCAGGTTAAAAAAAAAAAAAAGCAAAAACAAAACAAAAAAACCCTCTGTCTATAATTCCGAGACTCCACCCTAGGTAGCCTTTTCTGGGCTTCCTTAATAAATAAATATCTTTATATAATTAAGACTTCACACCAGAATTGCTGCAGCCCCTGCCTTCCCCGCGAAGGGCCCTAGAGAAAATGCTTTCTCTTTTCCTGTCCTTCTTGGTCGTCTATTTCGGCGCGGGCCAAGGAGAAACTGCAGAGCCCAGTAGCGGAGTCTTCGCGCGCGCTACACGCAGGAAGTCTCGCCCAGCCCGGGACCCCACCCTCCGCGGCGCCCCTGGAAAGACCCGACAGCCGCGCGCGCCCCTAGCGCGGGAGGGGCGCGGCGATGGGGGCGGAGCCAGTGACTCCGCAGCCAATCCGGGCGGCGGCGCGTCCCGGGGGCCGCGGCTCGCCCGGCGCGCAGGGGGCGGGGCTCCGCTTGACAGTGGCGGTCGCCGGGCAGCTCAGCCAGGGCGCAGCGAGCGCAGCGCGGCGCAGGGAGCTCGAGCGGCGCAGGCGGCAGCAGCGGCGGCGGCGGCGGCGGCGGCGGCGGTGCCGGGTCCCCGCCAGCTCCGGCTCTTGGCGCAGCGGAGTAGCCTCCCGCGGCGGCGGCGGCGGCGGCAGCGGCGGCGTCCAGGCGATGCTGCGGGTCTCCTTGGGCGCCGGTGTCCTGACCTCTTCCTAAAGGTACTCGGCTGGGCTCGCCCCGTCGCCCCGGGCGTCGCAGCGCAGGAAAGTGGCTTTGCAAAGCCCTGGGCTGCAGCGAGCGGGCGGTGGGCTGGGGCGCGGGCTGGGCGGGGCTGGGCGGGGCTGCGCTGTCTGGGCCGCTTTCCCTGCGAGGAAGAGGGTGGCGGCTGAGGGAAGCGGGCTGGGGGAGGAGGGCTGTCTCCGGGCAGCAGCTGGTGGCTTTGCCATCCTCCATCCTCCTGCCCCCATGTGGTTTGAAAGAGGTTTTGTTCCAGGAGAAAGTTTGATGCTGAGACGAGAGGAGCCGGACTCGGGGGGTCCCTGAGGCGCAACCCCATTAGAGGGAGACAGGTCACCCTGGCCGGGGACGCCCGTGACCTGAATGTGGGCATGCAGGAACGCAGGCCACTTTCTGGCCCGAGCAGCATTCCTGACGCAGGCTCTTCCCTGAGGACATTCCTCTGCGGGAATCCCCCTGGGGGAGGGGACTTTCCGGAGACCGGGCACTCAGAGCCCCCCGTACTGTGGCTTTTGCCGCAGGTAGTTAAGTCTCCCTTACCTTCTAATTAAAGGTCCCTAAACAATGTGACCAAGGTGCCGATGATTCTTCTGTCAAATCTTGAATATTTTCTTAATGCTACATGTTTTCCCTGAGTGCTGGGGTGGAGCACGTGAAAGAGAGTAGAAGTTGTGGCCCAGCTCTTAGGGTGAGAGGTGGGAAGAAGGAATACAGAACCCACGTACCCACTTGAAGATGGGAGAAAGTTTCGACCTTCAAAAAAAGATGGATTAGGTGTGGATGATTTGCTTTACAAAACTTCCTCGAATGCAGAGAAATAAAGTTAGCGTTGAGTTTCACACATGATTGTAGGAACACATCTGTCATAAAGTAGCTCAGAGTAGAGGTAGTCATGTGGATGTCCTATGGACTTGAAATGAGCAGATCTCAACAAGTGTATGTTGAATTCTGTTTAATTCTAATCAGTCTGATACGTTTCTGATCACATGTGTGGATTCTCCCAGGTACTTTATTTTTTTTAATATAAATTTATTTATTTTATTTATTTTTAGTTTTGGCCACGATGGGTCTTCGTTGCTGCGTGCGGGCGTTCTCTAGTTGCGGTGAGCGGGGGCTACTCTTCGTTGCGGTGCGCGGGCTTCTCATTGCGGTGGCTTCTCTTGTTGCGGAGCACGGGCTCTAGGCGCATGGGCTTCAGTAGTTGCGGTGTGCGGGCTTCAGTAGTTGTGGCTCGCGGGCTCTAGGCCGCAGGCTCAGTAGTTGTGGCGCACGGGCTTAGTTGCTCCGCGGCATGTGGGATCTTCCCGGACCAGGGCTCGAACCCGTGTCCCCTACATTGGCAGGCGGACTCTTAACCACTGCGCCACCAGGGAAGCCCAAGTTACTTTATTTCTTATCAAAAATATTCATACCATAAGACAACTTGATAATGCCAACTTTTGTACCCTGGGGACACCCTTAGCCAAGGACGTCAACCCCTTGCTCTGGTCCATATGATTTATCCCCACACCAGGTCCCACCACTTCTGTGAGAACATTTACATATTAAAGGGAAGGAAACCTCCTTGGTCAATGGTAACACAGTACGTCGAGCACATACTACGTGCCAGATATAGTACTAAGTATTTTACGTATAACTTTTAATTCTCACAGTCACCCTGACGAGTTATTATTACTTCCCCTGTTTTAAGGTTTAAAGAGTTTTTCAATTTTCCCAAGATTACTTGTCAAATGATAGAGGTGGGATTTGACCCCGGATGTGTGTGACTCCCTGCCCATGCTCTTTTCCACTATCTTATGCTGTCTCCCAGCCCCTCTTGAGAGAGAGTTGCCCATGTTATGATATAGCAGGAAATCCAGATATGGCAACCTGTACTGCATCTCCCAGCCTCCTAGATCAGACCCCTTTGTAGAGTATCTTCTCCCTCTGGGAACCCACCACTGTGTGCCTGTGCCCCGCAGGTATTCCCTTCACCCAAGGGTGACATCAGGGACTCCGTAGACTCCTCCCCCCACACCCCCAATCCCCAGGATGTAAATCAGATGGAAATCTCCAGACATATAAACTCCTTGCCCTTCCACATAGCTTGGTTCCAGAAGACAGGTAACCAAGTGTTTCCCTCACTCGCACTTAAGGAGCAGTCTCTCCCCTCTCAGCCATTCAAGTCTATTATAAGTGTGCACGTATAAGTGCCCCCCACCAGCTGGCAGCAGCATATCCCCTGCGGCGCTCCCACTGGCCCACTCATCCTCCTGTACCAACTGTCAGAGAATTCCTGACACAGCCCTGTCTACTTACAACGGAAGACTGAAACAAGGTCACTGGGGAAGGTGGTGTTATTCCAGGGAATCCCTGGATTCTCCTCTACTGACCAGAAAGGAAATTCACTATGGACCCTAGGAGCAGGAAGCAGGCCTTCTCCGGAGTGCAAAATGCCATTTGTGTGGTGTAGCCTGTTGTCAACACTGCTGAAGATACGTATTCACCATACAGAAACGCTTTTACCGGTTATATTGGTGATGGATGTGGCCACACACCTATTTCTGATTTGATTACTCCCTTTTACACTGAGGCAGTTGTCACTTGGCTGAAGGGTATGGAAACCTTGTGTCACAGTTGTGACAGTAAGCTTGAAGCTGTGCCTAAAAAAAATTTATTATTATAATCTACAACCACTGTTTTATCATTTCTCTTCCCTAGGGGGGTGTGTATGTGTGTGTATTCTCTCCCTTTGTATAGTCTTCAACTGTACATTTTGGTTCCAAAATGATGCAGTACTAAGGCTAAAAAGAAATAAATGCTTTTTTGAGCTGTGACCATATGCTGCCTGGAAGCATATCCATGTAGTTGGCATTTTACTCATGTTAATCTAGTGCTAAGCATTGCAAGGTCCCGTGTGCATGCTTTGGGATTTCAAATGGGCTCTCCTGTCTAATTATTTCACTCCATCCCCTGCAGCGTGGTGAGGTTTTAGTTTAGAAGACAGCCGTGGCACCTCCCCTCTGATATCTCTAAATGGCCAAGAACTGGAGCAGCACTAATTAAAGTTGGGAAAGTAGAACATGAGGTTTACTCATTGTCACTCTTGCACCAGAATGGAAAATGTACCAAAAACATACAAAACTATACCAAATTATTGACATGGTACAGTTTGCCTGAAGTTGGGTGCATGCAAATGCTTCACTAACCTAAAAATGTCCAGTATCAACAAACTTCCACTCTGCATTCTATTCTAGTTTTAAAACTTCTCATTAACTACCAATCCATCTTTATTTCTGTATTTCATCAGATTGAAAATGTCAGCTGTAAGACATAGCATGATATTTGTTATACAGGAAGAAAGAGAAAATACTGCCAATTATATTATGACATGCCACTTTAACAGTGGTCTTCCATGACACTGCATGAATCTGTCACACTAGCATCTCATTGCTTTCAAGATTCCTTCATCTCTTCCATGGCTTTTGGTACTTTTTCCTGCTGGTACCTTCAGTAGCATTGCTTATGGTGTGATAGGCAATCGGTTTGGATGTCTCACTTACAAACTGTAACACAGATTCCTCTTTTGTGTTTTTCTTCAGTCTGGTAAAGCATTTGGATTTTGCTTTGCAAGGTAATGTGGAAATGCCAAACAAAGACAAATGTTTCCTCCAGTAATATAACATTCAGGCCCCACTGCTCTGTTTGTTTGCCTTGGTACATACACAGTAACATCTTTAAGTGCCAAATCGTAGTGTAATCTTTTTGAAAACCATTTAAATGGCAGTTTAACAGAACACGTGCAGTGCTAAGGATGCCCCTAACTTAGTGGAAGTGATGGCAACATGAATAGCGATGACCAAGTTTATGCAAATGCAGGGAAATGACAATTGTGCTGTGACTGCTGCCAAGTTGTCAGCCGTTTTAAGACACCATCAGTATTAAGACACATCCTGATTTCAGAGATATTAAAGTGTGAGGAAAAAGTGAACCTTATCAATGAAATATGTTAATCTGTGCCCACTCAGTTTTGTGAATAACCTGCCTCCCACCTTGCATGTATTCATTCATTCACAGAGTCATGCATTTTGTTAAACTCCAAGCTCCAAGAGGGCAAGGACTTTTTCTGCCTTGTTCTCTGCCATATGCCAACCCCTTAGGATAGTCCTGACACATAGTTGAGCTGCTCAATAAGTATGCATAGAACGAGTGAATGAATATCCCCTTTGGAAGACAGGGAGACACGTCAGGCAGCTCACTACTCTCCTGCTGGTTAGAAAACATATTCTTAAAATGAAGACATTGACAGAAATGCCAAACATAGAGAAAGAATACAGGCCAGCATTAAGTCCTTTTTTTCTATTTACAAAGCCCAATACAAAATATTTCATGCCATTGCAGAACTAGTTTCTGGAAACTAGTAGAAGAAATTCCAGTGTGGCTTTTATTGATCTTTGACCACTGAAGGAATTTATAACAACTTATATCTTGGTTCTTTTGTATGATCCAGAATCATTAATTGCTTGAATTTTATGCTTAGTTCATTTTCATGTACTTGTCCTGTTGTAGATGTAACACGTACCAGATGACAGGTAAACACCTTTTCCTTCAGTAGGCTCCTCTGAAACAGAAACTCAGTGCTCGTGACCTTGTCTGGATGTACATCCCCAAGAAAATATATGTCTACTTAAAGGCCGTGCCTTACAGTCTGCTTTTTAACCCCCCAAAGAGGCCGTCTTTATATTTTGACATTTGGCAAAGAAAAAGACAAAAGAAAAAAAAGAAAGGGAAAGAAAAGAGAGAGAGAGAAAGGAAGGAAGGAAGGGAGAATGAAAAGAGAGAAAGAAAGAAAGGAAGGAAGGAAGGAAAAGGAAGGAAGGAAGGGAAGAAAAAGAAAAAGAAAAAAGAAAGGAAGGAAGGAAGGAAGAGAAAGAAAGCGGGAGGGAGGGAGGAAGGAAGGAAAGAAGGAAGGGAGAAAGAAACAAGATAAAGAGAAAGAGAGAAACAAAGAAAGAGAGGGAGGGAGGAAGGAAGGAAGGAAAGAGAAAACCTTGATGGGCAAGGCAGACCTGCATCTGCCAGGGCCTCTGCTTCCTTATTGCTCCTGGTCAAGCAGAATGCACGTCTAGGCCAGGGCCAGGGAGCTGGGTGAAGATGCCAGCAGAAGGAATGGCAGAGAAGTTGATGTAGCAGCAAGCTCTGGAGCTGTCCTGAGGACTGAAGTGAATTCGCACTGCCCAGATCACCCCAGGGTCTATGAACGGAATAGCTGGACCTGCAGAGACACACCCAGATTCCAGTCCAGGGAAATGTGGGGACTTTGAAACACATCTAACAAACCAAGGTCACCCCTGAGTTCCTAAGATTCATTTAGTCTGCTTGTTCGGGGAGAGGATAAGTGCTGTGAGCAGAGGCTGGTTACCCCTCCTCCACAAGCAGGTGTGGCAATGTGGCGTGGCAGTGGAGGCTGTGAAGGGACTTGGCACGTAGGCCAGAGCTGGCTCTTTCACACAGCAAAAAATAGTAATTAAATCTTTTTGGTTACATACTTAAAGAGCTTACATACAATTACTTTTATTAAGTATTGTTAACATGGGCCAGACAAATGACAAAAGACCAAAAAAAAAAAAAGAAGGCTTAACACTTGTTTTTACAGAGCAAAGAAGGTAGAATGAAACAAACCAACAAAAACAAAATAATCTTAGCTGCCAATTCTATGATTCTGTGATTCTGTGGGATGTTTTAGCGGTACCCAGGATTTGTTTTAATCAGGTGTGGTGAGACATGCAGATATGGAAATGACTGTCTTAGTGGAAGAATTTTATTATACTCACAGTCTGCTGGAAGCAGGAGCCTTGCTATATCATGCAGTGGGGGCAGGGGGAGGAGGGGAGGAGGGAAAATGTGGACAAGAGTCTTTATTGTGGTTCCACTGGAAGGAACAGAAAAGGCAAGGGAAGCAGGTTTGGGATTAGCTCGTTTGAAGAATTTCAGAGGCTCTGCCACAGAGGGGCTGTTCCCAGTAGGCTGATGCCTGGCCCTGAGGAGACAAGGGCAGGTGGAGAGTGGCCCGAGGTGTGAGAGCCAATAACGAGGCGGTTAGGAGTGTGGACTCGGCTTGGTCGGTGTGCATGTGGAAAGGCTTGCGGGAAGGCAAGTTGATTATCTCTAGGTTGGCTCACCCTGGGAGGAGCAGTCCCTCCAGGGTTCTCAAGGCCCCAAGATGTCAAAAGATCAGGATACAGAAAATAAAAGGCATGGTTAGTACAAGGGGATTTTTTAAAATAGTCAATTAATGAATTAGGCCCAGGTGCAGCCACATGTGCAGAAGCCCCTTGCTCAGGATCTGACACTTGGTACTCATCCAGTAAACATTCATTAAATCTGAGTCCTGGTGCCAGATGGTCCCATCACGCTCACAGTCAGTCTTTGCTGGATACCGCGGTCAGGTGTGCACTGTTCATCTTCAGAAAAAGAAAAAAAATGAGAAGCTATACACTGCGTAGAGGATCCCCAGAGGAAAGATGAACTACCCAGGGCGAAGAGGAGGAAAAACAGTGAAGTCTCTAAAAACATAAATGAACCCTTAAGCAAATACATCTTCAGCTTTAAGATCTTAAAATCTATCAGATAATTGAATGTTTGGGGTAATTCCTTATCCACTGTGGATGTGGAATATCAATAAAAGTCAGGAAGCATGAAAGTTACAGGCAATTTTGTAAAAGGTTGTTTCTCAGAGTAAAATCGGAGTTGGGAAGTGAATCGTGCGCTGCAAATGGTGTGCTCAGGGGTAGGCTTCTAAAGGTGAGGTACTCAAAATAGCACGAAACATACTTTTCTTCTCAGCCGCACATCAGTGTTGATCAGACGAGCGGATGATTTACATACGCATGAAAGCACGGTACTGGAAAGGGTTACTCGAAGGCAATTAACAGGACGTGTGGGGAAACAAGTCTAGGCATAGAATGTTTAAAACCACCTGTTTAACAAGTGTCTGCTTTGAGGACACTGATGAAGGATGGCCACGTGTGGGCTGGGCCCGGGGTTAGACTCAAGGCATTACTCTTAATGATGGATGGCAGGGGTGCTTGAGGGTGGGCGTGTCTGGACTCCCAGTGAAGTAAAGTAATTGAGTTGTTCCTCTGTTCAGCCTCGGGACTTTTCTTCATGTGGTTGGTTAATGGTTATAACGTCTTCGAAGTCCTATGACTTTTCTTTCAAATCTGGACCATGCACGTTAAGAGACAATAATGAAAACATAAACAGGAGGGCAATCTAATCATCTAAGAAGGGTAATTCCTTCTCCATGAAAACTCTGCGATCGCCCTCTGCGTACAGTTCCTCCTAGTTTGTGACTTTGCACACATCTCTTTTGTGTTCGTGTAGGAGCTTATCTGTGTTGATGGAAATTGCAGAAATGTTTTCACTGGAACACAGCTGCTCTCCCTTTGTGTTTCCACACTGATGTCATAACTCTTTAATTAAACTAGCAATGGTAGCCTAAACTGGCCAGTGAAAACACTTCTGCCTGGCTTATGTTGCTGACCTAGATCTGATGTTGGTCAGGATGGTCTTTGGATTTATCCACACCAGTGACGCATTATCTCTTAATCTCAGGTACGTTTTATAATCCAGGCTTTTATGGCCTTTTCACCTCTGATTCCCTACATGAATTAGGCCCATGTAAAAATGGAGTATTCAGTCAAATGAGGTAATATGCAGAAACATTTGAATTGTCCAAGAAATGTAACGAACAATTACATCAACCTGTATCTTGCTTTCAGGTATTTCTCACTCATCAGTGAGTCCTTTGCTTCCTGGAGCTCTTTCTTTGTGTTGATACTTATAAGTGAAATCCCATATGGGAGGGTGAGGGGAGAGCGGGCAGCCTTCCTGGAGCTGTTCTAGGTATTTGCGTTCTATTTTGACTTTAACCTTTATGAATTTGAATTGCTCTCTTTTGGGGGTGGAGTGGAAAGAGGCATACCGTTGCTTATCTCTTCAGCCCTGGAGCCTAGAAAACTGCCTGCACATGGCAGGGGCTTAATAACTACTTGCTGAATTTAAAAATATCCTTTGACTGGTTGACACAGGAATTCCCATCCTTCTTTGGCTCAAAGATTTATGAATAAAAGCCTCACCAAATACCTTATAATTTGATAGTTAAATCATCTGGAATAAGGAATCAAGAACATCAAAACTGAAATTTTAACAAATAGAAGTCATGACGATAACCTTGTCTTAAATTTAAAAATCTATTACAAATGATCATTGTTAAAATTCTCTGATGTTGGATTGAAAGCTAGGCAGATTAAAAATAATAGTATAGAAATTACAGATTTTGATTTAGATTAGTGAACTTAATTTAACACATACAAATAAGCAATACAGCTTTTGAAGAAAGGATCAATTACTTAATCAAGCTTGCTAGAACAGTAGAATAACAGTTTGAAGAGAAAACAGTAAGAGAAAGAATAACTTATATTTTGGTCATAACCAAATATTGCGATAAATTTCCTATAAGCCATAGTGTTACATGTTGGAGAAAAAAAAAGAAATACCATAATGATGGATACATGTCATTACAAATTTGTTGTACACAGAATGTACAACACCGTGAGGGAACCGTAATGTAAACAATAGACTTTGGGTGATGATGATGTGTCAATGTAGGTTCATCAGTTGTAACAAATGTACCACCTGGTGGAGGATGTTGGTAATGACGGAGGCTGTGCATGTGTGGGGCTGGGGGTATACGGGACATTTCTGTACCTTCCCCTCAATTCTGCTGTGAACCTAAAATTGCTCTAAAAAATAAAGTCTTAATAAAAAAGAAAAAGAGGGGAAAGAAGGGAGGGAGGGAGGGAGGGAAAGAAAACAAAGTAATGTTTTTAGCCTAAGTCTGAAGTCAGTGAAGATTTTTCTGAATAGTCATGTCATCTTACAAAAGAAGATGCATTGGAATACAGAAAACTGATCATCATTTCAATAATGGAATATAATAAGACAATTCTAAAAGGCAGAATGGCAGAATGAGAAAGAACATAGCTAATGAAAACTTATCTAAAATACATAAGGGGTTGATATGAATATGGAATGTGTGGCATGATCTCATATTCCAGGGGTTGAGGGAGAGGAGCAGACATTTTGGACATTGAGGTACAAATGTTAGATCATCACATGATAGGCCCAGAGCATGAAACACACACATTGATTACCACCATTTAAAGGTGTAGTCTGTGCTTTGACAAAGATCAAAAGTAATTTGGGAAGTTGGAATTCCATATCCACTGACTGCTTGTTCATTTGTTGCACTAATAAAACAAAAATAACAGCAACCATCCTTAAGACACCACTGGAGAAGATAAATCATCGGGGCTTTATTCAGAAACCACTTGAGACAGAATTACATATCAGAATTTTCTTCTCTTACTTGTTTTTCCAGATGATAGAAACAAATTTGACAAAAGACTACAGTTTGGACACTTGGAGATACTAGTAGCGCATTAGACAGTGTCTCTATCTTAGTTGCATCTCTTAAAAACACACTTATCTGAAACAGTAGTTCAGGTTTTGAAACCTGGTCTTGAGCCTCATAAAATGTTCACTTCAGCGTTGTTTTCCTTATTTCTCTGGGAAGTGGAGGTGGAAACTCTGTCTCTGTGAGTATTGCATGTGGCTGGAGGATGACCTTCTGGACCATGGAAAGGATCAAAATAGAGGTTGGGAGGCCCCTTGAGCTGTGGCTACATTATATCAGGTGTGTTTGGGGGATGGAAAGAGCTTTGACTCAGACTGACCTGGGCTTGCCATCCCCTCGTCATGGAATGAGAAATGAATCAGTGCCAGTTGAAGGTGGCTGCATGGCTCGTACCAAGCTAAAGGCTCTCCGTCCTCTCCTTATGCTGTTTAATCCCCATACAGCCCCCGGGCAGTTGACCCTGTTACTATCTCTATTTTACAGATGAGGAAACTGAACAACAGAGAGGTTAGGTATTTTGCCCTGTGTCACCCTGATAGCAAGTGAAGAAGCTGAGAGAAGAACCCAGAGTGTCTGACCCCAGAATTATGCATTTAAGCACCGACATTATGCTCCCATGGGGTGTGCTGAACATCCCTCAGGTTTAGCTTCCTCCTCTGTAAGATGGGGCCGTTCATTTCTACGGGGCAAGTTTGTTGTGGGTTTGTAAGAGAGTATGTATGTATAAAGTATCAGACGCCCTAATGGCCCGATCCGAGTGGTTGCCTGTTGTTACTGCCGTCTTTGTTGCTGTGGAAAATGGCCGAATAACAGTCTCAGCAAAGTCCCAGGTATTTTTTTTCATCTCTCAGATTTAGCCCAGTCACGCCCATTGCCATGGCAAACACTCTATCCTAGCCATTCACCATTGCACATCTACAGGAGCTTCTTTACTGACCTCGGTTAAGTCCAGTCTAGAAGCCTCTCTTCTCCACCGGGACCGATCTTGTCTTCCTTGCACAGAGTGACTGGATGAGTGGGAAGCAGAAGTGGAAGAGGAAGCACTTTAAAAGGGAGGGGGCAGAGCGGCACTATTCCTTGTGGGAACCTCCACCCCCTCAGCAAAACAGTAGAATTAAATCCACCAAAAGTAAAACAGGAGGAAAGTTTTCGCTCAACACTCTGGTGCCCAAAACTGGGGAATTATCATCTTGATTTGCTATCCTTTGAGCCCTGGATCAGGGCTCAAAGTGAGCCCTTCTCAAGTGAGCCCTTCTCAAGTGAGAAGAAAACTTCTGCTGCTTCCCACACATCCAGTCACTCTGTGTAAGGAAGAAAAGATCGGTCCTGGGGGAGAAGAGAGTGTCCTAGACATGAGCAATGGGGTAGCCAAAATTTGGTTGCCACTAGTACCTCTAGTGTACTCTTGAAGCCATAACTATATAGAAAGAGTACATTTAATTACGAGTTCCATAAGGTCCTAAGTAGTTAGCGACCTTAAACATTCTTGTAAATATATTGTAGCCAGTGAAACCTACATTGTATTCCTCCAGACCTTTCCTTAAGGAGATCCTGGGGCATCCACTTAGAAGTTTTTAGAAATCAGTTGTGAAATTACTTTTTTATTCTCACGGGTTCAATACCATGGGTACGTGATACCTCATTAATACATTTTTAATACATTTTAACGAGTTTAAAATACATTAAATACATTTTAATATTAATGTGTGTTAAACTATGTCTTATTAGGCAAGTAATATATGTTCAGTGTTGAAGATTTTAAAGATTTAATTAAGCAAATAGAAGAAAATAAAAACCGTCCATAATCCCACCTCCAAAATATAATCAGTTTGCATTTTTGCATGTTTCCTCCCAGATTTCTTTTTTTCATGTATAGATATATTGTATACAAGATGGAATCATTTAATATACTATTTTATAAGCTGCTTTTTCACATAGCACAATTTATCCCAAATATCTCTCCATGGCAGTAAACCATTACATAGATTTTTAGACAAAAAGTCATCAGACCTTGGTCCTTGTGTTTCGAGACACTAGAGAAGCCCCCACTTAGCCCCAAGGCTGAGGACTTTGTCCGTCTCTATACAAAACACACTCTCTGCCTTGTGGAGTTTTTAAGTCCCCAAGCTGGGTTTCACTTACAAAGCGGGAGGAGAGGTCTGCATCTGGACTCCTACCTCTGCCCCGTACTCTTGTCATCATGAGCCTCCTACTGTTTATCTACTGAGAGGTCTCAGTGTCATCCTGGTGGCTCTGACACAGAATTGCAAATGAGCTTTTTCTGCCTTGCATCTTCTGATGGATAAACGTCAGGAGAGACACAACACTGCCAACTGGCCTCTTAAAACCAAGACCATCTGCCATTCAGAATGCTGACATCCTCCCCATCTTATAATTTCCATTTCTATAGCTGGCTCTCAATTACTGCTTCCCCTGGGAGCCAAGATCCAAAGATAATTAAAACCCACAGATAAGAACCAAACTTCATGATAGTTTAAATCTCCTTCTCGTCCATCTTTTGACTAGAGCTGCTCACAAATGGACTGATTTGAGTTTCTCTTCCTTCTATTTCCCCTGATTAGCCCCTGATTCAGAGCCTAATGAGCAATGGCGCAGCCAAATTTTGGTTGCCAGACAGACAAGCAACCAGCCTGTCTTTATGATCCTGCAGTTTGAGTGTTATCAGTCTCTGAAACCTCCCGTGACTTTACTGTGAAGAGTACTAAGCAAGATGTTTCATACCAGTAGAATCAGACACTTACGATGCCTTCGTGGTTCTTTATCCAGACGGTTTACCCAGGAACGTATAAATTGCCTTTTGCTACCTAGATTTTCCAAAAGCCCATCAGAGCTCTTCAAATAAGTTCTAAGTAATTGATATTGCTTTTTTTTAACACTATCTTGATCTCCTCTTTCCTCAGTCTGCCATCTTACCTCCACCCTCCTGCAAAAAAAAAAAAAAAAAAAAAATACACACACACACATCTGTGTGTATTTATATGTGTATTTATATACAGACATAATACACACAAATACACATTTTAAAAAATGAATCAGAGTCACCATTCTCTAGCCGCAAATAATTTTGTTCTTTTACCTTCTCCACCGAGGAACACGGAGCCTCGAAATCACTGGGCACCCAGTGCGCCCCTGTGCATGCGGCGTCCTTTCCTCCCTGGCCAGCGCGGGCAGCTGCTTCAACTGTCTGGTCCTCTCTCCCCCAACTTCAAGCCTTCTTTCAGCACTGCCAGGTCTCTTCTCCCCCTTCTTTCCTTCTGGACAATGCCCTGACATTTTTGTCCTCTCAGGGAGGACGTATGATGTATCTGAAAGAAACTGAGACCACGGTATTTTCTGCAACCATCACAACTGTTAAAGTTTCCTGAAGCAGCACTACCTATTTAAAAGATTTTTGGTTTTTGGTCTTTGTTTTTTCTTAAAGGAAGCCATTCCATGCTGTGGCTTTCATGGCACTCTCGCGGCTAGTTGGTTGTAACTGGAAGAAAGGGTTACGGCCTTCTGGTTACGTCATAGATGCTGAGAAGGGCCATTTTGATTGAGGCACAGCCCAGCACTTAGTTCTGAGATTTCTCCCCATCTTGTTGTATAAGTGGCTTATTCCTCAGCAGTAGTAGTGATTCAGGCCCTGTGGGACCACTCCAGCCTATTTGAATAAGCTGTCAATAACATTAAAAGCCTTCCCAGACACTGACGTTTGCCAGCACTTACAGGCCAGTGCAAATGGGATGAGTGGCTTTTGGATGTTTTCAGTTTCTCCTCAATGTTTGTTAAACAGTTAAGGTATTTATCAGAAATGGCCATTGGACACAAACACATTCTAGTATGTGCTTTTAATTGTATTTTTGCTGAAACTGTTGGACTCGATTTCTTGTTGGATCATGTCCTTAGCCCCAGAAAGGAATCCTGGAAGTGTTGAAAAGAAATTCTATGTGAATTACCCCTATTTAGTAGAAGACCAGTCAGAGCTGGCACAGCCTCCTAAGCTTTCAGCCAGAACTGAGTGTGAGGAATGCCAATGAGGAGACGGGGAGAGGGGCCCAGATCTGTGCCCCCCTCCGCACCTCTCCCCTCCTATCCCACCCGACACAGTGCCCCAGGCTCACCAACCAGCGAGGTGCCAAGCCAGCTGACCCCAGACTAGAAAACAAGGAACACGATTCAAAGCTGTCAAGGGACCTGGGGAGATGGCCGTGGCAGGATTGATTTCATTTGCATCCTGGATGAGATTCAGGACGTTGATGACTTCTCCCTTGAAATTTGTGTTTCACACAAATTGTGAATTATGTAGGTATTCTTTCCTTTCTTTCCTTTTATTATTATTATTATTATTTTGGAGTCTATAGCTTTGATCAAGTTCTTAGATCTTAGAGGAACCCATGGCTAAAAGTGTTTAAGAACCATGGTTGTAATTTTCCTCTCCAGTTTAAAATAGCCTCTCCTTTGCTGACTCTAAGTTTTATTCAAGTTGTCCTAAAAGGGAAGAAGTTTGAGGTGTTCTAAACCTCCAAGTTCAAAGTTTGAGGTGTTCTAAACCTCCAAGTTCAGCTACTGGGGTTAGGGGGCCGTTTAAACCCAAACCGTCACCTTCCTGAGCACCCAGTGGGTCCAAGAAATCACAGAACCAGAGGGAGGCTGCTCAGAATCAGAGGGGGGCTTAACAGTGTGTGTGTGGGAGGTGATACCGTCCACTCCCAATACGGCCTGAGGGCTGTGGGAAGATGCTGGACTGCGTAGCAGAACTGGGCAAAGTGGCTGCCAATTTGGCTCTGTGAACGAACCTTTATTGTTTTGGCTCAAGGGGGCATAAATTCCCACAACTTTGGCTATAGCCCCAAACGGCTGAAAGTCCAAATACACCTGCAGAATTCTAAAATACACCCTACTAACAGTAATTTAAAAGTATATGGGGGCTTCCCTGGTGGCACAGTGGTTAAGAATCCTCTTGCCAATGCAGGGGACACGGGTTCGATCCCTGGTCTGGGAAGATCCCACATGCCGCGGAGCAACTAAGCCCGCGAGCCACAACTACTGAGCCTGAGCACCACAACTACTGAAGCCCGCGCACCTAGAGCCCGTGCTCTGCAGCAAGAGAAGCCACTGCAATGAGAAGTCCGCGCACCACAATGGAGAGTAGCCCCTGCTCTCTGCAACTAGAGAAAGCCCGTGCACAGCAATGAAGACCCAAGGCAGCCAAAAAAAAAAAAAAAAAGTGTTCTATTAATGTCTTCATATCAACATTATTATCAGTATTGTAGACAAGGTTCAACCTTATTTTAAAGGGGAGATTCTAAGTAACTTTTATTTTGCACTATCTGATTGGCTAAATTCCCTCCTGCTAATCTTTTTTTTTTTTTTTTAAGATTTAATTTAATTTAATTTTTGATTGCATTGGGTCTTTGTTGCTGCGTGCGGGCTTTCTCTAGGTGTGGCGAGCAGGGGCTACTCTTCGTTGCGGTGCAAGGGCTTCTCATTGTGGTGGCTTCTCTTGTAGCAGAGCATGGGCTCTAGGTGCATGGGCTTCAGTAGTTGTGGCACACGGGCTCAGTAGTTGTGGCTCGTGGCTCAGTAGTTGTGGCTCGTGGGCTCTAGAGTGCAGGCTCAGTATTTGTGGCACACGGGCATGTGGCATGTGGGATCTTCCTGGACCAGAGATCAAACCCATGTCCCCTGCATTGGCTGGCAGATTATTAACCACTGCGCCACCAGGGAAGTCCCTCTCCTGCTAATCTTTTGAATTGTCGGGTCTGCTTATGAGTTTTATCTGTGAACTTAAGTGAAGTTTCTGGGCTTTTGTGCATGGGTTTACTTATTTGCAAAACTTGGCAAGGTGGTCTCTATTTTACTTGAACACCCATTAAATAAGAGGATATGCTTGATTGAAAGGAGACCTTGAGGATTAACCAACCAAAGCAGAAGAAAGTGATGACTGCCTGAAGTTAATCTGATTATGCCATAGTTGATCCTGAACCATTACTGCCTAAGTGCCCAGTCTATCCCTCTGTTTACAGATAGGGCAGAGCTTAGTGCGCTGTTTGGAGGGCTTATGCAAAGTCGGCCACTTCAGATTTCACAAGCACAATAAGGAGATTGGGATTGACGTATATACACTAATATGTATGAAACAGATAACTAATAAGAACCTGCTGTATAAAAAAATAAAATAAAATTCAAAAATAAATAAAAAAAGAACAAGCAAAACTAAAAAAACAAAAACAAAAACAACCCGATTTCACAAGCACAACAAAGCCTTGTTCATCTGCCATTACAGGGGAATGTGTTCCAAATATGTTAGTTTTTCAGATAACTTAAGCTCACTTTTTTGGGAATCTTTCTAAAAGGAAGATACTCTGTCTTCTGAAACAGTGCTGAAGTTAACTTTCCCTTTTCTGGATATCTTGGGCCTTCTGTGTGAACTTGGGCTCTAGGCGCGCGGGCTTCAGTAGTTGCAGCACGCAGGCTCAGTAGTTGTGGCTCGAGGGCTCAGTAGTTGTGGCTTGTGGGCTCTAGAGCGCAGGCTCAGTAGTTGTGGTGCACGGGCTTAGTTGCTCTGCGGCATGTGGGATCTTCCCAGACCAGGGCTCGAACCCGTGTCCCCTGCATTGGCAGGCGGATTCTCAACCACTGCGCCACCAGGGAAGTCCCAGGATTGACAACATTTAGTTCAGGGGAATGATGCTTATTGGTTCTAATTATTCTCAAAATGGATTTGGGTTAAAGAATAGCTTCTAGTTCATTATTATAACATTGGTAAAATTATAAAATATATCTTGCAATTTAAAACTTTTGAGCTCTTTAGAAACTGCAAGTGTAAAGCCCCTTATCCAGCTTCATCTGAAGTCAGTCTACCAACTATACCTTGACCGAAACTTTTGGCTAATTTATGTTGTACATGTTGTAGTGTAAATAACATGAATGATAAAATAATGCAAATAATAAGGACCTAAGGGAAAATGAAATGGGAGTTTTGAAGAGCTCACATCACTATGCATGTCAGTGTAACTTTTTAGTAAGTACAGAGAGATTTAAATATATTTAGAGTTGTGTTTCTCCCATATTTAAGTTATTGGCCACACAGTAAATGGCTTGATGAATTGGTTTCTGTATGGCTTGATGAATTGGTTTCTGTGTATATATCCCTACAAAAAGAGTCTTTTCTAGTACATGCTTAACAATCAAAAAGAGTAATTTTTATTTATTTTCAATTAATTCTTTCGTGGAATGGAGACAGTATCTCCATATTTCATATAACTCTTCCAATATATATTTATTTCACAATGCTTTTTTCAGCATTGCAAGTGGACACCTTTAGACCGTAGATGTACACATCTACAGTTTGCTTGCTTTAAACTTCTGTATAGTTGTTCTGGCAGGGGATGTAAATAGCATAATTAGATGCTGTGTAATTAGATGGAAACATATTTCAGTTAGATAGAAAAATCTGGTTACCACAGCAGCTTCTCCTTTTGTCCTAGAGCAGCATTTAATTTTTTTTCCCTTTTCAGTTCCCGACTAGAGTTGTTTACAGTTTTTTTTCTTCACAAATGCCAGTCACCTGGAGATATGGCAGTTGATCAACAAAACTGATTACTGTGCAGATGTAAACCAGATAGTTTAGGTCCCCAAACCATCCTGGACCAGAAGAAGTATTTCGTTTTCTGCACTAATGAACTTCACAGGATAGTTCTAAACCGTCCCTTTACATCTTAGGTTTGAAAATTAGAGCCTCATCATAATGCCATTTAGCTGGTCCAGGTGGGAGCCTGCGTAATCTAGGTAAGCTACTTAGATGAAGTGAAAACTCAGTAGGTCAGAGCAAGAACATGAGTTATGTGACTGCCCCAGCATCATCATTATTGATCAGGGAAAGGCACTTAGGCACCTGAGTTCGCTTTATCTGCTCTACTGATGGGGGATGATAATTTCATCGCATATGACTTTTGATGAGAATGCCTTAATGAGATCGGCAGCGAGGGGAGATGAATCTCAGAGAACGATTTTGGAGTGTGTGTATGTATGTTTAAGTAGCATCCTAGTGATTCTGAAAATCACCTAAGGAAGATGTAATCAGCTAGACCATACTGGCTTATCAACATCGGGCCATGTTTCTGCATTTCTAGTTTGATTACCTGGAAACTAGTATCATTAAACTAAAAGACATTGCGTTGTATGTCTTGAGAGAGAGAGAAAAAAAAAGACAGATTAATGATACTTCAGGAAATGCTCTGACTCTACCCAGGAAATGATCTCTTCTCACTAATTTTGCATTCCAGCCTAAAACAGCCCTGTCCATGCTCTATAATTAGAAATATAATAAATAGTCAGATCGAGGCACTAGGAAAAATGTCAGATTTATTTTCTCCACTCCCACATGTACTATATTTGTTTGGTTTATTGTCTTCTTGGTCAAGGAAGAAATTTTCTTTACATATTAGTGTCAGAAAATATAAAAGTAAGTGATTCACCAAATTTACCATTTGGGGTATACTCTATTTTTATATAATACTAATTAACCATGTTTTGAAACATAAGGTACAGGAAAGGCTTCCCTGTAGTATTTATATTGTAACTTTTCAGCCCACAGAAGTGTGCTGCATTCTGAACCCATATGACCAGTAAATACCTCTATCCTAAATGTCTGGAAGGAAGGTGCCCAGTGTGATTTTCTGTGCACGAAAATGTGTCTCAAGACACCAACATGAGGATTACAGGGCTTTAGAGTGCTGTAAAGTTAGTTTTCTGTTTAGACCTACATCATGTCGTAAGGTATTTAGAAATTAACTGGTGCAAAATAATATACTGTTTACTAGAAATAATTTTAAAGGCCCATAGCCTTATAATCCCTTCTAAATAATCTTTATTAGGCACGTTCCCACAAGCATACTGTGGCCTGGTGCATGAATTTGATATTACAGTGTTGCAGACAACCGCTTTCTCAGACTTTACAATGGATCAAAGACAATGTTTATGCTGATAGGTAATTCTGGAAGAGTGTCAGTTTCCCTGGATCTCAAGGGCCCCACTCTAAGAACCTGCTCCCATCCTAGACTCCACTCACCTCCCCACTAGCACCCACCAGGTAGGCCCGGAAATCATACGATTAGACCAGAGATGTAAGGTGGGTGCCGCTCGTTGCTTGAGGGAGGTGGAGATGATACAAGAAAACTGCAAGACCATGGAATAGAGGAGATGAACATAAGAGAAACAAGGAACCAACTAAACTATGGAAAATTGAGTACTCAATTGTGTGAAGTTCAAAGTTGTTTTCTTAGAGAACCAATCAAGAGGAAATAGACCTAAGTAGGGTTGATTTGTTAGACATAAGGAAGGCCAAGCTTCCCTGGTGGGTTTGATATGACGTAGGACCAGAGCTTGGTACCTTTTAGTAATGACTCATGGTTTTAAGGGCTGCAGCGTATGGGTTGACATCCCTGAGCACCCAGATCATATACTTGACCCTGTAGCAATTTAGAAAAGGCTGTTTGGCATCAGTGGAGAAGCTGTACTTCATCCGAGGTGAAGATGAGTCACCTATATATAATGGGTGACCTCTTGACAAAAAACTACATGATAAGCAAAAAGTTTGGTCTGTAGTCTCCTAGGGGTGCTATGGGGAAGGGAGAGAGAGAAACTAGCTCATTTGCATGTCATCCTGCCCAGAAAAACTTTTGCTGATTGAAGCTCTTTTTTTTTTTTTTTAACTGTGGGTAGAGCACTTAACCTGAGAGCTACCCTTTTAACGAAAATTTAAGTGTACAGCCCAGTATTGTTGACTATAGGTACAGGGTTGTACAGAAGATCTCTAGAACTTATTTATCTTTCTTAACGGAACCTTTATGTCAGTTGACTAGTAACTTCCCATTTCTTCCACCTCCAGCTCCTGGCAACCACCCTTCCACTCTTTGATTCTAGGAATTTGACTATTTTAGATATCTCATGTATGTGGAATCATGCAGTATTTATTCTTCTGTGATTGGCTTATTTCATTTAGCATGGTTCAACAAGGTTCAACCATGTTGTCACATATTGCAGAATTCCTTTCTTTTTTTAAAGGTTAATAGTATTCCATCGTCTGTATCTACCGCATTTTCTTTATTCATTCATCTGTCAAGGGACACTTAGGTTGTTTCCACATTTGGCTATTGTGAGTAGTGATGCAATGAACAAGGGAATGCTAATATCTCTTCAAGATTCTGATTTCAGTTATTTTGGATAAATACCCAGAAATGGGATTGCCGGATCAAATGGTAGTTTTACGTTTAATTTTCTGAGAAAGCTCCATACTGTTCTCCATAGCAGTTGTACCATTTTGCATTCCTACCAACAGAATGCAAGGGTTCCAATTTCTCCACATTCTTGCCAACACTTGTTGTCTCTTGTTTTGTTTTGTTTTGTTTTTAATATAATAACCATCCTGACAGGCGTGAAGTGATGTCTCATTGTGGTTTTGATCTGCATTTCCCTGATGATTAGTGACATTGAACATTTTTCATATATCTCTTGGCCATCAGTATGTCTTCTTTGGAAAAATGTCTGTTTAAGTCTTTAGCCCATTTTTAAAGAGTTGTAGGAGTTACTAATATATTTTGAAGATTAACTCCTTGTCAGATGTATGGTTTGCAAATATTTTCTCCCATTCCATAAGTTGCCTTTTTATTCTGTTGATTGTTTCCTTTGCTTTGAAGAAGATTTTTGGTTTGATCTTAGGGGAAAAGCTTTCAGTTTTTCACCATTAAGTATAATGTTTCCTGTGGGCTTTTCATAATTAGTCTTTATTATGTTGAAGTACTTTCCTTCTATTTCTAGTTTGTTTAGAATTTTTATCATGAAAAGCTGTTAGATTTTGTCAGAGGCTTTTTCTGTATTTATTGAGATGATCTATGATTTTTATTCTTTATTCTGGTAATATGGTATATCACATTAATTGATTTTCATATACTGAAACATCCTTCCATCCTAAGGATAAATCTCACTTGGTTGTGGTGTACGATCCTTCCAATGTGCTGTTGCCTTCAGTTTGCTAGTATTTTGATGAGGAACTTTGCATCTATATTCATCAGAGATATTGGCTATAGTTTTCTTTTCTTGTGGTGTCTTTATCTGTTTTTGGTATCAGGTTAATGCTGGCCTCATGAAATGTTTGGAAGTGTTCACTCTTCGATTTTTTGAAAGAGTTTGAGAAGGATTGGCACTAATTCTTCTTTAATTGTTTGGTGTGATTCACCATGAAGCCATGTGTTTCTCTGGTTTTCTTTTTTGGGAGATTTTGATTACTGATTCAATTGCTATACTAATTATAGGTCTGTTCAGACTTTCTGTTTCTTCATGATTTAGTCTTGGGAGGCTGTATGTTTCTAGGAATTTATCCATTTCTTCTAGGTTATCCAGTTTGTTGGTGTATAGTTGTTCATAGTGGTCTCTTACGATCCTTTTTATTTCTGTAGTGTCAGTTGTAATGACTCCTCTTTCATTTCTGATTTTATTTGAGTCTTCTTTTTATCTTAGTCTAACTAGGTGTTTGTCTATTTTGCTTATCTTTGAAAAAACTAACTGGAAAATTCACAAGTATGTGGAAATTAAACAGCATGCTCTTGAACAACCATTAGGTCAAACAAGAAATCAAAAAGGACATTAGAAGATACCTCAAGGACTTCCCTGGTGGCGCAGTGGTTAAGAATCCATCTGCCAATGCAAGGTACACGGGTTCAAGCCCTGGTCCAGGAAGATCCCACATGCTGTGGAGCAACTAAGCCCGTGCACCACAACTACTGAGCCTGCACTCTAGAGCCCGCAAGCCACAACTACTGAGCCCACGTGCCCCAACTACTGAAGCCTGTGTGCTCTAGGGCCCGTGCTCCACAACAAGAGAAGCCACTGCGATGAGAAGCCCGCTCGCCGCAACTAGAGAAAGCCCATGCACAGCAATGAAGACCCAACACAGCCAAAAATTAATTAATTAATTAATTTTTTAAAAAAAGATGTTACCTCAAGACAAATGAAAATGAAAACAAAAATTACCAAAACTTATGGGATGCAGCAAAAATAGAAGAGGGAAGTACACTGCAATAAATGTTTACATTAAAAAAAGGAGAAAGATCTCAAATAATCTAACTTTACACCTCAAGGAGCTAGAAAAAGAACAAACTAAACCCAAATTTAGCAGAAGGAAGGAAATAAATATTAGAGCAGAAATAAATGAGATAGAAAACAGAAAAACAATAGGAAAATGTCAAAACTAAGAGTTGGCTTTTTTTATTGTAACTTTTCTTAACTCTAAAATTAAGAAAGTAAGTGTGCCTGCAGTAGCCAGTTTAATTGAAGCAGGTATCTATATCCACATGATTTGGGGCAGAATGCTTTACCATGCCTCTTAGTTTAGGAATATAGAAAATGTTCACTGTGAAACCTCTCTAAGAGATATTTGAAGTTACCGCTGGGCTGTGCTGTCAGTGACTGCCAGGAGAAAGCAGTGCATCATCACACTATATCAAACCTTTTGGACCATTTGCTATAGAATTATGTTGGTCAGCTCATGTCTGCAGCGGGCTCCAAGACTCACCTACAGTTATTTAGTGTTCACTCATTCTTTGCCAGGGTGCACCATGAAATGATGCTGGGAGTCTGGCTTCTTGCTTTGATTCACTCTTTTTCCTTGTCTAAAGCACTTCCCAGTGGGGACAATAAGCTAATACACTGAGCTCAGTGTAAACAGGAAATCTGGCAGCAATAACTGGACCAAGGGCTAACTTTGCAAAGCCAAGTTTTAATGAGTAATTTGCAAAATAATTAATCAGGAGGCCACTGTTGCTAGAAAATGGGCTAAGTGCACCCCACACTGACTTGCTGCCTTTCCTGGCTTCCTGAGGTGACGGTCATAAGGAGAAGGTATTTTAAGGCCCATAAAATACCTTAAAATACCTTTTCCTATGACAAGTAAGCTTCTCTAAGTAACCTGCTGTTACCAGGATCGAAGGGAGAAGTTGTGAACTCCAGAATCCACTTCTTTAGTTTTAAAAAACTGCAGATCATGAGCTATCAATGACCCATTAATAGATGAGAGAATCGATTTAGTGATTCAAAACCAACTATCAAAAAAAAATTAAGTGAAATAAACTAGAAATATCAAAGTGTGTCATGTATTATAAGGTTAAATATTTTGTAAAACAAATTTTTTATACACATAAATATGTGTACACTTAATGTTGGTACTGAGTTATAATATGTATTTCTTAATCTTGGTCAGAGAAGTTTGTCATTACCTTATTTAAAAACTTTTTTGAAATATGGAAATATTTTTTTCAATTACATTTAGATATAGTGATCAAGAGATAGTTTATTTTTTTATGCTTAGAAAAAATAACTTCTCTAGGAAAATAATGAATGCACTTAAAGTTGCGATAATTAGACAAAAGAATGAATATGCTTATATGATCCTCCAAAAAAATTTGACATTAGATGTAAACTGATATCTCATGCTATTAATTTAAGTATCCTAAATATTTCAAAGCTATATTTATAACTATATTTTTGTAAATGCCATTGAAGTATGCAAATCAATGATGATAATGCAAATAATTTAAGTATTTAAACATTTTAAATAACATTTCAAAATTTAGCATCTTGACCCTAAAAATAAAACATAAAATCTAATTTAAAAAGCACAAACAGCAAGCCTATAGGTTTTTCCAAGGAGTAGAGTACACAATTGGGCTATTTCAAGGCTGTCACCAATATATTTCTTTCATATATTGTCATAAAAATTCTATAAAGCCCTATTACTTTTAGTATTTAAGTAGTTTTATTCATCATTCACAGTGGCACATTTCTTTTTTTGGGTGGGGGGATCATTTTGTTTTAAAGAATTATTATTTTTACTTAAAATATGTAAAACAGAGAAGCAACATAGGAACATACACTCCAGAACCAGATTGCTTGGGTTATGTGACCGAGAGCTGGTTCTTTAACCTGGCTGTGCTTCACTTCCTTCATCCATAAGATGGAAGAAAGAGCAGTGTCTGTATTAAGAAGGATTAAATGAGTTAATATTTACAAATCTGGCAATTTAGGAAGTGCTAAGTGTCTGCTGTTATTATGGCACCTACTCAACCTTCATTAATTCAACAAGCATTCACATCACACCTAGAAGATCAAATGCTGAACTGTAGATAAAAAGGCAGCCTCCAGCATCTAAAGAGTACAACCGGGCAGGTCAAATTCCTGGAAGGGTAAATAGGAGACAGTGATGGAGGAAGCAAAGTGCCAATTTGGTGATGGGGAGAGGGTGAGCTGGGGCGAGCAGTGAGGGTGAAAACTCACTTTTCTTAAATAAGTGCTAGTTGCCCACAGTCGAAACAAAGTCCAGATGTTGACATTTATTTTGGATTTTCCCCTTGGCCAAGCAGCCTAGTTCCTGGCTTTTTCTTTCCTTACCATCTCGTGTAAGCTTCTTGTTGTCATTTCTCTAGTCTGGCTTCTCTCTAAGCGTTCAGTCTCAATGAAGCTGTTGAAGGGCTGCAGTCGTGATGCAGGTGTAACTGATCACACAGGACTCCAGGTGCAGGTGTGGTTCTCTCAGAGCTGATCCGTATCCTGCAGTTGGTTGGCCCACCTATCATTGGTAGAAAAAGGAATTACTGCTTTAGTTTATAGACTTTCTTACCTCCCCTTCCCAAGCCAACTGCCATACTTGCAAAATGCTTCAAATATTCTCTAATCATACTAGGTATGTAGCACAAATCTTCTAAAGTACATTTCACCTGTGAACATGTAAGCCCTGAACGGTTCTGATTTCTCTAATAATTTGTCACGCTGTGTCTTTACTCATAAAGTCAGTATTACAAAATGAAAATTGTGCATTGAGGCCCAGTGTTGCGAGTCAAGGAGTTGTTTCAGGGAAGCAGAAGTCGTATTTGTTAAGCACTTGTAAGTTGCAACTATGAGGATCCAAATAGGAATCAGACGCTCCAGGAGCTTGGATCTGGGTGGGGAAACGGATGCGGTTCCAAGTATTAGGAGCATGCTAGTAAATTACAAACGTGTTTCCATGGTGGTGCAGAGGAGGAAGCGGTCAGTTACGCTTCGGGTGTGGAGGTGGTGTTAGGGACCTCACACTAGCATTCTGCCATGGAGAGCAGCAGCACATGTTAACTGGGACCCAGGGCCCAGGAGCTGGGCTGCACACCAAGATGGGGCAGTGAGAAGGTAGACCAGGAAGCTGCCCATGTAGCCACATCTCACCCAGCCCTGTACACACACGGCTGCATCTGAGCTGAGGTCATGTCCTAGCCCCCTGCATACCTATATGCACCCCATGCCTGTTACTACAGGGATGGCTTAGAAGCTATGTCTCTGTCTACAGAAGCTGAGAATATGTTTATCTTATATAAAATATGCAGGAGATGCTGAAGCAAGCAAGTGAAAGATAAACCTCTATCCAAATGGTCAACATCATCAGCAAGACAGAAACTTGATCCAAATATAACTGCAGAAAGTTAACAATGGGAAGGAAAAGGAAGAGAAGCTTTGGGAAGGAGTCTGACTTTGAATTAAATAACAGATGATTCACAAGCGAAGAATAAGGGCTAAGCCTTGAAACTAAAAATGAGAAAGTCAATTTGATGCAAAAGGAGAAACATTATGATGAAGAATTCAAGTGACTGAATGAAATTAAATCTATTAGGTGATGGAGATACAGCTGGAAGCTCAGCATCCCATCTGGAGGAAAAAGGGAGGAAATTAACCTTCTATGTGACTCTTCTGGGCTCAATAATAATGTTGAAGGAGAAGGGAAGGGAGCCTTGGTGAGAAAAATAAGGAGGGTCAGTTATGTACAGAAGAGAAGTTTCCAGGTTGGGATCAAGAAACCAAGATGATTAAATCAACACAGAATATCATGTGTAACATAATGAAAGTGATGAGAAGACCATCTTCTCAAACTGTATCCTGAGCAAGGGAAATCCCGGGATGGGGACAGCAGCGATACATGCAGATGATAGAAAATGGTTTCAGGAGTTCAGGAACCAAGAAATAAAACAATAACAATAACAACAACAACAACAACAACACCACCACCCCTAACCTGTAGAGCCTCAACATAAGCAAGACCTAAGATAAACTAAAAGGCATCCCATTGCTCTTCCCGAGCCACACCAGGTATCTGTGTTTGCCCAGCCACCTGTCTCCTGAGTCAGGAAAATTGCCAGATCTAAAAAAACAAAACAAACAAGACTGGAAAAAAACCCTAAAGATTCAAAGACAAGGGCTTAATGGTTCAAATCTGAAATGGAAAGAGCAGAAATGTCGTAACTGAGAGAGGAAAAGGAGGTGGTTACCAGAACATGGACAGGTCTTGCAGAGGAGGCAGGTTCCCTGAATGCTGAGCTCCCTGCTTCTCCCACCTGGCTTTGTGGTTCTAGTGAGCAGGTTGCCCAGCGTGTTTCTTTTTCCTTGTTTATAAAACAAGAGGATTGGAATAAATGAATTCTAAGATCCTCACCACACTTAAAGATTTCCATAAGGATATAGAGAATATAAACTGAATTCAGTTCTCATGACAAGTTCAAAGTGAATTCAATACTCAGGATGTAAGAATGAGGTTTCTATCTATTGGTCATTTACTTATTTCCCTTCTTTTTTTAGATTGCCAACCTACTCCTGATCTGTCTAGGTTCACAAAAAAATCTGTTACATCTGGTTCCTCAAAACCTTTCTAGAATGTCATATTGTCGTCATAACTTCTCTCCCAATTTCAATAAGAATGGGCATATTTTGAATCACTAAAGGCCATAATGTCCAAAGTTTGTACATATTCTGCCTGTTTTGCTCCTGTCTAGCTGCATCTTGAGATGCCAGGGCCCTTGGTTTCCTTGGCTCTGTGGGTGCTACCTTTTGGGAAATACAGTATCCAAGGGATTTAAACAGTGTCTGTTTAAAGTTGCATTGGGCAGGGTGGGGGAAATAGGTGAAGGTGGCTCAAAGGTACAAACTTCCAGTTATAAGAAAAACAAGTCCTCGGAATGTAATGTACAGCATGGGGACTATAGCTAACAACACTGTATTGTATATTTGCTAAGAGAGCTTGAAAGTTCTCATCACAAGGAAAAAAAAATGTGTAACTATGTGAGGTGATGGATGGTAACTAAACCAACTGTGGTGATCATTTTGTAATATACTTAAATCATTCCACTATACACCCTAGACTTATACAGTGTTATATGTCAATTGTATCTCAATAAAACTGAGGGAAAATCAAGTTGCATTGTTGCATTGAATGTTGCTTGATAACTTCAGTTATAGTGATAAACATCAAATGAAAAGTGTGAGGCATACACTGCCTCGTGTCTACTACAGAGTCAAGTGCTTCTTCTCTTGTTCAGTGTAATTGGGCAGCAACACAGCTAATAAACCAAAGGATAGAAAAGTCATTTCAGCCTGCCAATTAAACGTGGTATTGCACTGACTTTGTATACCTAGGGTGCTAATGTGATCCTAAGGAATCAGAAAAGTGGGACCCGTCTTCTTTGTACAGGTTCCAAAAGAAAGACAAGTTATTTAAGAATATTGTCAAACCTTCCATGAAAATACACCCTTAAGAAGATTGAAGAAGAGGCTCTGCGGCCAGAAGGGGCAAATCAACGAGAGTGGAGTTAGAGAAAGATGCTAGAAGGCGAGAGTCAGATGACAAGACTGAGCAGCACAGGGGAAAGTCCTGCTAAGTTTTAGACAACAATCTTGGTCAAGTTACATTTGAATTGCTGCTGAGCTGCCACGTAGAAGATGCTGCAGAGATAACCGACAGTTAAGATTCCACAGGATGAAGAGATCTGGGGTGGGCAGTCGGATGGGGGACCTACAAACAGAGGGCAGATGATAGAATTTGAGTACAGGCGGTCAATAAAAAAGGTGGGCAGTAGACCACAGTAGAATCTATTTTTTAAAAAAATTAACACGAGCAAGAAAGCAAAGTCTTCAAGGCTATGTCTACACTAAACTCACAAGTGAGGTTGAACAGTCCAGAACATCTTTTAGTGTTCACCGCCATCCTGAAACCTGGAGCTCCCCAAGAAATTTTTGAAACGGATGCTCCATCTGCATTCCAGGTAGGGTATTTTTGTGATGGGTTCTGTTTACTTTGTGTTTTGATTCTTTTCTAGTATATCCACTAGAGTGGGTTCTGGTACTCCATTTGATCTTTGGCTTCTGAAATATGAGCTTTCTAATAAGTTTAAGCTTGTACATGACCTGTCTTGAACTTGGAAAGACTGTGAGGAAACCCTGGGAAGGGCAGTGTCATTAAGAAAATTCCAGGAGAGAGACTCAAGGGCAAGGAGAGTCTCAGCTAGAAAAATCTACCCCTAGTTGGATGAGGATAAAGGGAGAATAGAGGCAGTTAGCATTATTCATAAGAAGCCAAATACAAACTTTAATTAAGACCAAAAAAAGACAAAGAAAAAACTTTAATTTAAAAATTCAGTAAAACACCAGGGAAGAAAATAATGATTATCACAGAGTATATCAGAGGTTTCTGTTAAAGGGGAGGGAAAAAAAGAGCGTATTAGGCAGGAGTAGCCATTTGGTTCAAAAGAGGCTTTTTTGAAAATTAGCTTGAGAAGGTGACATTCATAATTGATGACATGAAGGTAGTAAAACGTTTCCTGCACTTTTTTTTAAATTTAATTACTTGTATGCTCTGAGATATGTCAGGGCATTGGTAACTTTGCAACAGTAGTTATCTGTCCAAGTTGAATATTATAGATGTACGTATGTGCCTTACATAAGAGGGCAAGACTGTGAGTCTGTAACTTCTAGTTCAGTTCTGAGATTCTTCAGCTGGGTTGCTACTCATTAATAGGATTTAAGATATATTAAATGGCAAGCAACTGATTCTGTTCTAATCCTTGGCATTCAAATGAGGATATGTTTTCTTTTTTCCTCTTACTCCACAAATAAGTTGTTACATGAGTTTTCAAAATTTCTACTTCACTGGCATACTAGGAAAAATCAGAATGGGGGCAGAATGAAAGCTCACTTGAAATTTTAACCCTGAGATAGACTCATTTTTCCCTTGCCAATAGCGGGAATCTACAGGGACCTTTTGCTTCAACAGATGGAAAATTCCTATTTTGGGAATCAGCCCCAACTGTTTTTAAATAGTATTCAGCCATTACTTAATCTAAGGCATGGCTTTTGATCCACTGCTCAGAGGATTAAAAAAAATTCTGGGTTTCAAGTTAAAGGTCAACAAATGCTACATAGGCCTGTGTGGAGAAGGCAGAGTCACGTGGTTCGTTAGTGCTCACGCGTCTGAGATTCAGTCGTGTGGGACTAGTCATTTGTTTTAAGTTTCTTGGTAAAGTTTTTTAAAAATACGTTTTAACAGTTGTTTGATTTATTAAGATATTGTAAGGGAAACCCAAATTCAGTTTGATAGCTTGTTTGCACTGAGGTCTCTATCTTTGCTAAGTGAAGGGTGGATAGGACTAAGACAGTTTTCAAAGTACACTGTGTCAATTCATGACCATGATTGGTGCCTGGACATACTTCCCAATAGACCTGTACCTTTAGCTTCAGTGTGGTCTAACTGACTGCAGATTAAGTAACAGAGGGAATTGAGACACAGTGGAAACGTGAAGCTAGGTCAGATAAAGAGCACTAGCATTACCCTCGGATGTGGATCAGAGTGGAAGAGGAATCTGGGATCCTGATGTTGTGATAGCTGCCCCTGAAATGTGATGCTGTCAGCCTGTGGAGAGACCTGTTCATGTGTATGAGCAATACTTCAGTGTATATCTATTTAGAAAGGACCATCTGTGATATATATATATGTATATATGTAAATATACATGTACACATATATATCACAGATCATAAATACGTTAGATAATCCTCTCAAATATAAATATATATATATCGAGAGAGAGAGACAGAGACAGAGACAGGCAGAGCATGCACCCAAGTGTGTGTGTGAGTGTGTGTGTGTGTGTGTATTCTTTGGAAAGATGTATGCATACACATGTATTTATGTACACTTATATTTAAAGATATATCCCACATGGCTGGAAATCTTTCTCAGATTGTTTCCCTGCTTTTCAAGTACATTCCTGAACAAGAGGGAAGTTGTAAATAGTTGTAAATGCCCCTAGACTTATAAAGCATTATCTACCAATTTTGGGTAGATAATGTGTGAGCTTATTGATTAAAATATATTTCTGCTTTTTCTTTAACAGTTTTTCTGCTTTTTTAAAAAATAAAGGCAATGGGAAGCTTTTCCAATGATTTGTGTGTGTGTGTGTGTGTGTAATTAATTGTTGGCCTCAGACCCAAGAACCTTAGCGGAGAGACATCATCATAGAACCCCAGGAGCAAGCCGTTGTCCTGATGTTAGGTCTAACTTTGAAATGTAATTTCCATAGGAGCCCATGGTTCAAATGTGAGGTGTTCTGAACTAAATCTGGAATTTTCAGATTACCATGGAATCAAAATTTATTTGATGAGAAAAACCCCTGTACCTAGTGGGAACATAAGCTCTGAGACACCAGTATTCACATGCATCCGAGTTTATCTTTAATAGTAATGGCTATTTCTGATTCTGTACCTGTTCACCAGGAAAGCCTAGAGATTTGCTTCCAACTTAGATATATATGGTATAATATCTATACTATGTAATTATAATATGATAGTAAAGAGACAGAGTTTGGGGTAGTAAGTTATTTCTAAATATTGCCTTAAAACATGACTGTAAATATACTAGAAGAAAAAAATTAAGTGATTTAGATAATATAATTAGACTTTGGGTTATTACTATTATTAATGCACTGAAATCTCATTAATTCACACACAACTTGGAGTTGATTATTTAAGTGAAATCTTGTTATAAGTCTCCAATTTCTGTACTTATAAGTAAAGAAAGTATTTATAATAGTCTCCAATTTCTATATTTATAAGAAAGTATAGTACACAAAGTTTATAATAAAATAAATAAAAGAATTTATAATTCTATATTGATAATAAAAAATAAGTAGTATGGACAAAGTAGACCTGTGAGAGGAACAACGTGATGAGTGCCTCTAAGTGCTAAGCGCTACAGGTGTTACCTAACTGAATGTCACAAGTAGCCTCTGAGGTAGGTGATGTCATCTGTATTTTACCAGTGAGAAATCTGAGGTTTATGGCTTAAATGACTAACCAGAGTCACGTATCTAAGAAAGTCGAATGAGGGTTTGAACTCGGGTCCTATGCTTTTTTGAGTACCAAGCCTCTTTCTCAGTTCCTTAGGAATTTTCATTCTTTCATTCAACAGGTATTTTCTGAGCAACACCATGGGCTTAACAGTATGCTAAGCATTATTCTTGCAAGCAATCTGCTTATTATCATATTTAGCAATCATTCTCATCCGGGCACTCCAGCAGTGCTGTAGGGCTTCAGTGTGCTGGGACTCTCCTGGACTGTCAGAGACTCCTTTGCATACATTCGAAATACTCGTATCCTAGTAATTTATATTCTTCTGGACCTCATGCCTATCCCCAACTAGTCTAGTGAGTACTGTATTGCTCCACTTAATTTTGTGTGTTCATGGAACTTCCTACTGCTCAAAGTCAACATTCACTATAGGGCAGGACTCATAAAGCCCAACCTAAGTCAACAGTAGCCACTTCCTGATAGCATTGTGGACGAAGGCTCTTACGGAACCTACACTCTGAAAATGTTCTCACCTATCTAGCTGACGATAGCACAAATGAAAACTTTAAGATAGAAAACCTTAGAATCTATTCTGAGTGTCAGGTGGAAGGAGGCAGCTGTGAATATGTCTTATTTTTAAAACCAAGAGCAAAGGTTCTCTTGTGTTTGTGCTGCCAGCTTCATGTTTCGAAAATAGTTGGCTCTTCTGATGGTTGAGTTCATAAAGAAATGGAATGCTTCCTTCTCAGCTTCAAATTCAGTTCGCTTTTAGGTTCTTAGAGGTGTCTACAGTATTTCTGTCTCCTGTTTAGCGAGACACAAACATTATTCTTACTGAAATGCAGAGGAAGACCCAGCATAGTTCCTGCCATGTGCAAGGCACTTGTCTTGCTATTTTCATCACTACTAATGTTAACATGATTTCTTTAAAGCCTTCCTTTAATCTCTGAGATACAGTGAATTCTAAGCGCTCCTGTGAAATGTCAGTGAATGGAATTAAGCGGGCAGTTAAGCAGAGACAGAAGCTACATTGGCATAACTACATTTTAGCATGTATATTTTAGGAAAAAAATACCTCAAGAGATGGAAAAGTTGAAGTATTTTTAAAGGTGTCAAGGGACTTGTTAGTCATGGATACCCTGACACACCATTTTTATTACCTACTTTTATCTTAGAAGAGTCGTGGAGTTTTATGATAACAGAGTTTTCCCCAGCTTGTGATAAACTAACGGGTTGTATTTTCTCTCTCATGACTGGCTGAGACTTCTGCTCACAGCCAGGCCTCACTGGCTCTGTGCCAGGATGTCATCTGTCCTCTTATCCACTTTATAAAGCATGTCCTTTCATGTCCCATGACCCAAATGGAAATAACTCCAATGATTGCTTCACACATATTGGAAATGAGGCATTGGGTGAGCACACTGGGAGTCTACTATTTTGTCATCTACTTCCTTGAGAGTCAGACTTGTACAGGGTGATCCTTCGGTAGAAATAATTTATGGAGAAAAAGCAGGGAGAGCAAAACAAGGAAGACAAAAAAGGATAAACTTCTATAGTGCTCCACAGAAGTGGCTAGGACCCCTAGGAATTTCTCTAGTAGTTACATTCATTGGTGAAGAAGAGTGGGGGGTTGTGCAGTTACCAGATGAATTACATCAGTGTATGTATGCAAACTGGAAAGTGCAGTCCAAAGTACAGTTTTGCTTCAGAATTGTGTTTTCCTTGTTCAGTTGTACCTGAATTGATCCATAATTTCTTCAACGTTCACTTTCCTCTGTGTGTTGAATGAGTGTCATCTGGAAGCATATGTTTCACCTTATATATCTATGTATTCTACACATCTAAAATCAGACTCTCACTTAATTTTAATACATCTTATTTGCTAAGAAAATAGTAATTTAAGTGGTATCTTTGCCAAAAAAAAAGACCAATTAGAATGATTCCCTTGGTCTTGGCTTATGGTCCTTTTGTCCCATACCGGCTGGAAATTAATTTTAACAGTCCACTTATTTAATTAAATTAAAAGATTTTTAAAATGTAATTTATCCAATAAAGCCATAAACTAATGACCTTTATGAAATGCTAAGTATGCCAGCAGTCTTTAGCCTTTTGCAAAAAGAGTTGTGGAAAGGGTTTACATGAATGGATTAGATTTCATTTTAAAGTGAATTAAGTGACATAAACAAATATGAACAATTTACCTTGTAAGTTACTGTAAGTACCTTAGGTAAAGGAAAATAGGAGCCAAATATTGGAGTGGTTATAAAGTCTCAGAGCAATGGTTAGGTATGGAGAGGAATAAATGTGTTTTAAAATGGTAGAAGAGCCATGATTTCAGATTTTTAATGTGAACTGTACTTTAGATAAACAATCAATTATTTCCACCTTGGGATTGTTTTCTTGCTAATAAATGGAATGTGCAGTTATGCATTATAAAAAGGAGTTAATATGACACAATTCAAATGGTAATTCCCCATGGGGGGGAAGAGTTGCAGAGATATTTTATACCGGAAAAGGCATATAATGTGAGCCATATATGTCATTTTAAATTTCCAGTGGACACATAAAAACAAGTAAAAAAAAAAGCAGGTGAATTAATTTTAATAATACATTTTAACCCAATCCATCCAAAACATCATTCCAACATGTAATCAATATAAAAAATATTAATGGGATGTGTTCCATTGTTTTCCTCCTGCCTTTTGAAAGCTGGTGTGTATTTTATACCTGCAGCACATCTCAAATTCAGATTAGCTTCATTTCCTGTGCTCAGTAGCCACATGTGGCTTGTGGCTACCGCATTGGACAGCACAGCTTTAGACCCAAGACTTACAGGGGCTAAAATGTAAGAAAAATGGAGCAAGAGGCCAGTGGGGCCTGTGACAGGCTGTGACTTTTCTAGAACGGGCTGAGCTACTCTCAGCCCAGGCTGTCCCTGCCATAGCCCTAGGGCTGCCAGGTTTCCTGATTTTTCAGGGAAACCAGACATTCAGAGTCCTGTGGGAAACTTCTTGATTTTTAAGTGCTGGCAATGAATTCAGAACTTTTAAAACATCATGTGGGTCTGGCCCTTAGGTTGCCAGTTTGTGGCCTCTGTTCTCAGCATTTCATATATATATATATTTTAATTTATTTATTTTTATATTTATTTTTGGCTGTGTTGGTTCTTCATTTCTGTGCGAGGGCTTTCTCTAGTTGCGGCAAGCGCGGGCCACTCTTCATCGCGGTGCGCGGGCCTCTCACTATCGCGGCCTCTCTTGTTGCGGAGCACAGGCTCCAGATGTGCAGGCTCAGTAGTTGTGGCTCACGGGCCCAGTTGCTCCGCGGCATGTGGGATCTTCCCAGACCAGGGCTCGAACCCGTGTCCCCTGCATTAGCAGGCAGATTCTCAACCACTGTGCCACCAGGGAAGCCCAGCATTTCTTATTTTAAATCAGGTTCTCTGGCTCATCCAACATGCAGTATTAGGTTTGGTTAAGGATAATAAAGGATACTTGGTTTTCACCAATGCAAATGTGTGAGAACATATTTTTAAATGTATGGACTCTATCCCACATTAAAATCTATTCAGTGATTTCCCAACTAACTCAGGTGCCTTTAGGAAAGAAAATTTCATGTATTCACAGAACCTAGAGCTGGAAATGCTCTGGGATAAGCCCCTCATTGCTCCAGCTGACTGCACTCCCCCTTTTTATAAAACATCCATCCCACCTGTAAGTGCTTGTTCAGCGTCCCTATACTGTGTCAGGTTGCAGGCTTCTCGAGGGCAGGCAGAATCTGTCTTGTTCCTCACTGTATCCCCAGCATCTGGTGTGTGGCAGGCTTTGTGCACGTGTTTACTGAATGAGTAAATACATAAATAATTAAAAACCCAAGGAGGAGATGTTGGTGAGGGTGTGGAAAAATTGGAACTCTTGTGCACTGCTGGTGGGGATGTAAAATGGTGCATACTAGAAAGCAGTATTGCAGTTCCTCAAAAAATTAAAAATAAAATTTACTATATCATCCAACAATTCCATTTCTGGATATATACCCCCCAAAATTTAAAGCAGGGACACAAAGAGATATTTGTACACCCATGTTCATAGCACCGTTATTCATGCTAGCCAAAAGGTGGAAGCAACCCAACTGTCCATTGATATGAATAAACAAAATATCATACATACATACAGTGGCATATTATTCTGCCTTGAGAAAGAAAATCCTGTCACATGCTACAACATGGGTGAAACTTGAAGACATTATGCTGAGTGAAATAAGCCAATCACAAAAGAACAAATACTGTACAATTCCACTTGTATGAAGTATCTAGAGTGGTCAAAGACGAATGGATAAAGAAGATGTGGAACATATATACAATGGAATATTACTCAGCCATAAAAAGGAACGAAATTGGGTCATTTGTAGAGACGTGGATGGACCTAGAGACTGTCATACAGAGTGAAGTAAGTCAGAAAGAGAAAAACAAATATCGTATATTAACGCATATATGTGGAATCTAGAAAAATCGTACAGATGAACCAGTTTGCAAGGCAGAAATGGAGACACGGATGTAGAGAACAAATGTGTGGACACCAAGGGGGGAAAGCAGGGGGCGGGTGGTGGTGATGGGATGAATTGGGAGATTGGGATTGACGTATATACACTAATATATATAAAATAGATAACTAATAAAAACCTGCTGTATAAAAAAAAAAAGGAGTGGTCAAACTCATAGAGACAGAAGGTTGGAATAGTGGGTACCAGGGGCTGGGAGGAGGAGACAGTTGGGGAGTTACTGTTTAATGGGTACAGAGTTTGCAAGATGAAAAGAGTTCTGTGGATGGATGGTGGTGATGGTTGTGCAACAATATGAATATACTTAATGCCACTGAATTGTGTGCTTAAAATTGGTTAAAATGGGGCTTCCCTGGTGGCGCAGTGGTTAAGAATCTGCCTGCCAATGCAGGGGACACGGGTTCGAGCCCTGGTCTGGGAAGATCCCACATGCCACGGAGCAACTAGGCCCGTGAGCCACAACTACTGAGCCTGCGCGTCTGGAGCCTGTGCTCCACAACAAGAGAGGCCGCGATAGTGAGAGGCCCGCGCACCGCGATGAAGAGTGGCCCGCGCTTGCCGCAACTAGAGAAAGGCCTCGCACAGAAACGAAGACCCAACGCAGCCAAAAATAAATAAATTAAAAAAAAAATTGGTTAAAATGCTAAATTTTATGTTATATATATTTTGCTACAATTAAAAACATAATTTTTAAAAAAATCAGGGAGGTCAAATGACTTATCCAAGGTCACAGTATTCTACTCTGGAGCTTTTAAAACTATCCCAGACTATTTGTAATATTTTTTTGAGGTATAATAGTAAAAGGAAGGACTTAAAGGTGGGAACCAGGAGAGTTAGATCTTGAGAAGTAATTTGATGTCTTGACGCCTCTTTTCCCAGACCTGTGTAGTGCTCTGTCCCTCGAAACAACTTACCAGTGAGGTTAAGATGATGAAATAAGGGCTTCCCTGGTGGCGCTGTGGTTAAGAATCTGCCTGCCAATGCAGGGGACACGGTTCGAGCCCTGGTCCAGGAAGATCCCACATGCCACGGAGCAACTAAGCCCGTGTGCCACAACTACTGAGCCTGTGCTCTAGAGCCTGTGAGCCACAACTACTGAGCCCACGTGCCACAACTGCTGAAGCCCGCGCCTAGGGCCCGTGCTCCGCAACAAGAGGAGCCACCTCCATGAGAAGCCCGAGCACTGCAACGAAGAGTAGCCCCCGCTCGCTGCAACTAGAGAAAGCCCGCGTGCAGCAACTAAGACCCAACGCAGCCAAAAATTTAAAAAATAAATAAAATAAAAATAAATTTTAAAAAATTAAAATGAAATGAAAAATTAAAATGAAATAAAATATGTATGAGAAAAGTATATATGCTGGATTAATCTGGGCTGAATTCATTATACTCTAGGGAATTAATGTATTATTGAGATAGAAACTTCCTGGTCAGGTAACAAACATGTAAGATCCTTGTTGAACTGATGCCCCAGCATGATCTTTCCCCAGTTTAGTTAAATGGTCGACTGAATGTAAAAGTTTGCCTGTCTTTATGATGATGATGGTTTTATTTCAAAGCGGTCTTCCATGTGTGCTGAAATGCCCTTGGAATCAGATTCATCTTCTCTTGCTCTCAGAGTAAAGTGAGGTGGGAAGATAATCTGATACCACAAGAGGGTATCTAGTCTCAAGATGCAGCGCCCCACCCTGAGGTGCAGCATCTCCAGGTGACCTTGACGGCTCGGGAACTGCGTGAATGTCTGTTGTTCAAAGCAACCAGATTTCAGTGATTAGAGAGGAAAGCATGAGCATTTTAATATTTCCATTCTCTAGAGATTTGCTTTATTAGGAAAGCAAGCTTTCCCCTTTCTGTAACATGCTGTATCGAGTCTCACCGTTGAAGTGGACATTATCTTGAAGCCGAGAAGATAAACAAGATTCTATACTAGTTCTGAATCACAGATGGCCCAGTTTATCCAGCCTTATGTTTTGAAAATAAACACAGATAAATGCCTTACATGTTGTTACTTACAAATCGATTCTTCCCATTGTTGGGAGAGCTTTCAGTCAATCATGCACTAAAATAAATTCAGGATTAATTAAAAGAGTTGAATGCAGAAAACGAAACCATGAAAATCAAGAAGAAAATATAGATGGAAAGTTAGTTAAGCTGTTGAGGTATAAATGCAATGAAAAAAATTGCAAAAGAAAAATGGATAAATTTAACTGCAAATAATTTCTACACATCAAAAATATAAAAGTTAAGCAATATGTTAGGAAAATATTTGAAGCAAATATGATAGGCAAAGGGTAATATATAAATAAATCTCTAATCAATTATAAAAACCTTTACCATCCCAAGAAAATGATGGACACAGGACATGATTAGGGACATGATTTTTCTTTATAAAAGAAGAAATGTAAGTGGCTAATTAGTGTGAAAAAGTCATTATCTCTAGATATTAAAGAGATGCAAGCAAGTAAGATGAGGACTATTTCTACTATTAAGTTGGCTTTTTTTTTTTTACAAGATAGCCTTCAATACTGGCATTCATATACTGCTTGGAGAAGTGTAAGTTGAAGTTGATATAGCCTTTCTGGAAAGCTATTTAGCAACAGATACTAAGAGCTTTAAATGTGATCATACACATTGACTCAGAATCTTTTCTAAGTAAGTAATTAGAAATACTGGTAAAGATTTATATGTAAGGATTTATTTGTAGCAGTGAAAAATTGAAGATAACCCAGATGAACAACAATAGGGAATCATTTATATAAATTATGGTTCATCGATGACGATGTTAAAAATCAAGAGTCCAAAGAATATGTTTTTTTAAATTAATTTATTAATTTATTTATTTTTGGCTGTGTTGGGTCTTCGTTTCTGTGCGAGGGCTTTCTCTAGTTGTGGCAAGCGGGGGCCACTCTTCATCGCGGTGTGCGGGCCTCTCACTATTGCGGCCTCTCTTGTTGCGGAGCACAGGCTCCAGACGCGCAGGCTCAGTAGTTGTGGCTCACGGGCCTAGTTGCTCCGCGGCATGTGGGAATCTTCCCAGACCAGGGCTCGAACCCTTGTCCCCTGCATTAGCAGGCAGATTCTCAACCACTGCGCCACCAGGGAAGCCCTAAAGAATATTTTTTAAAGTGTTCAGTGTGAATTGTGCACAACTATATAATGTGTAATTGTGTGAATGTATACAATTGTATACCAAGATGTAACATGGCAAATATGTACGTATGGGTTGAAAAGGGATTACATGGGAATCAGCAATATGTTAGAAACAGTTATCCCTGGATGGCCAGATTACAAATACTTTCAATTTTCTTTATACTTTTCTGACTGTTCCAGATTTTCTACAGTAAAAAATATATTATTTTTATAAATGGGAAAAAAAGTTTTAAAAACTGAATTGAAGGGACTTCCCTGGCTGTCCAGTGGTTAAGAATTTGCCTTCCAATGCAGGGGGTGCGGGTTTAATCCCTGGTCCGGGAGCTAAGATCCCACATGTCTCGGGGCCAAAAAACCAAAAACGTTAAAACAGAAGTAATATTGTAACAAATTCAATAAAGACTTTAAAAATGGTCCACATTAAAAAAAAAAAATCTTTAAAAAAGCAAACAAACTGAATTGCAACCAAAACAGATTTATTGTGAAAAAGATGCTACATCTTTTACGTAAACTTTTTCCTGGCACCATCGCCATCGTTAATGACTCCACCTTGTTCCCCAAATCCATCAAATTACCAGGTCCTATAAAGTCTTCCACCTCAATGCTTCCTAGACCTGGCCCTTCATTTCCCGTTCTGTAGTCAGCCCTATAGTTTGGGTTAGGTTCTCATTACTTATGGCCTGGTCAAAACTTCCATTGTCTCTCCATTGCCCTGGGTTTTGAATCCTGATCCCAACATCCACCACTCTTGGTGACGTGCCTCTCACCTAGCGTTCACGTGTTAGTCCTCAAACTCCCCTATCCCATCATCCAGAAAGGGACTGTTGAACCCACCATCTTAATCCAACACTGTATGTCCTTCAGAAGCAGATAACCCGTCTGCATGGGCTGAATTCACACTACGTGGTTCCTGCGTGGCAGAGTCAGGGTCTCTTTAAGTCGGAAGCAGTCGTGGCAATGACCTTGCTGAACCTCCCACTGGTTTGAAACTGTAACTTGACTGAAAGGCTCTTAGAACACGATTCCGGAATGTGAGAGGCTCTTGCTTTTTTAAACTCACTCGTCCTAAGCCCATAGCTTTGTAGAGGAGAAAATGAGCCTTGCCGGGTCGGCTTCCAGCGTAATAGAGTCCTAATGTGTAAGCTTCTAGGGGATGCTATGCAAAGGAACACTTGTTTCCTGTTTGAGCCCGCGGTAGCGCACTGCGTGCATCGGGACGCTTCTGTTTTACATCCTGGGGACGAGTGACTGACCTGCGCGGCCACGATAGGAACGTCACCGGAGACTTGCAGCCCGTGTGCACAGAGGGTGGACCACGCTAATCCTTCCTCTCCCCAGCCCTCACCGTCACTCACACGTGTGGGAGGAGCAAGCTGCCACGAGGTCGTGCAAGGACGCACAGCGCTTCTCGTTCCAACCGTAGCACTGCGTTTGCTTTAAGAGAGCAGCAGGGCAGAGGGGAGAGATGGGGGGAGAGTGAGGACCTCTCACCCCACCCTCTCCTGCCACGGCTTTGTTACAGCTTCCCCGTCACGGCCCGACCTCCATGCCCACAGATCAAACTCAGCTTTAGCCTGTGAGGCCAGGCTCAGCCAAGGCCTCGTTAATAACAGTAAACGCAGCTAACACTGATTGAGCACGTCTACCAAGTGACAGACTCTGTGTCCTATTGGGAGGTCAGTGCCTGTAACCCTGGGGGGCTGCATTCATTGTTCTTGTCTGCATTTACCAACTGCAGGAGCTGAGGCTCAGAGGAGTTTTGTGAATTTCCCGGGAGGGAGGAGCCAGGACCCAGATCTGAGCTATGTTACTCCAAAGCCCAGGCTTTGAGCCTTTGTGCCACACTTTCTTGGCCACGGAACTTCTGGCCTCCAAATGCTCCCTGCTTCCACCTCCAGCCAGAAGTCATCTATCCTCCTTACAAATTCTCAGAGTGCTTGATCTGCATTTCTTTCATGGGGCTTCCCAGTTTAACATCCTATTACCGTTATTTATATAAAGTGTTCACTTCTCCTGTTAAACTGGGGGCGTGGAGGCAGAGTCCATTTCTTATTCCATGGCATATTTTCCACGGCCCCCAGTGTAATGTGTAGCCCCCTCAGACAAGACTAGAGAAGGTTGTTTCTGATCAGATCTGCCCCTTCTGAGCACCTGTACCTTGATGGGAATTTGGGAATCTAGAAAATTATCTGTTGGAATTCTTCGGCTCAGATTTCCTAATGAAAAGTAAAGATTTACCTGAGAATAGTTGAATCATGGTTTTCCTAACAGAAGCAGGTGACTCATATACCGTAGTCCACCTTACCTTGCCTTTCCTGTAACACCCCCATTCCTCGCTGCCCTAGCACCGCTCAGAGACCACTAGCATCCCAGTCTGCTCAGAACCTCTTCTTGTGTATGGTTCAGATTTCTTATCCTTTCCTGTGCATCACATTTGTTTAGTGTCAGGGTTGACGTTCCCTCGGATCCCCTGTGACAGGTTGCAGAGACACTTCTATCTCATGTTGATTCAATTCAGACCTTAAAGTATCTAGTTGTCATTACCTGTACTTGGAGGTTCTACTATTGCCTAAATTTACCCACATGGATTTCAGAACATTCTGGGAAATACATGCTCAACTGTTTTTTTACACCAGGAATGCACACTCATCTCTCTTTGTGTTTCTCTGTCTCCCTTTCTGTCTCTCTCTGCAAGACTGCTTCTCTCTAATCTTGCTTCTTGGGCTGTGACAAATGAGAAGGGTTTTAGGTTCATATCCTGATCCATTTTTTGGCAGAAGAGAGCTATTTTAAGGATGAACCCAACTCTGTAATACCTCCCATGTTCCACCCTTAAACATCTTTCTGGATGCATCATCGCTCAAGATTTTTTTTTTTTTTGTACATCTTTATTGGAGTATAATTGCTTTACAATGGTGTGTTAGTTTCTGCTTTATAACAAAGTGAATCAGTTATACATATACATATGTCCCCATATCTCTTCCCTCTTGCGTCTCCCTCCCTCCCACCCTCCTTATCCCACCCCTCTAGCTGGTCACAAAGCACGGAGCTGATATCCCTGTGCTGTGCGACTGCTTCCCACTAGCTATCTATTTTACATTTGGTAGTGTATATATGTCCGTATATACACTACCACTCTCTCACTTTGTCTCAGCTTACCCTTCCCCCTCCCCGTGTCCTCAAGTGCATTCTCTAGTAGGTCTGTGTCTTTATTCCCGTCTTGCCCCTAGGTTCTTCATGTCCTTTTTTTTTTTTTTTTTTTTTTAAGATTCCATATATATGTGTTAGCATACAGTATTTGTTTTTCTCTTTCTGACTTACTTCACTCTGTATGACAGACTCTAGGTCCATCCACCTCACTACAAATAACTCGATTTCGTTTCTTTTTATGGCTGAATAATATTCCATTGTATATATGTTCCACATCTTCTTTATCCATTCATCTGTCGATGGACACTTAGGTTGCTTCCATGTCCTGGCTATTGTAAAGAGAGCTGCAATGAACATTGTGGTACATGACTCTTTTTGAATTATGGTTTTCTCAGGGTATATGCCCAGTAATGGGATGGCTGGGTCGTATGGTAGTTCTATTTTTAGTTTTTTAAGGAACCTCCATACTGTTCTCCATAGTGGCGGTATCAATTTACATTCCCACCAACAGTGCAAGAGGGTTCCCTTTTCTCCACACCCTCTCCAGCATTATGTTTTCCTCTTTAACCATTTCATAATCACTGATTTCTAAGCTATCCTAGCACAGTATTTTGTTCGTAATTATGCACAAATATTTGTCGGTGAATGAACCAGTCGGGGGGGAAAGGAAGAAAGGAAAGTGGTGTGTCCAGTTTCCTGAGTACAAGCAATGCCACCCCTTCTCCTCAAGTACAGCCCTAAACAGGACGTCCAGATGGGGCACCTCCTACCCCTCCACCCTTGCTGACTTCAGTACATCACAAGGTGCTTATGTTTGCCCTGAGGTCAGTCTTGGCATCTGTGCTGCCTGCTGGGGAGTCCACAGCTGGCCCAGACGTTGCTGTATGTTTATATAAGTCTCTGTGTGTGCATGTGCCTGTGTGTGTAGGCAGGTCACCCATTTACATGTGTCCTGTGTGTCTTCCCTGTAAAAACCATGCATGTCTCATCGTGGGCTGTTGTCCAGCAGAGGTGGAAAGTCGCAGCTCAGGAGGCCCCCTTCCTGCTGAGACACCCCTTCCCTGCAGCCTCAGCCGCTGTGAATTCCACCACCCTTTCTGCAACCTACAAATGCTTTTTTCTTTCCTCAAAGCCAAATCACACTTTCCTGACTGGTTGGCCACGTTTGAGCCCTTAGTTTTCAATTCTTGCAAGATGACTGAAGGGAAAACCAGGAATGGTGATAAGCAGGCAGTAGAGAAATGGCATTTCATCACTGCCACTTGAATAATTCCTGTTGCTATTTTTAAATGTTGCTCAGTTTAATGTAGCATTTCTGCTGTTTGGAATGCACGCCTATACCAGTGCATAACGCATGCTTGTGCTTTGGTACCTGGTCCTGCCTGAGTAAGATTTGCAAGGCTGAATCTTTGGCAGGTATCCATCTGCCTACGTATTAATTGAGGCAAGTCAATAGGGAGAACCCTCTAAAATGCTCAGGAATGTTGCAGAATTGCTGAATTCCTCAGGTGCAGGCTCTGTGCACTACAGCAGCAGTTCTGTGGCATCAGTGAACAAAGCATCAAGCAAACAGTGAAGCTTCTACTAAGCACCAGGCACTCAAGCATCAGACTGTGCTGCCAGCTGCTGCCTGCACACTCCAATAAAAGGCTACCGAGGCTGCCTCCTAGATGCCAACCCTCATTTCAGTGCCCGGAGCATTTGAAAAACATCACTAGCAGATACGGTAATTCATTTCCTTAAGACAGAACTTGGAGTTGAAAGGAGGTTAAATGAAAAGGAACACAACAGGGCCAGGTTTCCAGCCCTTCCTTTTGTGCATAAATATTAATAGATACTTGGCGTAAGAGTTCTGCAGCTTTGTAATCTCTCATGAT